>NC_133359.1:17475914-17848414 GCF_030506205.2 Paramisgurnus dabryanus | reverse complement strand
AAGAAATTGTGTTGCTTTTATTTGTATTGAAATTATTGTTGTAAATAATTGCTGTAAATGTATTGATATCCTACATAATCATTGTAATGTCATAAAATAATTTGCAAATATGCAAGAAAAGGTTTGTACTCTAAAAATACAAACAAGAGATAAAGGATTTACAAACGTGCAGAGAGCCGAAGCGTTTCAGCACTCGGACAGCTGCTGTGCTGCTGCGCATCCGTGTGTGTGATAAGCAAACCTGCGTTGTTGTACCGTTTATAGGTGCATATTTCTAACACGCTCATTAAATAACAACAACACTATTGCGCCATTGACTTTAGACTTTAGACCAGGTTTTAGTTGGTCACACCTCGTTTCCAGACCATAACGGCCATGGGCGCAAAATTGGGCGCAAATGCATTTGCTATTTAAATAACGTGGCGCTAAATGTGAAAATGATCATTGCGACGAGTTGAAACTACTGTAGTTGCAAAAGACACTTGTGTTGCACTGAATTGTGCCGGGTGTATGATAGAGCCCCTTATGTTTGAGCCTGTATTATACGAAGATACAGATTTTGATGAATAATCAATTATTCTGAGATTTTTAAAGGACGTTTCTAAGTGGTTTAAGTTTATTTGTGTTACGTTTCATCGTTGAATATAAAGAGGAGGATGACGAGAGGATACAAATAAGACGAAACTTTAATGACGAGGATGAGAACACAGCAAACACATGGTAACATTAACGACAACCGTGATGATTAAAATCAACAAGTGAAGACAATGAAACATGGAGGGCAAACAAATACAATTTAGAATAACTGTTACAATTTGCGTTTTTTTCAGTATGGACCTGCAAAACGTAACTGTAACGTCAAAAGATCTTCAGCCTTAAATGTTAGCATATAGCATTATCTAGCACATAGCACTAACTCAGCAGTCAAAATTAGTTTTTAGCATTGTAACAACATTGTACTTAATTTAATGTGCAATATAATGATGGGGTCTACATCACGACTGTAATGTCACAGTTGGTGTTGTGTTGAGATTGGCATGTTTTCCAGCAGTCTTTTGCGTGCACGAGGTTAACATAAGAAGGAAGAAACAAACACGTTTGAGGCTCACGATATATCATTACCATGTCCAGAACTCTTATTTTTCATCAATGCCTATGTAAATACAGTTTTACATAGTTGTGCATTTCCGTATGCATGTTAACGCACTTTCTCAAATCTTACATTTAATTCAGAATAATTTTTCATTCCCTTATGAGAAAGATTTAAATTATTCGACAAGACGCCACAACAATTATTTGCGGAGAGAAATAATGATTTTATCAGTTGTGCATTTGAATGTTTACAGAGCACTCATTGTCCTTTTCACAGGATATTCTTGTTTTTTTTTTACATGAAACTTCGAAAGTATTTGAGTTGTGAGAACATAATGAAATTGCTTCCTGTCGTGCTCAAACACGGCACCAAATGAATGTTAAAAGATTAAAAGGCAATTAATTTGCACTCATATTAATACGTTGCTGAATTTTGAAAGGACGTCAGGAGTAAAAGAGGGTAAAGAAACATGCCTCTCATCCGATTATTGTTAAAGTGTAGGACGTATTGTGCAGTTTTAAATCAACATGCAAAAAAAATTAAAGAATGCAATTATTATACTGCTAATGTCATTAACCCTTTTGAACTGTGCAGTTTGACCATTTAATGTCGACAGTCCACTGTATCTGATCCAACTAACCTTAAAAATTCAGTTATTATGTAGGCCTATTCCTCAAATGAGATTAATGTCCATGTAAAGATTTTCAGAGAATTGTATCTGAACACATTATAAATGTTATAAAATTTGCTAAAACACCTTACAAAGACACATTTTTTCACATTTCTGTGTTTAGGATTATGTGGGCGGGGTTAAAACAGTGGCTCGATGGCGCAATGGAGCCACCATGCATGGCCCCGCCCCTAACACAATCTCGAGCATCCATTAAGTTTATAGCGATTTCAAAGTAGAGAGATGACAGCTTTCCATGAGTGGGCATGGTTTCAGCGCAGACAGCGGACATGACCGCAGTGTTTGAGAGCAGAGAACACTGCTTATTTTCCCTAGATTTTGATAACTTGTTTTATTGACTTACCATTTTTATCATCCAAATCTGCCTTGGAGGTTAATAACATATTTTTTCTGTGGTGTGACAAACTCAGAACAAATATTTAATATCACTTTACATGGACTTCAATGTACCAACTCAAAAGTACAGAATATAAATAAAACGTTGTACTTACATTAGCACATCAAAGGTCATGTATTCGATCCCAGGAAACACATGTACTGATAAAAGAAACCGTAGATTGAATGCACTGCAATTTGCTTTGGATAAAAGCATCTGGGTAAATCTCACGAAATCCAGATTTAGGGGACGTGCACACCAAAGCTTTTACGTTTTTCAAATCAGCCAGCAGCTAGTTTTTTTTTTCCGCGCTGAAAACCGGAGCTCGGCGGTTTTTCCGCGCTCAGCGCTGAGAGTTGAACGAGATACAACTTTGAGTGAAAAGCTCCGCTCGTCAATGTCAGTTCTCACACCGCCGTCCAATCACAGTGGAGGAGGGTGGGACAAATATCACAACAACCAACCGGCGCATCGTACAAAGACTGATAAACAAATCAGAAGTATCACAGTAACCAAAGCACTCAGCTGAAGAAAGTCAGCGCTCAGCTGATAAACAGCGGGCATTCGCCGTCCTCCGGGCTTTTTCAGACGCGTAAAAAAGCTTTGGTGTGTCCCGCCCCTTAGAAGGTGTCCAGCATCAGAATTTTTAAAAAGCCCTTGAAGCCAATTTTTTTTTTGCACATATAAGATTACGATCTGAACTTACTATAACCATTATTTTTAAAGGGTTTAAAAAATATTTCCTATAGAATTATTTACATTTTTAGATTATCATGATCAAAAATTATCATTACCGCAACATGATATTACATTAAATATATGCATTTACAAACTCATGTTTCGGTAATGAGAACTTAAAAGTTGTCTAGGTACTATGACAAACAAAATTATAACTTTTATCTGGAGAGAAAAAATAAGAACTGCTTACCTGGTAGCCATCTTGAGTGTCACAGTCAATTACGTCCCTTCCAACAATTTATTATTATTATTATTATTATTTTTATTATTTTATTTATTTTTTATTTATTTTTTTGGAAATTTTTGTTCCTTGACGGCTAAAACAATGATTGAAAATTGTTGCGGAGGATGAGAAAATTGGTCTTGGACACATTTATATTCCTTATTATTGTCTCTACATTTACAAATGATCACCAAATACCACATGTTTCTTTACTGTAAATGTTTATAGTATAACATGCACTGAAGCTTTTTATTTTTTAGATTTTTTTATTATAAATAGTTCCATGTCAAAGAACCCAAATCCAGTCATGGACACGTTGCGGTACTGAAAATTTTCCCCTTAAATGTGGAAAAACAACAAAATTGGTTTGTATGATGTCATTTGAAATCATGTGCAAAATAGTACATGAAGAGATGTTTGTAACTGTATGCTTCTTATTTTGATAGCATTTACTTTTTTATCAAAATGTTTCATGACACCTCATAAGACTTTCGCGAGAATCACCCATCTTCCAAATGCATTAATGTAATTCAATCTATACATTGTTTCATTAACAACTAAGCAAAACCAAATGTTTAAGTTTAAGTGTACACAATCTATTACATACAGTAAACAGTTTTTTAAAGGTGACATCATCATTTCTATTTAATATAATATTATGCTGTATCCTGAATTATGCTGTACGTACAAACTTTCCTAAAGAGCCCAAACTTCAAAACCTTGGCATTTGTGGCGTATTAATGTTCCACAAAATCCTCAAGGACCATATTTTTCTCATTTATTCAGAAGTACCCATAATCCTCATGTAATGCGTTTAAGTTCTGTTGGGAGTTTTTAGAAGCTGCGTTCATCGCGTTGCGCCAAGCAGATTGTTGGCAACAAGGATAACATCCACGGCGGGATGTCCGATCCAAGATTACGCGCCCGTATGCCAGGCCTCCAATGGGATGCGAGTGATAGACAGCGTGGCTTTCACCAGAGCTCTGTCTAACACTCTCTCTCTCTTTCTCTGACTGCAGCTCAAGAGCAAGAAGTGGAAATGGCAACCTCATCTATTAAACAGGCAGGCTGGGCGAGAGACAGAACAGATGAATGGAGAAAGTGGTGAGGCTCAAGAGAACGAGAAAAAGAGTGGAGTTGGAGAAAATGATAGAGAGGAGATGAGAAGAGGGCTGAAGAAGAGAGCGTGAAAAAGACATATAGAGAGATGGAGAGAGAGAAATATTGGTGAAAACGCAGGCAAGTTGGCTGGCCTGTGACAGTGGTGATGGATGGCATGTTGAATGTGGCCTTTTCAAACTTAAGGTACAAGAGTACTCTCTCTGTAGTTACTGGTCTAAATCATCCAGTGCTTCATCTTGCTTTCATCTCCTCACACCCGAGAGTACTTCTGCTATGTGTCTGTGTAAGTACAGTATATAAGGACGTACACTATATGTACATGAACATATTAAACTAGGAATGCATCAATATATTGGCCTATAATCGGTATCGGCATATGAAAGCATTTTTTCCACATAACAGAGCACAGGACATTCCCTAAAATATTGTTTAAGCAGGCACCTAAATCCCAAAACGAATATCATGTAACAGGCCTCAGTGTGACATACATATCCGTGACAGTGAGATGTATTTTCTTTAAGCAAAACCTTATTTCTTACTTCCCACTTTGGATTTCAGACCAGAATGTGACCCCCTGCACGTGTCTGACATTTACACACAAAGACTTTGTTGACGCTGCGTCTTAAAGCACCTGAAACTTTTAACTTTTTATGGCCGCTGCACAAAAAGAAATCTACAACCACACGTGGAGTGAATTTCTCTTATTGACTATAAGAATGTCCCTTCAATATTGAATTCGGGAAATAAGCAAAGAGTGCAAAAGAAATGTTGGATTTGCTGGCTTTTGTTGAGACTTTGTTGATAGTTCGGCCAAAAATGATAATAAACCCATGATTTACTCACCCCCAAGCTGTCCGAGTTGCATATGTCCATCGTTTTTCAGACAAACACATTTTCTGATATTTTATAAAATGTTTTAGATCTTTCAGTTGATTAAATGTAATGTTACAGGGTCCACCCATAGTCCACGACCTTCAAGTCCAAAAAAAGTGCGTCCATCCTTCACAAATTAAATCCAAACGGCTCCAGGATGATAAACAAAGGTCTTCTGAGGGTAATCCGCGCGGTGTTGTTATGGAAACATCCATATTTAAAACTTTATTAACGAAAATAAATACCTTCCCGTAGCGCCGCCATCTTAGTCGCGTCCGCATTCAGGATGAGAGCTTACGCAGCCTACGGAGGCACTCTGCTGCTGATCTGTGCCCCCGCCCTCCGAATTTGTCATACGTCACTAAGAAAAGTGCGTACACTACGCTTATACTCTCTCCTGAATACAGAGGAGTCTAAGATGGCGGCACTACCGGAAGCTAGTTATTTTCGTTAATAAAGTTTTAAATATGGATATTTCTACAACAACACCGCGGACGGTCGTGGACCCCGTAACATTACATTTAATCAACTGAAAGATCTAAAACATTTTATAATATATCCGAAAATGTGTTTGTCTGAAAAACGATGGACATATGCCACTCAGACAGCTTGGGGGTGAGTAAATCATGGGTTTAATATCATTTTTGGCCAAACTATCCCTTTAAAGCACCTGAAACTTTTTACGGCCACTGCACAAAAAAAATCTACTATCACGCTTGGACTGAATTTCTCTTATCGATTACAAGAATTTCCCTTCAATATTGAATGGGGGAAATAAGCAAAGGGTGCAAAAGAAATGTTGGATTTGCTGGCTTTTACACACACCTGCTCTCTGGGAAAAGTTTACATTACATTACAGCGGTATCGAGCCCGGTGTGCTGAGGTTGCACTTCTGAACCAACCTCTTGCTATAAGTAGCACTGGTGCTTCTCTTTGTGTCTAAACTGGGTACATATGACTCTGTGTGAAATTATTTGGCAAAAGTGTACATGAGTGCACATCAGGTAAACATCAGGTTTACTGTTGCATATGATTTTACAACTAGATTTTATCTTAAAAATGTAATAAGTATGCTAATTGCTATGATAATTGCTAAAGTGCCACTAAATGATTACTAATGTTTATATTTAGGGTTTTGAACAACGCCTTTGGTGTATAAAGCGTCCAGCATCATTTGTGCTGTCGATACTGTATGCCAGAATATACTTTATTTACATTACTTGTCATATTTTTCCCTTTCACACATACAGCCTTTTAGAAACCAAAATGTACATTTGATGTATACCAATATGTCCTTTTTGGTACCTATATGTACCACTGAGGTACTAATATGAAGTCATTAAGTATAAAAGTGTATCTTTTGAAAGGGTACCACACTAGTGACAGTAAAGGACCATTTTTGTGTAGTACACTGAAAATAATAATTCATTCAATTTACTCAATTTTTTAAGGTAAGTGGTTGCAATCAATTTATTTAAGCTACATGTAAACAAAAAAAAATTAACAATAAAAAACTTTTGTTTAAATTTGTGTGATGCACATCCAGGGCACGAAGCTCTCGCTCCACCACATCCCAAAGATGCTCTATTGGGTTGAGATCTGGTGACTGGGGGGGGGGCATTTTAGTACAGTGAACTCATTGTCATGTTCAAGAAACCAGTTTGAAATGATTCAAGCTTTGTGACATGGTGCATTATCCTGCTGGAAGTAGCAATCAGAGGATGGGTACATGGTGGTCATAAAGGGATGGACATGGTCAGAAACAATGCTCAGGTAGGCCGTGGCATTTAAACGATGCCCAATTGGCACTAAGGGGCCTACAGTGTGCCAAGAAAACATTCCCCACACCATTACACCACCACCACCAGCCTGCACAGTGGTAACAAGGCATGATAGATCCATGTTCTTATTCTCTTTATGCCAAATTCTGACTCTACCATCTGAATGTCTCAACAGAAATCGAGACTCGTCAGACCAGGCAACATTTTTCCAGTCTTTACTGTAACTGTCCAATTTTGTTGAGCTTGTGCAAATTGTAGCCTCTTTTTCCTATTTGTAGTGGAGATGAGTGGTACCCGGTGGGGTCTTCTGCTGTTGTAGCCCATCCACCTCAAGGTTGTGCACGTTGTGGCTTCACAAATGCTTTGCTGCATACCTCGGTTGTAACGAGTGGTTATTTCAGTCAAAGTTGCTCTTCTATCATCTTGAATCAGTCGGCCCATTCTCCTCTGATCTCCAGGATCAACAAGACATTTTCATCCACAGGACTGCCGCATACTGGATGTTTTTCCCTTTTCACACCATTCTTTGTAAACAACTTTGGAACAACTTTTGGAACAGAAAAACATTATGAAATAATGTAATACCTTGTTCTCGTGGCACTGAAAAATAAAAACGTTCACAGCTTAGGGTTGATCAGTGCAGAGATTTATACAAGCAAGCACCACTTGCGTCTTCTTCAGAAATCAATAAAATGTCTGATGGTATTTTTGCCACATATTCTATGTTTTAATCTTTTGGAAGAACAGATTCATACACGTAATCTTTATGGGCCTAAATGTGTTTGTATCTGCTTGTGTGTACTTTGTTCAACGCGGCTTATCAACATTCTAGTTTGACCGGGGTTTAACAGGGTATGGACGCCTGTGTAATTGGCATGTCCCGCTGATGTGTAATTTTGCTTGTCAATGAGACTGACGTTTATTAAATTTAGCTAACACTCCTACTGCTCTTCGTTTCTCATTGAACTCAAAGTGTCAGCCCAAAGACGAGTAAATAACCAACGCTCAACATAACAGTTATTGACCACATAAATAATACAGAAATCCAGACTGAACATTTAAACCAACAACAATACAGCCCACAACTACAAGTTGATTGTATTTATGTTTTATTTTTTATCAGTCTATGTGTTTGAACAGCCACAAAAGCATATTGATCTAATTTATTGTACCCAGCACATGGTTTTAAATGTTTACCAACAACACAAGCAGCGGACTCTGACATAATATTAGTTTGCGTCAATTTAAACCCCATCATTTCTACTACTGATGTTTTAATGACTCGCCCATGGACCATCTACTCAAAGTAATCAGGACAGAAGTGATCGAAAGTTGACAAGAGAGATGGATCAAAACACCAGCTGTGAACGGGAATGTCTCTCTCTCGTCCACTCGTGATCCGATCAGCCTAAACGCATCTTAATACTAGGATAAACCGGGCCAAAGACCTCCTGACCCAGTTGGGGCTCAAACCTGTGACCTTCTTGCAATGAGCCAACAATGCTAACCACTGACCTGCTCGTTTTTACAAAGGCCTGGTTTTACAGAACTGAACTGAAACAATAAACAGCGTTTCTATTAATTTTTGAACAGATTTTGTTTGAAAGATTCACTCTGGCGCAAAATATTACATATCATTAGATTTCGTCTCCCTCTGCTGATCAGAGGAATATCATAGTCAGTGGTCCATGAACGCAGAGAAAAGCTTTACGTTTGAACTATTTTTGAATCGACAACCAGCTAATCTTAATTTTCCTGTTAATGCATTTTCATTTATGGTGCATTTAACCTATAATTGCAGCACAGCTTGATAAATGGATAAAATTAGTAATATAGGGTACACTTACTTATTCAAAACAGGATAAATTATGCATTTTCAGAATATTGTTCAACATAAAGCGGGGACAGATACCTCTGCTTGCTTGTATCTCTCACAACGATGTCGATTATATTTGAGCTCTACTGTATAAAGCAAGAAATTGGAGCAGTGGAGAACCGTGAGGAAAAAATATAATTTGTGTCTTACGCTATAATAAAAGTAGATGGAGTATTTATGTATTGAGTATTTATGTATTTGAAATTTCACTAGAATGCAAAAAATATTAAAATTTTAATTTAGAAAAATGTTGTATATATCTTGGAGTTTTATTGTAACCACAAATAGATTTCTTAAAAATGAAAAAAAAAAAAACTTAATGAAGTTTATTTAATTAAATTTGAGAGTAGCATAAAATCCAACCAATTAGCACCAAGCGTGCCGCACAAGCCCTGAAAATCCAAGTCAAAGAAATCCACCTTAAGTCAAAGAAATCCACCTTAAAATCCTTCATAAGTTTTTCCCCTGCAAGTTATTTTTATCTAAATTTATGGATATTCACCCAGAATGCTCTTTTTGTGGTTTTGAAAATGAATCAGTGATTCATTTGTTTTTTAAATGTCCCTTTACAACACCATTTTGGAATGAAATTTCATCCAAATCAGCACGAAGAGGTCTCTATATATAGCCGTCTCTCATCTTCATCCATTTTTTGCAACATCCCTCCTCCACCCCATTGCCTCACTCTCAGCTTGTACATAGTTGAAGAGGGGGAGTACTCTGGTTTCAGGCTAATATTCCGAGCTCGGAGCGCTCTCCTTGGATAGCACACCAAATATGCTTTATCTCATTAAACTATTGATTACATGTTAAAGTGCACCTATTTCATTGCTAAAAAACAATGTTATTTTGTGTATTTGGTATAATACAATGTGTTTACGTGGTTTATGGTTTAAAAACACATTATTTTCCACATACCGTAACTCGCGTCATCATTTACTTCGGGGTTTGTACCTTTTGCATATCGTTAACATGTACTGATACACACTTACAAACCAAAGAAATGTAAAAATATGAATCGGACAATAGGTGCTCTTTAATGCAAACTCAATAAATATCATTCCAAATACCTCATTAAAAACAAATCTGAAAAAATACTTCACACAAACAATATATAGTGACTACAACAGTAGTCTGCTTTTCTTCTTTTTGAAGCTTGTGAGTCATGATCACTATAACCGCTGACCATTTCTCCTTTTGTATTTACATAAAACAACAGCATATCACTTGGACCCATGGAATCCCATTAGGGTGAATAACTAATGACAACATTTTCATTTTTGGGTTATAAATAAGCCAGTTCCCAGGGTGCCATGTCTAGGGTTTCATTCATGAGCAGAAACAGGTGATTCACCCGAGTTGGCTCTGAATTATGCATTAGTCACCCGAGGAACCCATTCACAATTTCGTCTCATTATAGCATGAATAAGCATAAAGTCGTCACAACGAGCAAATAAAGTTTCATTATGCGAACACCTGGGGATGTCGTTGCAGATTCCGTGGATCTCTCCGAGGAGGCCGGCGACAGGACTTCCCGTTCTGCTGTGCTTTGTCAAAATTGCTGATGAACTTTAATGGATCCGGACCAGCACCCCTGGGGGAATCTTCGCACATTTGCTCTACCTGTTTAATTACGTATGCAGGGAGCGTAGCAGAAGTACGGGAATAACTGCGAGGTTTTTGGAATTAAGAAAAGTCGCTGTGGTTTGGGCCATAGGCGAGCGCATAATAAACATGACGTTGTGTTTAAATAAGCAAAATAGGAAGTTTATAAGGAAATAACTGTGTGTAAAATAAGAAGGTCCATACGTGGGTATTGAATTCGCAGGCTGGACCAACTGGGTGTACTTCTGCAAAGAATAGCTTTATTATGCAATGAAAAAGACAATGCTATTCTTTGCTGTTGTTCCGTGCACCAAATCCGAGATTTGGTGAGGGAAAACACATCTGCTGCTTTTGAAACCTCTTCTTGAAACTGTGGAGAAACATAATAAAGAGCGAGAGAGAGAGCAAGACAGAAAAAGATGCAGAGCAAGAGAAAGCATTTTAACAAATAAATAAGCAAACACAGCTGAAAATACAACGCAATGAATATTCATGCACTGGTGCGTTCTAACAAGCAAACTGAAATGCCTTTTCTGTGTCTGTAGACAAGTCGCTTTTGTCTGCTAACAGTATTTGCGCGATTGCGTTTTCCGTTTCCGAATGGTTTGTTTGCTAAGAGCCTGGCACCCAGTTAAAGACATCGCTTAATCCTCAGCGTAAAAAAAATCACAACAAAGAGAAACATTGAACACGGTAATGTGATACTTTGTATAGTAGCCATTCAGCGTTTCGTCTCAATAGACTTTCTGTATAGACTGTTTGTCTGCTGTAATTTTGTGGATTTGTCTGGAAATGGTATACAGCTTTATTTGCAGTTGTGCCTTAGACACCAAAATATGGATCCTCAGTTTGCGAAAGAAAATTCTGGTTGTGTCAGAATTATGAAATAAATACTTAGTTAGTTCTGGACCCTGAATCTGATTGGAAGAGGGGCATATGTATAATATTATCAGAGTGCCATATATAATTTAACCAGAGTGAATTGGGACGTTTCGATTTTATACATAGGAATACATATCGTAGTAAAATACATAAAATATAAAATAAAATGTCCTCTCTTCCGTTTGTGCGTCTGTATAGCTCACTGGTCAAGCATTGTCTTAACAGCACAAAAGGTCATGGGTTTGAATCCAGGGAAAACTGATAAAATGTTGTATTCCTTGTAATGTACTAAAGTAAAAGTGATAAGTTTTGTCAAGTATGGTAACTTCAAGTTGAAAGGCATAAATTAGGTTCAAATCTCACAGTTGATTGGTTGGTGGAAAGGGAAATGACATTTAGCTTTTATGAAATTGCATCATAAAAGCTCATTGTTAAAACTTTGGTATGCTAAAGGGCAACATGATCTCACGGAGAGTTGTGTTATAGTCAAGCAAAATTGTATTACTTTATCCGTGTCCACAGCACGAAATTCAGCTTTTTTCGTGCCTTGAGCACAAATATCTATAAATAGTTTCTCGTGTACATGGCACGATTTTATTTTTCGTGTCATTTTATTTTTTTTTATTTTTTTTCTATTTTTAAATCATTGTCACTTGGGGTTAGATTTGGTGTTTGGGTGTACTTTTATGTATTGGTTTCTACATGTTTTTCTTCCGCTTTTAAAACTATTTTCGCCTGGAGTTGGGCGACAATGGTAAAAAACAATGAGAAAACAATACATAAGAATGAAACGAAAGAAAGGCGTCCCACAGAGACAAGAGACTATTTATAGAAATTTGTGTCACAAAAAAGACATTCATGCTCAAGGCACGAAAAAAGCTGAATTTTGTGCCATGGACACGAAAAAAATTATAAAATTGTGCATGACTATAACAAGACTTACAGAGAGATTAGTCTGTTAAAGGGATAGTTCATCCAAAAAAAGAAACGGAAATGAAGATATTTTGACACATTATGCTAAGCACACAGTTGTACCCATTGACTTCCATAGTATTTGCTTTTCCTACTATAGAAGTCAATAGGTAAAGTCAACTATGTGCTTACCATCATTTATCAAATAAAACATAAAAGAAACTCATACAGATTTACAACAACATGAGTGTGAGTAAATTATGAATTTTCATTTTTTGGGTGAACTATACCTTTAACTACACCTAAAGGCAAGGCACCCTTGACATCATCAACATTGAAGGGGACATATCATGAAAATCTGACTTTTTCCATGTTTTCCCTGTATTAATTTGAAATATTTGATTTGCTAATTTTTAACAAATGCAGACCTTCTGTTTACTTTTGATTTTGAGATAAGACAAGAAGTTTAAATGTCATGAACACATTATTTGGTTTAATCATTTGTAAATGTCATATTATGTTATTAAAAGACATATTTATATTTAATTGTGTGTAATATTTAACTATGACAGTCAAAATGATTTGCATACGGATACTGTTTGTTATTAGTTTTGAGCAGTGTTGGGGAAAGTTACTTTTAAAAGTAATGCATTACAATATTAAGTTACTCCCCAAAAAAGTAACTAATTGCGTTACTTGGTTACTTTTCATGGAAAGTAATGCTTGCGTTACTTTTAAGTTACTTATGCGTTACTTTTTCTTACTTGGCTGAGGCTCGATCTCTTTCAGGTCTTGCAGGTGTTTTTATGATCGGAAAAATGTCAAACTTAGGCCTGCCATCATAGTTTCTGACTCAAACTCTTTCCCCTCAGTCGCACAGAGTGCGTAATTCTACGTTAATATGTTCAATTTATTTCAGTAATTATTTTATTTTTAAATTGAATGAATTAAACTGAAAAGTAACTTGCATTACTTTTTTAAAAAAGTAACTAAAATATTAATGTGTACATTTATAAAGTAATGCATTACTTTACTCGTTACTTCAGAAAAGTAATATTATTACGTAATGCGCGTTACTTGTAATGCGTTACCCCCAACACTGGTTTTGAGAGGTTGTTATTTGAGAATAACAATCCTGGAAATGTCACGACCTAGCCAATCAGAATCAACAAGCCGTGTAATAACCATAGTTGCTTGCAATATATAGCTAAGATGTAGTGTAATATTGTACCTTACAGATGTGTTTTTCTTCTTCTGGTCACCCATTCTTAAGCTTTAACGGAGAAATTGTGCAAAAAGATGAGAAAAAAAAATGTTAAAAGAGAAGATGAGAAAAGTGAGAAAAATGTCCCTTGTGCTTAAGAATAAAAGTTTTGTCCTACCCTGCTGAAAAAAACACAATAAAACCATTACAGAAAATTCTAATGGTTTTATTGGTTATATTGGGAATTTTATTGGTTCTAATGGAATATGGCCCAAAACACACTACAGTGTATTGTTTTTTGTTGGTCTCTAATGGTATGTATTGGTTCTGTGTATTGGTTCTAATGGAATATGGCCCAAAACACACTACAATAGTAGTGGTTTTAATGGTAAAAGCTAATGGTTCCTATTGGTATTTTAATGGAAACCATTAGAATTTTCTGTAATGGTTTTATTGTTTTTTTCAACAGGGTAGTTTGTGCATTTATGCCTTTCTTTACTTTAAACCAGTCTATCCATGTTAGTCCCTTTGAATTTTCACGAGTAAACCATCATAAAATCATAATTAAGAAATAATATTAATAGCAAATTTTGGTCTTTCGGATTAATATTTAACACTATCACGAGTAGAACGTGCTTGTGAACAATTCGTAAAAACTTCACCAGGGTTGCTGGTGAAGTTCAAAACATAGAGAAACAACACAGGAGGAAAAAATCATCAAATCTATTTTGCCCACTCAACCAGAAAGACAAAACTAGAGCCCCACGTACGTCCTTATAAAAGTAAATGATTTTCTCCATCCCTCCTTCAAGGTTATCAGAAGTGAACACGGGCTCCGGTTCTCCATGGGGTGTCTGTTTTCAGGGCATTGTGCTGAGGAAATGAAAGAGATGCTATCTGTGCCGTCGCTGTTTCACCGGTCGAACGCTCATAATGTTTCTGTCAGCGCTCCAATGTGCCGCCCGTTCTCTTATGAATCATTTAGACTTATGAACGTCTCCAACATGTAAACAAAGCTCGAGCTGAAACGGCATGTTTTCGGTCACATGTGCTTAAGCTTAACACCTTTGTTAGCCATATTTAAAACACATTTTAGTGGGTGATCAAGTTAGGCTCATTTAAGCATAAAAAACATGCTTCTTAAAAATATACCAGAGTAATGTTGACAACTTCTGCTAAATATACCCTATAATCAGCTTGTTGTTTTGTTTTCCAGCTTTTTTTGACTGAACAGAAAGCCAGTTGACAAGCATCACCATAGCACAGATTGCATCTCTCTGCATTACGCAAGACCAGTACACAGTCAGTGAAACAGATGGCCGGATCGGATGGGCAGGGAACAGTTGGACCTAATTAACCTTTCTTTCAATGGAGACAATGATGTCAGTAGTGTGATGTCAGCAGAGATTGAGAGCTCAAAAGCAAAGGGTAACTGTAATAAGATTTAAACATGCATATGTGTTTGTGTGAGAGAATAAGGCCTCGGATGGCCAGACCCAGTCACAACCCTCTCGGCATGACAAATGATAAGGCAAAGCCGAGGTCAGCGTAGCTGTCAACGCCACGGTCGGCTTAAAGCCCGAGGTTCAACGTAGCTGGCCCTCACTGGTGGTCCGTTTCTTTCTGTCAACGAAAGCAACCTATTATTTCAATATTATTTTAATATCATCTAAACATCCGGTAAGGCTTCATATAGACGTAGATGCTATACATCGATCATGTAAGAAGTTGTCGCACCCAAGTCTCTCTCTTTGGTCTCGTGTAATGGATGGGTAGGTTACGTTGTTTTCCCACTACAGATTCAGACAGCTGCAGGGAACACCTTCTCGTGCTTAAAACTCATTACCGGACCATTATTAGGATACACCTCAACACCTGCAAAAACAGGTGTTGTTTCACAGCCCGCTTACAGCACATTATCTACTCAGCTGGAAAAAAATTAACAAAAGGAAAGAATGGAAGCATCACACCGGTTGGTCCATCAATGAAAACATGGAGTGAAAATATTTTAAAGGCCTAAATATTTGATTGTGTATAGGTGGTTATGGAATGGGGCTTTTATTGTAAAATCACCTGCATCCACTGGAAGCATTTTTGGCATCAATTCAGGAAGTCAATATCAAACAATGCATTGTAGTATTATTTTTTTGTAAAGGTTTTAAATTATTATTATTATTTATGCATTTGGCAGACACTTTTATCCAAAGCAGCTTACATTTGATCAGTATGTGTTTTCCCTGGGACTTTTTGCACTGCTAAAGTAATGCTCTACCATTTAAATGTGAACATTAAGAGAACCTTTAAACATGAATTGGTGTGAATAATATAAGAGTATTTATTTTAAAGCTAAAAGTAGTTTCCCAAATCTGTTTTTTAAATGAGTTTACATTTTTTCCCTAAAAAAATTGTCTATTTTGAAATATGTATATTATGGATTGTGTGCCTCTCCTCTCTTCCTCCAGACTCTGGGACCCTGATTTCCAAAGGAAATGCAAAATGTACTTTCATCAGAAAACTTTGGACCACTCAGCAGCAGTCCAGTCCTTTTTGTCTTTATCCCAGGTGAGACGCTGTCTGTTGTTCAAGAGTGGCTTGTCACAAGGAATGCAACAGCTGAAACCCAGGTCTCCCAGGTGAAAAAGTAATACTTTCCATAGTGTACTTAAAGTGCTTTATTTTTGCACACTAATTTTGTACTTAATATACAAAAAAATTCATCTTTAGTACTTTTTAAGATGTTCTTAAGATCATCTAAGTATACTTCACTGTGCTTTTTTTGAGACACCATAAATATGTGCTAAAAATGTATTTTAAAAATGTATTTAGGTACCACTTGTAGTAAACTTGAACCCATCTTTGTATGAAAGTTGAGTTCAAGTTTAATACAAGTGTAAAAAGTACATTTTAGTTCATATTCACGGTGTCTCAAAATAGCACAGTGAAGTACACTTAGATAATCTTAAGAACATCTTAAGAAGTACTATAGATGAATTTTTTGTATTTTAAGTACAAAATTAGTGAGCAAAAATAAAGCACTTTAAGTTCACTATGGAAGTGTACTACACTTTTTCACCTAGGCTTGCATTCATCTGTGCGTAGTGGTTTTTAAAGCATTTTGAATGGGTTTTGTTTCACAGTCCTCTCCAAGGTTTGGTTATCCTTATTGCTTGTACACTTTTTTTCGACCACATCTTTTCCTTCCCTTCGCTTCGCTTCTTTTTTTGCAATGACTTTTTGTGTCTTGCTCTCCTTGTGCAAGGTGTCAATGGTTGTCTTTGGACATGTGTCAAGTCAACAGTCTTCCCCATGATTGTGTAGCCTAGAACAGTGGTTCCCAAACTTTTTCAGCATGTGGCCCCCCTTGTGTACGGTGCATTCCTTCGCGGCCCCCCAAAGAAAATTTGTGACAAAAAACTGTTCTAAAACTCAACATTTTAATAAAAAAAAAACATTAAATTATACAAAAAAGTAGTGCTTTTGGTTAGTAGCCTTATTTTTTTTAGGTTTAATTACACAGAATTCATGATAAATTAATGTATTTCATAAAATGTTATAAAACTGGGGCCCCCCTGGCACCATCTCGCGGCCCCCCTGGGGGCCCCGGCCCCCAGTTTGAAAACCACTGGCCTAGAAAACTAGATTGAGAGACCATTTAAAGGCCTTTGCAGTTTTGTGTTAATTAGCTAATTAGAGTGTAGCACCAGGTGTCTTCAATATTGACCCTTTCACAATATTTTAATGATCTGAGATAATGAATTTGGGATTATATTATTAAAGTAATCAACATTAAAAGAATTTAACATTTGAAATATATCATTTGGTTTGTAATGAATGAATATAATATACAAGTTTCACTTTTTGAATGGAATTAGTGAAATAAATTAACTTTTTGATGATATTCTAATTATATGACCAGAACTTGTGTATGAATTTTTTTATATAATTTTTAACTATTTAAACTTTGTATAAGTTAATGCGCCAGTTACCAAAACATCGCTCTGGTGCGTATTTTTAAGACATTTGACAGGTTAGGTGTGCTGTTCACAGAAAAAGAATGAACATTTCTCAATCAGATTTTTTTTGTCATATCATTTGTGCAGTGGACCTACAGGTAACACTTTATTTCGATAGTCCACTTTAGACATTTTACTAACTATAAGTAACTTTGCAACTACTTATCAACTAACAATCTTTAGAGAATTAGTAGACTGTCTGCTTAATATCTACTAACAGTTTATTGAGATGATTTCTCAACAGATATTCAACTGACTATAAGTATCTTTGCAGGTGCATGTCAACTTATTCCACTAACCCAAACCTCTTCCCTAACCCCAACCCTTACACTCTACTAATACTCTAATGTCAGTTAGTTGACGTTTAGTTGCAAATTATTGAAAGTTAGTTAACTTGTAGTTGCAAAGTTATTTATAGTTAGTAGAATGTCTAAAGTGGACTATCAAAATAAAGTGTAACACGCCTACAAATAATAAAACAAATAAAGGTGTGTTCAATTTTATGTGGTGGCGCATAACGTCAAAGTACCACAAGAGCGATTCGTTGCTGTTGTGACATCACAATTGAGGTGCATTGTGGTCTGTAGAGCAGTCTGAAGTGTACATGTAAACCAGACTCGCTATTTTGATCAAAATAGCCAATAATAGACAAATTTAATCTGACCTATAAACCAACTAAATATCTTACCTTTAATAAAAATTCAGGACAAAAATTGACATATGAAGCAAGATTTAAAGAGATAGTCACCCCAAAAATGAAAAATCTGTCATCATTTATTCACCCTCATGTTGTTACAAACCTGTTTAAATTTCTTTGTTCTGATCAACACAAAGGAAGATATTTTGAGAAATGTTTGTAACCGACCGTTCGCGGACCCTATTTACTTAGTATTCTTTTATCCTTCTATGAAAGCAAATGGAGTCCACAAACGGTACTTTAAGTAGGGGGTTAAAGTAATTCCTATCATCCTTAATATGCAGAAAACATCTGGCTTTTTTGTATTGGGAGAAATCAGGTATTTCTTAACAATAAAGATCTACACAAATTGTTCTCATTTAAATTGGCCAAGTCAGGTGATAAGAGGTGGCTTAAGTATACAGAGAAACACAACATGTCACATGTCCCAGATCGATTTTAACCTTTGCTCCGTGCTTTGTTCAAGCAGGAACAGCGGCCTTTGAATAATTTGTTACCTTTCCAATCAATAGCTACACTTATAAAGATACCAGATGTAGCTGCTGGGATTTATCTCAAGTCTTTTTCAGCATGCGTCCCACCCATTTTATATCTTTAACTACTTTGGAATGGCGCCTGTTGATTTCCAAGTCCGGTAAAATCAATGGACTCTTGTTCAGGTGGATCAAAAAAGCTCCAATCACAGACTAATGGTGTCTGTGTGTCGTCCAGTCCCTCGGGACATTAACTCACTGATGTCGATGTGATATGGAGACCAGTACATTACACTTGACCTGTTTCCCACCACTGAGGTTACGGCTAATTCACACCAAACGCAACTTTAGCAACCTGTAATACAAAGGGTTAATCAACTACAAAAATAAATTTTTTAACCTTAATTATAATTTTGCATTTTTTTGTGTTGTCAGACAAACTGTAAAAATTAAAACGTATTGCTTAATTTTACGATGAATATTTGTGCTTAGTGTGAAAATAGATTTCGATCTGCTTTTTTTGCACTACTTTATTCAATTTGCACAAGTACAGCTTAGCAATTCAGCCGTTCTAAAAGCTTTGTCGGTGGCAATCTCCGAAGCCATTCAGACTATAAAACGCCTTCGTACGTGTTTGCAAAGCACTTAGACTTATGACACTGGCGATTATAAAAGCATTTGTTTATTGTTTGTATGCTGTTCTCGCTTTAAGCGTCGTTTCGTAACAGAGTCGGTGATTTGGTTTTGATTTGGTATCCCATAGTGCGCCGTTTAGTTCACAGAGCAAAGACCATCAAAAACATAGTGCCGCAAGACGCATTAAAATTCTGCAACTGTACCGCTCTGCTAAGTGCATTCCTGGCAGATGAAATCCATGATGAATTACAAAAGACCCTGGATGGAGTGTTATGCCTGGCGTGTGGATGTTCATCGCTATGTGTTGTGTAAATCATGGGGTCGAGAGTTTTGTGTGGCTTACAGAGGTTCTTGAAACAAAGTCAAAGGGGTTTTTATATGTTGTTGTTTTTCGGTTGGTACACTGTGTCCACACCGAATGCATGGTATCTAATGGAAGCTGCATATTTCACAATGTTCATATAGATACCGTTGTGTCAGGCTACAGTACAATTATTAAGTCTGCAACCCTATTATTACTATTTTTTTGTTAATCCTCTATGCTGTAGACACCCTTAGACTGATCACTGACAAATATGAACGGTAGCATATATATTAAAATATTCCTGTTGTTACACAAACATGTCATATCCTGTGTAAATTAATTCCTACTCATACATATTTCCAGTCCTAGACTAAAATAAATGTAAGAGCTGTCCGAACTAAAAACATCTTGCACTGACATATCTTTTACCTCAAAATGGATACACGTAATGTTTTTGTAAGGCATGTTTGGTAAAACTAATTATATTTCCTAATTAAACTAAGGCCTAGTCATGGCTTAAGCTAATCCCTTTCCGGGAAACGACCCCCAAGTTTCTTCTTTAAAACAAGAAAATTAGGCTTCAAGACAAAAAAATTTGCACTAATATGCACTATTTGGTACCATTATGTACCTCTGATATACTGATATTTAATTTTTTTGTTATAAATGTGTTTAAAGGTGTATTGCCCCAATGACAGCTACACTGCAAATAAAAAAAAAGAACTTTCTTAGTTGGTATTTTTGTCTTGTTTTAAGCACAAATATCTAAAAATTCTCAAGTCAAGATGCATTTTACTGATGAACTAAATATCCTAAGAAAATAAGTCTAGTTTTAAGACAAACATTTATCAAATTTAAGTGAATTTGTGGATTAAACAAGCTAAACAATCTGCAAATGGGGTAAGCAAAAAAAGTAACTTTTTTCTTAAACACTTAATTCAAGAAAAATTAGCTCCCGCACTTTTTTTTTTTTTTTTTTTTTGCTTGTTTTATCCTCAAATTCACTTAAATTTGATACATTTTTAGACTTTTTTTAATGTCATTTTTCTCATCAAGAAAAAACATCTTGATTTAAGAATTTTTAGATATTTGTACAGAAAACAAGACAAATTAATAAATTACTGCCACTGCATTATTATTATTGCTAAAAGGTTTTGAAATATCAAAACTACATTCTTAGACCTTTTCGTTATTTTGTTTATCATGACAGATTAAAATTTACATGCAAAATATTGAAGTCAACTCGGGTCATGGGACAGCGCATGTTAATTCATTCCCTGCCAGCTATTTTTTTAGTTGCCCACCAGCATTTTTTGTGATTTTTTTTTCAAAAGTTTCACAAAATGTCTTCCAGGAACATTTTCTTCTAGAAATATATAAACATACAAATATTTCAGATTAGAAAACAGACCCTCTGCTTTCAAACAAACAAACAAAATGGGGAAAAAAGTTTCATCCTATCTATATATTTTTTTCTCTGCTTATAAACTCTTAAATTTGGGTATTTTTCTTAAAAAAATAAAATAGCAAAAAACTGAAATAATTGCATTTGTGTGAAGGAATTTTGTTAGAGATCAGATTCAGAACGATAATTAAAACATTCACACAGTTTAAAATTAGTAAATAGTGTTTTTGCTTCAGCTTTTTATAAATTGGGTAAGTGTGCATCTAGTGGACAATTGCGGTATTACAGATTAACATAAAACCTCATCAGGAACAAATTTTTTAATGCAAATGTTTTCTGTTAATTGACGAGATAACTCGTCAATGGTGGGAAAAGATTTAAGGTTCATACTGGTACCAAATTTATACCTGTTATAGCCTACATATCTTATCATATATTAGGATCTTTATAAAGGTACCACCCACACTCTTAAAATTGCTGGGTTATTTTTGACCCATTATGGGTAAATATTGGACAGTGTCAGGACTCTGCCTTGAAGTCTTGTTATATTTGTATTTTGTCATGGTGGCAGAGTTCTGGCAGTCCCTGGCCTTGTGTGGAGGTTCATGCCTTGTTTTTATGTTTGGCATGTGCCTCCGGTGTCTTGTCATTTGTCCCCGCTCCCTCGTCCTCCTGCTTAGTGTTAATTATTACTTATTCCCATCACCTGTTCCCCGCTCGTTATCTTGTTTGGTTTATTCTATTTAATGTCAGTGTATCTTTAGTTCTGTGCAGGATCACTGTGTTGTGTGCTCGTGTTTCGTGTGCATTCTAGTCAAGCTATCTAGTCATAGTCATAGTCATAGTCATAGTCATAGTCATAGTCATAGTCATAGTCATAGTCATAGTCTCAGTCTCATCTGTCAGTTTTATGTTTCATGTTGTGCACCCCCTCGTGGGTCTTTGTTTTGTTAAGTGTAAAAATAAAAGTGTTTTCTGTTTTCCCCGACATCGTCTGCATTTGGGTTCATCTGTTCTGCTAATCCTCACAGAATTATCCTGCCAACACTGAACCCAGCGACGGTGTCGGGGTCCGTCGCAGCGCCTCCAGTCACGGTGCTGCTGCCCATTGCTGTGCGTCCAGCCCCTTGCTGGTTGACAGAGGGGGAACGCACAGCACTCTTCAGTGTGCTCTTGAGAGCCGTCGCCAGGCCGGAGCCCGCGCAGTCCGCGCAGCCAGAGCCGGAGCCCGCGCAGTCCGCGCAGCCAGAGCCGGAGCCCGCGCAGTCCGCGCAGCCAGAGCCGGAGCCCGCGCAGTCCGCGCAGCCAGAGCCGGAGCCCGCGCAGTCCGCGCAGCCAGAGCCGGAGCCCGCGCAGTCCGCGCAGCCAGAGCCGGAGCCCGCGCAGCCAGAGCCGGAGCCCGCGCAGTCCGCGCAGCCAGAGCCGGAGCCCGCGCAGTCCGCGCAGCCAGAGCCGGAGCCCGCGCAGTCCGCGCAGCCAGAGCCGGAGCCCGCGCAGTCCGCGCAGCCAGAGCCGGAGCCCGCGCAGTCCGCGCAGCCAGAGCCGGAGCCCGCGCAGTCCGCGCAGCCAGAGCCGGAGCCCGCGCAGCCAGAGCCGGAGCCCGCGCAGCCAGAGCCGGAGCCCGCGCAGCCAGAGCCGGAGCCCGCGCAGCCAGAGCCGGAGCCCGCGCAGCCAGAGCCGGAGCCCGCGCAGCCAGAGCCGGAGCCCGCGCAGTCCGCGCAGCCAGAGCCGGAGCCCGCGCAGTCCGCGCAGCCAGAGCCGGAGCCCGCGCAGTCCGCGCAGCCAGAGCCGGAGCCCGCGCAGTCCGCGCAGCCAGAGCCGGAGCCCGCGCAGTCCGCGCAGCCAGAGCCGGAGCCCGCGCAGTCCGCGCAGCCAGAGCCGGAGCCCGCGCAGTCCGCGCAGCCAGAGCCGGAGCCCGCGCAGTCCGCGCAGCCAGAGCCGGAGCCCGCGCAGTCCGCGCAGCCAGAGCCGGAGCCCGCGCAGTCCGCGCAGCCAGAGCCGGAGCCCGCGCAGTCCGCGCAGCCAGAGCCGGAGCCCGCGCTTTCCGCGCAGCCACTGCCGGAGCCGCCGACAGCACCCGTGCCGCCGACCCGTCCCGCGCAGTCAATTCAGCCCGCGCAGTCCCAGCTGCGTCCTCACCCCAAACCCCCGTGGACTGTCCTGTTTAGTATCTTGTGGACTTATGTGTGTATGATTTAGTTTGGTTTTTATCTTGTTTTTTGGCACCTTTTGTTAAGTTTTAGTCTGTGTTCTAGTCTTGTCATGTTGTTATCTGTCATGTTCTGTTGTCTTGTGTGTTCCCTTTTTGGACGCCAGGTGGCGTCCTTTGAGGAGGGCTACTGTCAGGACTCTGCCTTGAAGTCTTGTTATATTTGTATTTTGTCATGGTGGCAGAGTTCTGGCAGTCCCTGGCCTTGTGTGGAGGTTCATGCCTTGTTTTTTTTGTTTGGCATGTGCCTCCGGTGTCTTGTCATTTGTCCCCGCTCCCTCGTCCTCCTGCTTAGTGTTAATTATTACTTATTCCTATCACCTGTTCCCCGCTCGTTATCTTGTTTGGTTTATTCTATTTAATGTCAGTGTATCTTTAGTTCAATGCAGGATCATTGTGTTGTGTGCTCGTGTTTCGTGTGCATTCTAGTCAAGCTATCTAGTCATAGTCATAGTCATAGTCTCAGTCTCAGTGTTATCTGTCAGTTTTATGTTTCATGTTGTGCACCCCCTCGTGGGTCTTTGTTTTGTTAAGTGTAAAAATAAAAGTGTTTTCTGTTTTCCCCGACATCGTCTGCATTTGGGTTCATCTGTTCTGCTAATCCTCACAGGACAGAACACACCGCTGGGTTAAAACTGAAACAATGCTGGGTTGTTTTAACCTAACTGCTGGGTTATTAAACCCCATGGTTGCATAACAACAACCCAACATTGGGTCATTTTAACCCAGCACGGGGTAATTTTTAACCCAGTATGTGTTTTTCCAATATTTACCCATTCTGGGTCAAAAACAACCCAGTCATTTTCAGAGTGCAGGTGACTGCTTGGGACTGTTTGACCAAAGTTTAAACTTTGGCAAACTAGTAAACCTAACCAGCAAAACCCTGAACATTTGGTAAACAGTGTTTAACAAACCTTATATTATCACATGCTGGTATCACCTGGTTCCTTTAATCTAGATCAGTCTCTCCCGCTCGATTTTTCTCTCCAACTAAGAACTTTATACTTCACAGATCCAACTTTGTATCTCCCACAGAAAGTTCACCTTTTCCCTTGAATCCCAAAATCAATAGTTATCTTTTCAATTTTAGCAGACTGATCAGGCCATCTAATCTCCTGGGTAGCTGCCTCGCAGCTATGCAGTGCCCAAATGCTTGGTACGCTTTACTTATGCTGACTTAACAGTGCAAACTACAGCAATAGAGTTGGTAAAAACTCGTCTGATGATCAACACATTACAGCGCGGCACTGACATCTTAAAAGCGTTCAGGGAGTACGCACACGCGCGGGGCTCGGACAGATGCCTTGGGCATCAGGCATCTTACGCGGCACCTATCTGTCAGCTTGATAAATGACCTTGCTCACCAGACGAAATAACAACAACAAAAAGAAGAAAGTAAAGGGGCTTGATAGTGATTTGTATGTACAGCGGCGTTCACGATTAAACAACGTGAGGTTCTGTATCGAGCCAGGACAGGGCCTGTGTGCCCAGCCTCATGGGTAATTGGAGAAAACGGTTATAGTATGATGGACACTGAACGTTCTTAGACTGTAAAGGTGTAGAACGGTGATCTGATTTGAGACATCTACATGTCGCACTAAACAGCGTGGATATGCCACACTCAATGCTGAATTGTATGTCAGCACTGCCTTTCTATAAACAGGGGGGCATAAATAAAGGCTAATAAACGAAATTGCTCATTGTTCGCCAATGCATTTACTAACATACAAACTTATTGTAAATTAGACTGATGGTAAATAAAGAATAAAATCTACATAGAAATTAGATTCTTGCGCTAGAGACGAGGACTGAGTCCCAGTCAAGATCTGTTATTCGCTGAGATGCTAACTGACCAAGCTCGCATCTTCTCAGCATCACGTCAATTCGGACACATGGACTTGCATGATAAACCTCGCTATAATATCAATTTGCAAGGTTATCCGGTGGGTAACTGTAAAAATAAACCCTTATTTAAAAATATTACCTTCATAATTTCAGAACAAACATCCCCTGAGTCGTTTCATGAAGTGTGCGTGTCATTTTGCATGCATTAGGGGAATTATGAGCCATTGGGAGATAAAGGGAGACTGTGGTGCTCGGAGAAACATGGGAAGTTCATATTTCATTCATTTATGCGGTTACTTTTGGGTCATTGTGTGACAGCATTAAAGAGCTGTTATGAGAGAGAGAGAGAGAGAGAGAGAGAGAGAGAGAGAGAGAGAGAGAGAGAGAGAGAAAGAAAGAAAGAAAGAAAGAGAGAGAGGAGTGCGAAAGAAAGCTAGTACAGAGCTGATGAGGTGTATTAGATAAAGAGAAAGACCATCACTAATGTCTAACTGAGTCTTAAGAAACCCTCATCCATGAAAAGTTATGGCCCTTAATTTTAAGGGGTGATGTTCTGAAAAAAGCCCCTTTAATGCTGTGCATGGCAGTGATATTCGCTGCACATAATCGACCTTGAACTGTCCACCTATTTCATTAAAAAGATGATATAAAGGCGACATGGGTTGTAGTTTTACTGACAGGGAACATTTTTTACTCCATTAAGAGGAAAAGAAGACAAATGACAAACACGTTAGATTCACCACCGCACAGATGACTAATGTAATGTATAGTACATGTATGCAACACATATTGAAGAAGCAGCGTGACCGATTCTGTACATCAACTTATGGGCAGCAAAAAGGTCATCATGGGTTTGATGCCCAGGGAATAAACAAACTGATAAAACTTATAGCTTGAATGCACTGTAAGTCACTTTGGATAAAAGCATCTGCCAAATGCATAAATGCAAATGCAATGACTAGACATTCTGAATTTTAGGCCTTTTCGTCATTTATTAGAAATCTAATTTATCATCACGCAGTGTTGCTTTAGCACCCGATTCAGTAAACACATTAGGCAAATCGGTTATCATTACAAAAACAGGCAAATAAAATCTGCACAGAATGCAATTTTCAGAGCGCAGATACAAATTTCTCATGACGTTTGTGAGCACCGGGTTGCGAAACGATCTGGCGTGCTTCACTGGAACTGTGCACCATCACCTGACTGCAGTCCAGGCACTCAATGGCCTCTTTAAAACGCTGAAGTACAGCTACATTTTGTAATGCTTTTAAAAAATTCTAGTGTGTTAAGTCACAAAAAAAAAACATCAAATGAAAAAAAGATTAAAACACATAAATTTGTTTCTATTTCACCCTTACTATAAAAAATTACATCATAACATATATTTTAGAGCTATATTTTTATAAATTAGCGCGTTATTAACGCTTTAGCGTAATTTTTTTGGACCCTTGGCCTAGCATGTTGTTGGATAAATTAAGACGCAGCCTTAGACTTTAATTGTAATCAAATGTTTTAAATGATTTTTGATTGTTTTCTGAAAGGTGTAACATCCCAAATGCGTTTCTATTCACCTGCGCATTTTTTCGGTTTTAAAACATGCAGGAATTAGAAAATAAAGTCCAGGACTTGCTTGATGTTAAAAAAGTTATTAAGAGAGATAAAGTTTGGGACTTGATTGATGTTTAAAGTGGTATTAAGCGCAATAAGACTTTAAAAATGATCACATTTGAAGCATGCGAGCGACCCTGATATATGCACACATAAACAGAATTATAGTTTTAAAAATACAACAATTCACACAGATATAATGTTTGGTTACTGTTAACGAAAAATATCTGATGTGTAACACTATATTAGATCCTTACAAAATAGTAGATCTTAAAACTGTCTGTCTCTATGTCAATCAAACAACAAAAGAAAGAAAAAAGTTTTACATATATTGTTTTTGACTTTGTGTGTGCCAAATTTATTCGTTTTACCAGTGATTTTTAGGTATGAATGCAATGATTTTTTTTAACCTTAAGAAATCTTTAACTAGTTTTTTATTATTATTATTGCTGACTCTTTCACTAATAATAAACTTAAATTTGCATAAAGCACCCATATCTGTTCATGCCCATGTTGGTAAGAGAATTAAAAACTTGAAACAAGTTAAATTAAGGTAATTATAGACAATTATGCGATTAATCTAGATTAAATATTTAAATCGATTGAAATTCCTTATATTTTTATGTTACTTTAACTTAACAAATTAAGTTAAGGGGGGATTCAACGGTATTTCATGCATTGTCTATGTTTAGCATGAGGAAACCAACTCTTAATAAGTCACAATGTGTAAAAAAAACAGTTGGACGTGTTACAGAGTATTTCTGTGCCGAATGCACTTCGCCAAGGTTTGTACAAGAACCGAAGACGCTAGCTACAGGCATCACTTCACACGACAACTTTGTTTTTTTATCAAGACTTAACAATGGCAAGAAAGTGAAGTGTGTTTTTGGATGAAAGGAGAAGAAAGCCAGCATTATGGAAAGAATGGATATAGTTTGTTTATCCGGGGTAGCAGCGGAGTTTTGCGTGTGTGTTTGTTTAACGCTGGATTTCATTGAAAAGTCTCAACCGGGTCATGAGTTGCATGCAGTAAGTAAAACTACTGTGTTATGTTGGAAATAGGTAAGTGCATATAATGTAAATGGCACAAACATTTAGTAAATCATACTGTAAGTTATCCAGTGTTGCATGACTCGTGACTCGCTCCTCCCACAGCTCGTAACTCCTCCTTCCGAATTTTTTCGTACGTTAAGCTGATGTCTTTTATGAATCTGATAAAACTAAAGACTCTTCGGAGGTATGAAGGATGTAATATTACTCTATAGTTACTAAAGATTAACATCAGCTGCTCAGAAACAGCTTAAGTTAAATAAAAAACTAAATAAATAATTAATTTAAAAGTAGGTTGAATTGACTTGCATAATTAAGTTGTTTAAACCTTGCTTACCTTACCATTTGCCTTGTAATTCTCAGATCATTCTTCATGGCACGGGCTGAAAATCATAGCGAAGGGTGCAGTTGTAGGCCGCCCCATGCTGACCAGACAAACAAGCAGCCTCTCACTTCCCGATCGGATCAGAGACACACCTCACTCCCAGAGGTCCAAGACTCCTGGGAGTTGATCAGTCAAAGGTACGACATATTAATCTGTCTTGACACACTTGCTCTTTCAATGGAGTGCATCTGAAGGGGCTGGGATGCAATCCAAAACCCTGCTGGAATGATAAAGCTGAATTGACAGTGAAGTCACTGTTCACATTTCTAGAAAAGTAGTTGTCATGGATTTGCATGTACTTAAACAGCATTACAAATGCTTAAAGTGATATGTAAACTGATACAATTCCAAAATGACATTTTTTAATTTTTTACTATATTATGAAATGTTACATAATAGAAGTAAAATTGAATGCTGTATCACGACTTTGATATTGTTGAAACGATGATAAAGGAGGTTTTTCAATATCATTAAAGCTTAAATAATATCTCTGGCGAGCTTGATATTAGCTTCTGCAAATCTAATAACAGTAATGAAGAACTGAATATTGTCCTTGAGTCGCTCTATTGAACTCAGTAACCTACCACAGATGAGTATATTTGCCCTAAAAGTAGGTCTGACAATTTCAGAGGGTCATAATTTTTATCGACAACGTCATTGAAACATCCCAAAATCATAAGAATCTCACTTCATTACTTGTACGGCTCAATTACTTGCCTGACCGGAGTCGAGATTGAGTGCTCCCTAATAACATCCACTGATTTTTATGAGATATTTGGCGAGTCCTGCCCATTTTATCTCCATCTTCATCGAATGGTCTCGCGGTGGCCTAAATGATTACATGGCACATTTTCGTGCTCGGAGACGGAAACTGACGGGCCTGTAATTACATGTTTAATGAACCAGACCTCTTAAGACCCGTCAAGAATATTATAAAAGACATTTCAACATTCTGGCCATCACAAAGAGTCATCAAAATAAATGCGGAATGAAGGACGTGTCACATATTTATCCTTTAATAGAAAAAGCAAAAGACACTGTATTAAGTAGTCCATTTAGTCATACTTGCTATCTGCATATTACTCCAATATTTTGCCCCATTATGCATTGGAAACAGCATCGTTTTCTTAATGTGACAGCCGGACTGCTTTGAAACATGTCCGGTTTTAAAAATAAAAGACAGAAATAAGATAATTTAGACACTTTGTGATATCAAAGCTTAATAGCGTCATGCAACAATGTAATGCTGCAAAAGTCTCCTGTAGAAAATTCCTTGTTGCACTTACATTTGTTAGTTTAATCATTTGAATTTATAATTATTTATAACTTTCTTGCCTAGTGAGGAGTTTTTGTAATTTGTAAAAATAAAATTGAATTAGCTCAAGTTTTTTACTTTATTTTTACCATTTATAGCAACTCCTCACTAGTCAAGAAAGTTGAAATTTATTGTAAATTTAAATGTATTAAACTTAAAAATAGTGCAACAAGTAATATTTACAGTGTATAACAGCTTTTGTTTGCTACATTATGAATCTCATTAACCATTGTTTTGATTTTGTAAAGCCGTCGCCATCACAAAAACTTTTTTCTGTACATTTTACTGTAAATTTTACTGCACATGTGATTAAGTATCTTAGGCCTGTGAATGGTTAATATTATCAAGATAATTTTTTCCACATTTTAAATATTTTATTTAATTTTAATTGATTAATGAAAACGTCATGCTAGCTGTCTTGTTGCGCAACTTGGCTGTAATTTAGCAAATTAAAATAATGGTTTGTGTCCACACCTCATGTCGACTGAAAACCTGTAAGATAGATTTCGTTCGTCCGGTTTTTTTTAGCTTTTTTAAATCTTTACACAGTCTTTGCCACAACAACAATTAATTCATGACTTGCAGTGCAACACAAAAAGCACAATAACATTCAAATAAAATGTCCCTATTTCCCATTTAAATAAGACCATACTTTACGACAATTGAAGTTGACTCAAGAGGACCGCTGTGAATTCACTTGTCGTTTTAGTCAGTGTAACGTTAAGGTCAAAGGAAGAAGGCCCATTTCATCATGACACGGAATCGATAATCCACGACCGAGACCTTCTGCAGGAGACAGTGGTCTTCGAACAACACGACGGCACTCAAGATTGGATGCCTGAATCATGGGGACCTCCCATAATTCATCAAACCCTCGAAATGGTTGGCAAATATGCCAATAGTAAGAAGTAGAGAAAGACATATAGAGAGATTGTGTGAGAGCAAACAGGGAAAAAGTAGGAGGAGGGGGCAAAGGACATCAGGACCACCATAAATCAACATCCTTCCATCTGTCAAATTCATTCTGGGTTGACGTCTGTTCGGCTCTGGATGGCAGGGAGCAGAGACTTCATAAAATTCCTTTAGCGCACAGTCCGACGGCATGATTTTTCCAATAGAGAGATACTGCAGTCAATTCATCTTTATTTGGTGATATCTGCTGTGTGAAAAATACCTTTTCAAACAGGTATGAATAGGACTGTATGTCAGATGGTGGAATATGTGTATGTAAGAAGTGGAGATTCACCAGCATACAGTACAATAACTTTATTGACAAAATGTCACACTACAGCACCCTGTCTTAATGGCCTTAATAAATGTTGATCAATTTTAAGCTATTTACATCGGAAAAACAACACCCACACAATTCATCATCCTAGATTAAATTTTGCTGTTGAACTGTAATACAGGTTTGTTGGTCGAGGACACAGAAAGTAAGTTCTCTGTCGTCAAGGGCGACAGTTTCATTGCGACCTTCGCTTTCTCTCGACCCATTATTTCACCAGCAGGTTGACTTGGTTTCTAAAGATGCTCAGCATGCCAAATCTATTGTGAGGTAGAAGCTGATTTGCTGTCATGCTAACCGCGGTCTCCTCCCCTAATTGGTGTCTTGCAGTGTTGGGCATATTACTTAAAAAAATATTAAGTTATAGTTACTAGTTATAGTTAATAATAACTGAGTTAGTAACTGTGTTACATCCGTTAAAAAATGAACTAATTACCAGGGAAAGTAACTATTTTGTTACTTAAAAAAGTGATAACTTGGATGCCCCCACTATAAAAAAAAATTAAATGGACCATAATGAGATACCACAAATTTTGTGCGGATGTGAGGTGCTTTATTAGATTAGAATTACTTGCCACCGACATGAAGGGACTCTTTCTTCCTGGGCGTAAGTTGCACGTTACATAAACATTTTCACCTCAATGATGTAAAAATACGGCTTATTTTACTTTCAATTTGCGAACGCTACCGTTGAACTTGTTGGAATTGCCATTGTCCTGTCGTTGGGACTTGTACTGTGTGCTTGTGTGTGAACAAACACCGACACCACTCTTACTCTGGTTGACTAACGATGAAAATTAAGCCAATCATCATCAGTTATGTGGTTGTCCAACCCCCTTCAACACAAACGCACACCAGAAAAAAAAAACTTTGCATGTCCTACTGTCTGGCTGAGAGAGAGAGAGCATACTCGGATGAAAATAATTTCCCTGAGATCACTTATACACTGTAAAAAGTGATTTTGAGTTTTAGCCAGGTGGACAAGTAAAATCATGTCCTGTCAACTTGCAGTGTCTCACTACACGGAAGGATGAGTTATAACAACCTCAACTTGAAGGGAAATTGAAAACTTAAAATAAGGTGTTCATATAACAACAAAACATAGGTTCTTTCAATTTTTTTGCCTCATGCGCATGTGCCAGAATCTCTACGTCATAATGACGTACTACTTTAACGAATTTGAACAAGAGGCGCCATCGCCATTTTCTGCACGAGAGGACGAGATCACTACAGGAGTTGCTGACGGGAGAAAAAAGACGACGAAGGAGCTCTTATTTGAACGACTACAGATGGATTTTTATAGTAAGTATACTCCGATTTGTTCTTTCTTTCATGTAAAAAAATAGGCTTGTTTCGTTTGCGTATTAATTTAAGACAACTTGATTGGTAAGTTAACGTTAATCAGGAGCCACACACAGTGTTAGACACCGAGCTGTTGTCGAGACGTGAGCAGAAAGAGAAGTCGTCTTTGACTAGTGTAAGTTAATGTTGGTAAATAGATAAAAACATGTACAGTTACTTTTTAGCATGTTAATTGGTGTAAAATGGCCCAAAATAGCTTTTTCGCATGGTTTAAAGTTTTCAGGCACCGTGCCGGATCTCCGGCGTGCGGCGTTGGCCGCGAATTAAAACAATATATATAACGTTGATATATTAATATAATTTCGCGTTCATGCGTTCACCCACAAATAGGATGAGAGGAACACATATTTTACTCTCAACCAAACTAAACTAGCCAATCAGAAGTAGAATGGGGCGGGTCTTTAAAGTGTGGTTGAGAGATCCAGCTGCAGGTACCGTGCGGAGACCGGAGATGTCACGTAGCAAGGAATCCGCAGGATGGAAAGTAAGTTTATAAAGAACAGGAAAGATATGACCTAATTGATAAAGCACTTAAATAAGTGGCGCGCTGGGCATGGATAGAAGGAATAGGCAGAGACAGGCAGCATTTTAGAAGAAATTAAGAGAAGCAGGTGCTTGCATTTCAAATGCTGTCTCACGATATCAATATAAAGTTGCATTTGTGTCAAAACGTTTTGCTTGCATTATAATATTCTCTACGCGCATGCGTTTACGCGCGCATCCACATGAATCAGATCCCACATAATCCTGACAAAAACACACATTCGCTGATGGTTTGTGAATCTAATTTTCGTGTTTGCGTTAACGCGTGCGATTACAGAATAGTAATGACACACTCGTAGATCTTGTTTGCCTGCATGTGTGTGTGAAACGCGTAGCTCTTGACTGTTATGCTTTGCCAAAAGATTAATGCAAAAAACAAATTGACTTGACTAAATTCCTGATTGTCTGAAAAGGCAAAGTCACATCATCATTTGAATGATAAACTTTAATGTTGCAGTATCCACTTCAAATTTAGGGTGCTAAGGTTGCTTGATGTTCAGTGATAAATAATAAATCTGTATTAAATGCTACCACTTATTATTCTATAAACATGTTTTGACCAATGGTGAATCTCATTTGTGTGCCCTATTATTACCATGCATATATGCAACCAAAGATTTTTAAATTCCTCATAGATCTATGTCACTTATTTTTACTCTTAAAGTGCACTACATTGATGTAATTACCTTTAATTGCACAAAGTGACTGAATTTGTTCTGTCTGATCATGGTTTACTTTGTGGCATATAGCCCAAACGCGATTGTTCCCGGTGACCCCGCAGCGTTGGTCTGGTTTCAAACTAAAATGGATTCGATTTCGATCGAACCCTGGTGCGTTATTACGTCATCACAAACGTGCATGACACATGATAGAAAACAACACGGGTTAATATATAGCTTTTTTTATTAATTCGGTGCTGTGTGTGTGTCTGTGTGTCATATAATGTGGGCTTCTGCTGCTTGCAAATTAACTCTTTTAAGGAGGCAGTGGATTTTTAGATTTGTTGTCCTGGTTCCACATGCTATGCACAAACACACTGAAGGCTCATTCTCACTCGTATCCAAGGTAAATCATCAACACTATCATCCCTTACATGTATTATATTTAACTAAATGCATCATAATAAGCTAAAACGGATGTGCAGGTCACATTTCTTCCTGAAACAGTGCACATCCGAGTCCACATGACAGTGTCACAGTATGATTTTGTCATGTGGACTTGGGTGTGCACTGGGGGTACCGAAGCCAAGACTACCTGGAGGAAGTGGTCTTTGTTCGGTTGCACTCAAACCGTGCCGCGTGCGCACTTGTTCAGGAAGTAATGTGACCCGCGCATGCGTTTTAGCTTATTATGATGTATTTAGTTAAATATAATACATGTAAGGGATGATAGTGTTGTTGATTTACCTTGGATACGAGCGATAGTGAGCCTTCAGTGTGTTCGCGCATAGCGTGTGGAATCTGTTTTCTATTATGCTTCATGCACGTTTGTGATAACGTAATAACGCACCAGGGTTTGACAGAAATCAGTTGAGTGTGAAATCAGACCAATGCTGCCGGGGTCGGGAACAATCGGGCTAGGAGTTCAGATCACAGCAAACGAGCCCAGTGTGAACCAGCCTTAGACACTCCTGGTTTAAGTGACATCAGCTGGTTACATCTACTATTAAATCTTATTTTGGTGCTGAACAAAAGGTAACAAACAACTGTTGTACCACATCACTGGTAAATTATTTACAACAAAAGCATGCAAAAAGTGTACATATTTGAAATTAATGTTTTTATTTTTCAAGACAGAGGGAGGGGGTGAAAGGATAAATTAAAAGAAAAACAAAGGATTGAACCAATAAATGAGGTACTTTAACCATCATATATTTTACAGACAACAAACCCAAGGATGAGGACTGCAGCATTGCTTGGGCTGCCGTGATACATGCGAGAGACTCCTTCTAAATTCATGAAGATATGTGAGGTAAGCTGAAACCTTTAAGGCAAAACGAGGGAAAATTGAACATTAGATCTCTTAATTTGCAGGGGTCTGGGGACTTTAAATTGTTTGTGAAATTGGTTATAAGTAATAGTAATTTTGTTTTCATTCTACAAAGCCCAGTGACCGTGAAAAGGATGTGATCAAGGGCGTGGTGATCGGAGTCCTAGTGGTTGTGGAAAATGTGATGGAGCCTCTCCCAGAATTCTACAATGACGTTGCCCTGGTGATTGAGGAAGAAGTGGTGATGCGTCACCTGAGTGACATACCTAATGCTTTTCTGAACCTGATGGGCCTGGTGTACGCATTAAACCTTGACTTTCCAAAGGAATTAAAATTCACTTTTGAAGTGATACAACGCCTGTTCATTGGAGTTGGATCACACTCTTGCCCCGCAAGAGTTCACTCTTTGAAGAGCAAGTTGCTGAGATAAGAAACTCTTTTCTTCTCCTTGCTACTATAAGCACTTACATTGTTACACTGTTTTAAAGTTTAAGACCATTGTTATTTTAGATATTATTGTTTTAAAGGGATACTCCATCGTTTTGTCATATTAAACTGTTATTACCTTAAAGCAATAGTTCACTTTGAAATTAAGTTTTGATATGTTTTAGCTTACCTCAAGGGCATCCAAGATGTAGGTGTCTTTGTTTCCGTGGTAGTTTCACTTTTGATGTTTTTAGGTCAAACCGTTCTTGTCTGTCAGTCATATAATGCAGGTCTATGAGGTAAACATTACCTCAAAGAGCATTCACAGAGAAGTCCAAATTAAGCAACTGTCCATCGTAAGTACACATTGATGGCCTTAGACACGAAACGAGCGGTTTGTGTGAGAAAACGAACACTATTTATATTGTTTTTGCCCCTTGTACACAACCACATCTGTGCTTAGTCTGCGCATGCGCCGGAAGTGATCTCTCGCACGTGTACGTCACTCATTGTTTACACAGAACAGAGATTGTAGGTAAGACAGTTAATAGAAATTGTACTGATTTGCGCTTATCCGGGATGTTTAAACCGACGTGAAAGAAAACAATTACGTATGCTCGCGCAAACTCATCCAGGATATCTCTTCCGGCGCATGTGCAGACTAAGCACAGACGTGGTTGTGTACAAGGGGCAAAAACAATATAAATAGTGTTCGTTTTCTAACACAAACTGCTCGTTTCGTGTCTTAGGCCATCAATGTGTACTTACGATGGACAGTTGTTTAATTTGGACTTCTCTGTGCATGCTCTTTGAAGTAACGTTTAGTAAGTGACCATAGACCTGCATTATATGACTGACAGACAACAACGGTTTGACCTAAAAATATCAAAAGTGAAAGTACCGCGGAAACCAAGACACCTACATCTTGGATGCCCCTGAGGTAAGCTAAAACATATCAAAATTTTATTTCAAAGTGAACTATCCTTTTAACTAAGAAGAGTCAATACATACCTCTATCATCTTAGTGCATGCACTTAAGAACTGTGGCGTGTGGTGACACTTTGATAGAATTTAGCTTAGCCCAGTTCATTCAATGGTACCAAACAGAGATAAAGTTAGAAATGATCAAGCACATCAACGTTTTCCCTATTTAATACGAGTAGATATACGATCAAATATGGTGGAACAAAATAAAATGTGGCGCTTTTAAAAGTGGGTTTAAAAGGGTAACTATAATCATTATGAGAGGGAGAAGGGGAGCAGATTTTTCAGGCTAGTCGAAGTACTCCCAAAAGTGCTATTCCACCATACAATATAGTTACCCTTTTTAACCTGCTTTTAAAAGCACCATGTTTTATTTTGTGCCACCATATTTAATCGTATAAGTTCTCGTGTTAAATAGGGAAAACAATGTGTTTGGTCATTTCTAACTTTATCTCTGTTTGGTACCATTGAATGAACTGGGCTAAGCTAAGTGCTATCAAAGTGTCGCCACACGCCACAGTTCTTAAGTGCACGCACTAAGATGATAGAGGTATGTATTGACTCTTCTTAAAGTTAAAGTAATAACATAGTTTAATATGACAAAACGATGGTGTATCGCTTTAAGTGTAACATTGGTATTCTTAAAAAATTTTTAAACAGACTGTTTACTTGTTACCTTGTTCTGCTTCCTCTTTCCTTGTCATGTTTGTCATTTGATTGGGAATTAAAGACACTGTTTTATTTGAAGTTGTTAAACACAGGAACAACTGTACATGAATAATTCACTATAAGCTGTTAGGAAAATATCTGATAATGACAAGGAGTTATTTGTACTATTTTGGCTCTTAAATGGTTCTGTGCATAGTAGGGCTGCACGATAAATCGCATGCGATACCACACACATCTCGTCAGTTCCTGGATTAGTAGTAAATCGCCATCAGCTGCTTTCAGATGGAGCGGCATTTACTACACAGAGCCGTAGTTCACTGACAATCTGGGCCATATCGCAGGCGATACGTTCGCGATAATAAATGCGAAATTGCCCCAAATGTCAGTGAACTACAGCTCTGTGTAGTAAATGCCGCTCCATCTGAAAGCAGCGGATGGTGATTTACTACTAATCAAGGAACCGGCATTACTTACAAGATGCGCGTGACAATCACATGCGATTTATTGTGCAGCCCTAGTGCATAGAGAAGTTTGCACGTGTTTTTGTGAGGTGTATATTTTAACATTGGTATTATAGAATTTTTTTAAACAGACTGTGTTCTTGTTACCTTGTCCTGCTTCTCTTTCCTTGTCATGTCTGACATTTGATTAGGAATTGAAGACTTTTATTTGAAGTTGTTAAACACAGCTTATAGTGAATTCTTCATGTACAGTTGTTCCTGCAATGAAAATATCTGATACTATTCTCTAAGAATGGGTCTGTGCATAAAGAAGTTTGCATGTGCTTATGTGAGCTGAATATATGTGAGTATTTTTCGTGTAATGTTTTCATATCTTTGCAAGGAAAAATAAATGCTGAGAGTTTCAATTTTGCAGTTGTGTTGATTTCATTTAAAAAAATCTGGTTTCAGGCAGATATCTAGAACTTCTTGTCAAAGAAAACAATGAAGTCTAATAAACTCAAAAAGTTAAGTTGTGATGTTGAGGGAAAACTCACTATTTTATGTCAATTAGACTTTGTTAATGGTTGTGAAAACATGAAAAATTAAGTTAAACCAATATGTTTTTAAGTTTACTTAACAAAAAAATCTAATTGCTTATTAATTGATATGGTACGTTGGCCCAATTTACTGCAAGTTATTTCAACAAATACATATAAGTTGAGTTAACTTTACTCCTAATGTTGGCTAAACTTAACTGGGTCAATGCAATAAGATGACTTGACCAAGTCAAGTTGGGTCAACAAATCATTTTTTACAGTGTAGTAACACGCAGCATTTTATTGTTAGTTATGGCAACGTCGTTGAAACAGGAGAAAAGAGAAATTACTTGTTAATGAAAAAAGCAACATTGTTAGTACTCGTTTATTTACATGTATAATGCCGTTATTCCCGTCACTGGTGTCCTGACCGTGCTAATCATTCTGTAGTTGCACAAGAGATATTATGCCATTTGCATTAAATGTATGTTTGTTCTGAAGTAAAATGTGCATAATCAATGCTATCTCATAGCAGTTTGTACGTATTTTCCAAGTTAATTCGAAACAATTATGATTAAATTCGAACGTTTATATATTTTTGTACGATTTGTCTTTGCCCCATGACGTTGGCGTTAGGAGTGGGATTTTGTTATTGTTTTTTTTTATGCTAATCGTACGTTTTTCACGATTAACTTCATACAAATTCATATGAATTAGCCAACTCTAATGTCAAAATATGTACAAAATCTGGTGAGATCAGTCTGTCCTGATATAGTTAAAAAAAAACATTTGCACTGAAATTTCAACACTATCTTATGGCAATTCGTACGTATTTTATGAGGTGTCTAATTCGTAATAATTCGTACAACCACATTCGTACATTTTTGTAAGATTTGCCTTGACCCCTGTAATGTTGGGGTTAGGGTTGGGGTTTCATTACTGTTTTTTTTTTCATGATAATTGTAAATTTTTGCACAATTAACTTCTTATGAATTGATATGAATTAGCCAACTTGTAAAATATGTAGAAATTTCTTGTGAGATCAGGCTGGCATAATACAGTTTAAAGAGAAACAATTTGCACTAAAAATTCCAACGCTTTCTCATGACAATTCGTGTGTATTTAACCAGGTGGCTAATTCGTACTGTATGAATATACTGTCCTGATATAGTAAAAAAAAAAAAAAACATTTGCACTGAAATTTCAACACTATCTCATGGCAATTCGTACGTATTTTATGAGGTGTCTAATTCGTAATAATTTGTACAACCACATTTGTACATTTTTGTACAATATGCCTTGACCCCTGTGATATTGGGGATAGGGGTGGGCTTAAATTATTATTTTTTTATAATAACCGTACGTTTTTGCATGATTAACTTCGTATGAATTGATACGAATTAGCCAACTTGTAAAATATGTAGAAATTTCTTGTGAGATCAGGCTGGCATAATACAATTTGAAGAGAAACTATTTGAACAGAAATTCCAACACTTTCTCATGGCAATTGGTATGTATTTCACAAGGTTGCTAATTCATACGACCACATTTGTACATTTTTGTACAATTTTCCTTGACCCCTGTGATGTTGGGGTTAAGGGTGGGGTTTCATTATTGTTCTTTATGATAATCTTACGTTTTTGCACAACTAACTTTGTATGAATTGATACAAATTAACCATCTCGTAAAATACATACAAATTCTTGTGAGATCAGGCTGGAAATTCAGAGTGAATGAATTGTGAGCATCACATACCAGAATCTAGACCTGTTTGAAAAAGAGAGGATTCATGAGATCATCTGAAAAAGAAAGATTTACATTTTAATAAAAAACGTACAAAAATGATTCCTACACAACAAGGAATGTGAATTAAATACATTTGGGTTTATGTTGATGTCATTTATTCACTATTGCCACTTTGTTATGCAAAGGCTACCCTAAACAAAAGCTTTTTTGCAATTCAGAAAGCACGAAAGGACGTTTTCATTATGTTCTTGCTTTTCAGTCGCTTACGAAAATGGTTGGAATCAAAATGATTGCACAAAACAATCTTGAGATGCTTGATTTTCACATCTTTCTCATAATGTGCCTAAATCTCGCTGCAATAAACAGAAACATTTACATGCGGCACAACAACTTAACACATCATTGGTGAATCAGACCCTGCAGAGTTCAATGTATAGATGTTTGGTATCTTGCAGAAATAGATGTGCTGGATTTGAGATCTGTCCCCCGTAACTAACACACAAGCCCATCACCTCAATGCTTTCTGTGAAGACTGAAGTATATCAGTGGTTCATATCTTACACACCCACCTATGTTTTTCTGACCAGATATGTATTTTTCAATTTAAAAATACATATCTTTTTCGCTTCACACCGTTTTTATCGTAATAATTTTGCATTGTGTTAGATGCATGCTTGCTCATTCGATGAATCATTTACAAGGCCCGAACTGCTCATGAACCCTTAATGAGATTTAAATATTTTCTTTAAAGCAGAACTTTTTTCATATTTCTTCGGGAGTAATTTAAAAGACACTTTTACGATCGTTCACTTTATTAGGGTCAAGGTGTAAATCATACGGGTGTGTATATACCTGCCTTGAGGACTTGAGGAGTAATTTGAGTCAGATAATCTTCATTTAACAGCACCAGAGCGACTCGAGTCCTTTGTCACATGCAATTAATGGACGACTTTTTTACGTCTTCTGGATTGTGATTACGGCGTCAGTAATTACAACAACGGTGTCGATGATTAGAACAACAATGCCTGGAAGGTAAAACACAATGAGATTGAAACTACATTGCCTTTAGTTTTATCAAGCGCGACCTGCATTTCGCCGTCTCAACTTTAAAGTAATTCTTGGTTTGTCTACCTTCCCCTGAACTTTAAACAGAATAACACTCATCGTGTGTGGGAAAATAGTGTTTTTTGATGAAAAATCTCTTATGTAACACATTCACATCACGTTTGCCATTTGGCATCGTACCTACGCAAAACCTCGTGATCGTGGCCTAACGTGGTTTCGGATGCTAAACGCTTGCAAATTTGCCTCCGCTGAAGGTGTCCATAATCGTAGTCATTATGTCTCCCATAGAACTGTCGGTTTAATTGAGCCAGCAATGAGCTAATGCCTTTCCAGCGGTGCGGGAGGGCAAGCGCCGCACACCCGGATTCCCGTTACAAGGCTTGAAACGAGCGCGTAAAGTGGGTGTGAAGAAGATCAGAGGAACTTAATGGCTCTGTTTACACCTGCCAAACTGCTTGTTCATCTTTTCTCTTTCCTCGAAATATCAGCCTGACAGCCACGGAGGTTGAGTACCGTCGGACCCGAACGCACTGTTGTGGTGATTTTAATGGAGTTCGGCCCATGCCTGATCCTCCTAAATGGGTAATTGCATGAAGCAGAAGAGGGTGTTAGATGGACCTTGGCCAGCGCAAAGAGCAGCAGAACGAAAGGGATTGAGGAAAAGCGTTTTATAAGCGCTCGCTATGAAGAATAAACATAACAGAGCTCAAAATGCTCATAAGTCTACACTGAACTACAGTACTGCGGTTGCTTAAGAGTTACAATTAAACCTGTATTCAAATTTTAGTGGTTTACAGCCAACTTTAAGATAATAAAAGATGCAGGAGAGCAATTTTTATTGTGCAGATCTTGCTTGTTTTTAGCTCAAATTGTCTCAAATGCCTTTTTCTTAAAAGCCCTGAAGAGAAAAATTGCAACAATTGTTGATGTACACCATAACTAATGTGTACATAAGAATAGTTTGTTTAAACACCATTCTAGCATCTATGGTTATATTCGTGACAAGAACTGGTTAATCCATAGACACATTGTGGAGGGGCAATTTGGCATCTCCAATTCACCTAACCTGCATGTTTTTTTGGCCTGTGGGAGGAAACGGAGGTACCCGGAGTAAAACATAAGAACAGTACATCCTAAACAATGCCATAGATGGACCATTTATGGGTCCCTAAAGAACCGTTAACATCTGAAGAACGTTTAATCTGAAGAAAGCTTCACACAATGTTCTTAATAATAAAAACGTAGAAGAGAAATTGTTTTTTAAGAACCTTTGACCGAATGATTCATTGGGAAGCCAAAAATGGTTCTTCAATGGCATCGCTGTGAAGGACATTTTGTAGCACCTTTATATGCAAGAGATTCATACAGCTTCAATATTATTTTGGGAGAATTTGAGTAGAACGTGTTTTTTTTCTCTGTTCATGGTGTCCAGGAGAAACATCTGAGCTCTTATTAGCCAAGAGATGTCTGTTCCTTTCTTTTGTAGCAGTTCTGGACATACACAATGACACCACTGGCCTCCTTCCCAGAATGCTGTGTGTCTGAAAAGGTATTTTTTATATAATGGTCCAAGTCCCAATAGGGTTCGTTCTCCCTTTATGAGAGTCTCAGTAGGCTTAACAGGCCAATTAGACACCAGCTAGTTTATTAATAAACACATCTGTGGGGAAGGTGGGCCCTGTCTTCTCACTACAGGTCTTAAGGAGCTGGCACTGGTGCCGACGGTCCCCCGCTGTAGCTGAGCGCTGGCGTCCTTGCACTTGCCCTTTAAACTAATCCATGCTGGTTTGTCTTCTCTTGAAATGATTAAGGTTTGTATTTGAGTTGAAAGCTGGGAAAATTGGCACTAAATCAGCACAAAAAACACCAGCTCCCACCTGAAAGTTGAATGGATTTTGAGAACATTTCACACAGAATGTCGTCACAAATGTTATATGTGCAAGAGACAAGACACACGTTTTGCATATTTAACCATCGTTCTTAGCATGAAGGATGATCAGGCTGTTTTTACTGGATTTTTTTATTTTTTAATAGTGGAAAGCTGCATTTCTCCTTCGTATCATTTATATTTGTGACCCTGGTCGTAAGGGTCAATTTTCTAAAATAGGGATTTATAGATCATCTAAAAGCTGAATTAATAAGCAGGGCCAGACAGAATCTGCTGACATTTTTTGCTTTTTCTGTGGAATATGAATGTCATGATTTTTTCAATGCAATGTAAACTTTATATTAAACATAACAAGAGCATTCGTCTTGTAAAAGGATTTGAAACGATGTGTTGAGTGTTGACTGTCGTCTTACATAGACGTCAAGTGAGATCTCCTTAACTCTGCGGTAAGTTTTATTTAATGTCAAATATCAAACGTGCTCTCTTTCATTAAAAACGATCACAGCAAACAGCACGCGCAGGGTTTATATACTGCTTGTCAATGACGGCTCACAAACCCGCAGGATATACAGTATGTGCTTGTTAATGATGGCTACTACTCACAAACACGCTCAAGCGTGGGGTGTGTATGTGTTTGTCAATTACGGGCATTAAATCCGCGAAGTTTTCCGCGGAAATCTGCGGGCGCGGATTCCTTTTGGCCCTGCAAATAAGTAACTCTTTCAATTAAGAGAAAACGCTTCCCCGCCAATGACGAGAATTTCCGGCAATCTGTAATACCGCAATTATCCGCAACTTAAGCACTATTCGGATGGGATTAGTTTTCCAAACAACGTTTGAGTTTCAACGTGTCCCCCAGGACGTCTGTGATTTTATGTACTGATTCGGACGGGATTAAAATGATGCAGGCTATTCCAGAGATGGGAGTGTCTGTTTCATGCATTTGGGCGTTGCAGAGAAGCACGTGCTCTGGATACGTGTGTTTGTAATGTTTAATATTTTGCTTTAAATGTAAAATTATGACAGAACATGTAATTTATTAATTTAATTTGAACAAATCAAAATAAAATATACAAATCCTACTAAAGTAACGTTAGCCTACGTGTTTTATATAACTGTCTGCTTATAATAAACCCAACGAAATGAAGAAATAATGATTAATAACAATTTATTATCTTTATTAATTCACATTACCATTCCGGAGTTGAACAACTCTGAACAGAGTTTCTTATAATGTTAATGATATTACAGTGGCCAGTCTTAACAGTGTTTGATATTCAGCTCGTCTTGATTTTATTATTTTATTTTGCCGAATGCGAAAAACATCCATATCTGAATGAACAGGACTCAGGAAATACAATATACGCGCATTAGTAAGACCTTACGGCGGATCACGCTGGCCAAAACACGAAATGAACCGCGTTTTCAAAAGATATTGCGGACAAACACAGACATTTGCATCCGGACGGGATTAACTTTCTCAGAGGACCTCTGAGTTCGGCGAAAAACAGTAGGTAAATTGCTCTGGAATTCTTACGGAGGTCGTCAGAGAAAAACACAGACATGGCCGATTCGGACGGGATTAAAAACACAGTGGACCTCTGAGAAGCACGATTTTCTCAGAGGTCCCCCTGTAAAACTAATCCCGTCCGAATAGGGCTTTAGGCTTTCACACTGCAGGCTGAAACGACCCAATTCCGTTTTTTTTTTTGCCCCTATGCCACCTGTATCTGATCTTTTCATGACAGTCTGAACGACACATATCAGATCTTTTCAAATGTGACCCAGGCCACTTGGGTATGTGGTCCTGAATCCGATCTTTTGAAATGCGAACTCCGTCTGAACGGCCAGGCCACATGTATCCGACCCGTACGTCATTGATACGCTACAAACGTCATAATTCTGTGTTGAAGTAGGCGGGAACGTTAGCTACTTCATCAAACAACGAGTGAGGTTGTTAACAGTTAAGTACTCTTCTGCGCATGCGGGTCACTTCTGGGTCATTTCACGTTCACACAGGAGATCACAAAAGGTCGCATTTAAATGGAAATGTTAACGGCCTTGCAAAAAAATATATTTAAAAAAAAATCGGAATTGAGCTATAAGCCCTGCACTGTGAAAGTAGTCTTATACATGTAAAACCCGGAAGTATCGGCCTAGGGCAAACACCTGTATGTCCGTGTATGTTTTGAGGATCGCTCTGAATCTGATCTCTATCAAAAGTCCTTCACAAAAATGCAATTATCTTAGCTTTTTGCTCAAAATTTGTGTTTTTGAAGAAACCTTAGCATATTTAAGACATAATAAAAGAGAACTAATGAAGATGGGATAAAAGGTTTTTTTTTAAAGCAGAAGGTCTGTTCTTTCATTTGATATATTGTTTACATATTTGAAGAAGAACATTTTCTGGAAGGCATTAAACTTTTTTGAAAATTATAAAAAAATGCACATTTCTCCATCTGACAGACGCTTTTATCCAAAGTGACTTATAGGGCATTTAGTCATAGGGCATTTTTATCAATAGTCTCTTTCACAATGTAATTTCGGTAAATTACCATGAATTTACCAGAATGACTTTACCAGTTAATAGAAAATTGTGCTGTTCACACACACACAATGATGTTTCATCTTTTGACCAATAAGATATAATTCACACATCAGTACCAAAATCCCGGTAACCTCGGTGAGAAAGCGAAAGTCACCTATATCTGGTCGCGTGGTAAGCTCAGTGATGAATTTGAAAACAGTGGCGAGTTATAACTTCATATCCACGCTCCATATTTTGTTGCATTTACTTCTGTGGCAAACGCTGCCAGTCGCGCAGTTCCTCGTGACCAAACATTGTATTAGATGACATCAAACAGAACTGAACTGAGGAAGAGTGGCAACCTGCGTCTTGAACAGAAGTAAGTTTACACATACCCCATACGGAAATGTAATATATGACATATATGTCCCTATATCAAAACTGATCTTGGCATATATGCTACATATATATGCATTATATTAATATCACATATATAGATCCTCTGGATATATGAATATATAGGTTTAAAACATATATGAAATACTCATATTAAAATGTATATAAATACATATATGAATATAACAGATATAGATACTCTTGATATATGAGATATATGTTTTAAACCTATATGAAAAACTCATATTAAAATGTATATAAATACATATATGAATGTCACATATATAGATACTCTTGATATATGAAGATATATGTTTTAAACCTATATGGAATACTCATATTAAAATGTATTTAAATGCATATATTTAAAATATGTATATGTATGAATTCTTATATGGGTTTGTATTTTACAACCATATAAGATGGATTTTTACATGGTACTGTATGCCCCAACCAAATGATATGTTTTATGTCTAGATGTCTAAAACAACATAGCCTATAGGTCTTTAAATATATTGTTAAACATTATTAGGGTCATAACATTTATAACCCTGCCTAGTTTCACACTGCATGTATTTGTCACCGCAAAGCGAGGTTAATCCCACAAAAACAGGGCTAACCATGCTTCCGAGCAGTGTTTCATAACCCTGTGTTAATTTCAGGGATAACCCTGCTTCTAAATTACAAGTGTGAAATGCTCCTTAACCTAGAGTTAAAAGTGGGGTTTAGAGAGAACCATGGTTTTACTACAGGAACCATGGTTTTTGGTTTAACTGTAGTAAAACCATGGTTAGTGATCGTAAGGGTAGGGTTTAGGAATGCACAGTGTGAAATGTCAGATTATGAATACCCAGGGTTCTCTCTTAACCCCTGGCTAAGTATTAATAGTGTGAAGCGAAGATAACCCAGGAATCCGTTAACCCGGTGTTTAGAATAACACAGCATTAACTATTTCCAGAGTGAAACACTCTTCTGTGTCATTCATTTTTCTATTGCAAGCTTAAAAAAAACCTCACCAACATTATCTAGCTTTCATAACAATTAACTATGGTTTTGTAGTTAAACCATATTAACCACAAATGTATCATTGTCTCATTATAATCATAATATAATAAACCACGTGAAAAAATAATAGTTATTTTAGTAAACTGCAGTCTCAGAAGAAAAGCTGTCATATGAATACATGTTGGACCATGTACCTCTGTGGTAGAGTAATAATAAGTACATTTAATTATACTAATACCATGCACAAATAGGGTGTAAGTTACTTTTTTAAAAACCACCTCGGTGGCAGCATTTGTACTTTTTTTCTGAGTGTGTACATTCCACTGACAATCCCTACTATAGGCTATGTACTATAGTATGCTACACTTTCAAAATTTATGCTCCATATTACTCAATGTACAAGCTAGAAATTAAGCTCTGCACATGTCTACTAAAGGGTTAATGGTGCCACATGGTGATCTACAGTAAAAATGACAAATTTGACCTCTTTGCAAAAGGAAAAAACACCAACATTCAAAAATGCATGATAACAAGGTGTCATTGCTCTGCAATCAAAAAATTTTGTTATAATGGAAGTCAATGGGGCAAAAACAGCCACTAACAATAAATGAGGGAGAAAACAATAGCCAATGTTTTTACTTTATCTTTGACATGCCCAAGACAGCAAAAAAGGTAAATTTTAATATTGAAAATTTGTCATTTAGTTTTTTCCCCAAATCCACTTATGAACTTGGCAATTAAAGAGTTAAAATCATGGAATTTTTGTAAAGATTTGGTAGTTTTGATCAGTACTGACTGTGATTAACAGATTTATGCAAAAAAAGTGAGAAAAAAAATTATAATCTGATACATTTTCACAGATGTTTAATTTAGTGGATGTATTAAATTTGAACAATACACAAGGGTTAAATTTGCACTGTGTACCCCTGCATAAAATGAAAACAGGAGGAATAAGAAATCAAACACTGTAAACACAAGCTAAACAGCGCCTACTTCAGTAACACACAAATAGCTTAAGTTGTTAGCCCCGCCTATCCAACTACTGGGTGGATCAGTGGATAGCGCGGACGACTTTCAACCCGAGGACCCGGGTTCGAGGCCCGACTGGACTCATCAGGTAAATTACAAATAAGAAGTTGTGTTTGTGTGTTAAGTTGTGAGAATGGGTTGTATGTCCTACTTGTGGTGTGAAATGTGCAAAAAGTGGATAAAAACTACAGTTCAAATTTAATTATTTTATGATATATGATAAGTATATGTATGCAACATATATTACACATATATGTGAAGTCATGTATGTCACATATATAAATAATTATATAGATGACATATATGTCTATGTATGTTTTTTGCACACATAGACATATACATTTGTATGGGATAGACATATATGTCAATATATGAAATTGTTCCATTTTCGAATAGGTGTCATATATAGTTGTACATATATGCACATATATGTTTCTGCTTTATATTACCATATATTTCATATAGGGATATTTCATATATTCACATATATTACATTTCCGTATGGGACGCTTCACAGAGGGCGTGCTAAGGACATGGACAATTCGGCAAATAAACGGTAAGCTGTTTTAAACAACTTTGGTAAAGAGATGTGAACGTTAACTTCAGGTGTCCTCAAGTTTAAGCACAGCATGCGTGTGGTGATAACGTCCATAACCTGCTGCGGTAAACGCATCATCTGACTCAAACATTATGATTGGCATGAAGCTCTCAGCGCGTTCTGATGTCGTCATTTCTAAATGCCGGTAATTGTTATTTTCCATTCATACATATTGCTTACCAGAAAATTTCTAGTAATCTAACAACCTCTCTAACTGGTAAATTGGCAGCACTGATAGACCAAAAAGGTTATGTTCACACTTGGGCTGCGCAATATTTCGTTTCAGCATCGCAATGCGTGCATCTGCAATAGTCACGTCGCAGAATATACAGAGCTTGTTTTTTAAAAGAAACACTATTTTGGACCCCTTTGTCAGTGTACACTATTTAAGAAAGGTTTAACACACTGCAGAAGAAAATCACAATGTTTGTGAGAAATCTGTGAACTATACAAAAAAATACAAGGTAGAAGTTAATTCCTTAAACTGAGCTTTTCTAAGTCATCTTGTGAAGTCAAGCAGTATTTCTCACATTGCTATATACATCGCAATGTATATTTCTCCCCACTACCATGCAGGAATAGTTCACACATCATCTGTTAACTGCAAATTACCAGTAAGGACTGTATGTGTGAAAGTGACTAATGTGTATGTTTGAACCCACAACCTTATGCTCTACCAATTGAGCTATAGGTACACAAGTAAAAACCAAGAGTTTTTATCACCATGACAGATACAACCAACCCTCACCTATTTTAAAATTGCAATGGCATAGATTACAGTACAGATTAATCGACAGCATTAAAATCACGCGTTTAGTCGTAAACCGACAAGCGGATTTATTTCCCCATAATCAAATTAGTGCTGGGTCCGCTTTGACCCCAATGACACCGTTCCTGACACGATTTTTGGCAAAGGTTGTAAAAAAGATTTAATGATTGTCATCAATCAAAAAGCAACCAAAAAGACTGTTCTAGACGACCCAGAAATGTCAAAGTGTGCCTTAGTTCTGCAGCTGGGGAGTGGAGGCTGGCTTTAAAAAGTATCAGTATAGTATTGGTTTCTTAATGAGGTGCATGTTTGAAAGTGTTGCAAGGAAAAGCAGAACATTTTATTTGAATGTGAAGGGTAATCTATTATATGGTGGAGGGGAAGTGTGAAGTTTTGGGTGAGACAAAACACCTGAAGATGATGAATGATCTTATAAACCTTATTCAATTTTCATTCTGTATTATTTTCTGTATTGGTATTTTTCATATATATATATATGAAGAGCTTAGATGCAAAACCCGCTTAGTGAGTTTAATGGATTTTGCCAACAACCCATTTTTTTCTGAATGTCCTGATCCTGGGATTTGAAGCAAAGGTATTTAATGATCGTATAATATGTGCCGAGAGTTAATATCATTGTCTATTTTTTGACGGAGGCTGCGTTTAGCTGCTTTTGCATCTGAGCTCCTTACCCATGGTTGTGTTACTATAGTGTAGTGTAGGTTCAGAGGACACATCTCTTTCTCAAGAATTGTACTTTGATACCCTATTTTAAGGGTATATCTACACGAATCCAGCTGGCATGTTTGCCCCATAAGCAATCCTCCTGGATTATGTTCAATCTTACACTCCCACAAACACACGTTGCTAAATGCTTTCCTTTTTAGCAACTCCTGTGGTGTGACAATCCTAAACACAGTTTGTTGGTGCTGGATGCCATCCAGCCTGTATCACTGACAGCTGATGACAGAAAGTACAGAGCATGTGGGAGTGATGTCACTTCCTATCAAAGGGCCAGAAGAGAGTACTTAAAATAAAAAATCATTCCGGTATTAAATGCTATATTTAGGCCCAATTCCATTTCTACCCCTCTATTTAACACGTTCACGTGAAGGGCTAAGGATGATTGAATTATCTTTTAGTTGGAGGGGTAGAGGGGTTTGGTAACAGATCCCGCATTACTAATTGCACAATATTACAGCAACAAAGACAAATGGAACCTTCGGAGCGCGATCGCGTCCCAGTTCCTCCTTACTGAATGCGCCCATGTTCCCCTGTTTGATCACGTCCCTGTTCCCCCACCTGATTGTGTCCTTGTTCCCCTGGTCTGATCCCCTTCCTGGTTCCCCCAGTCTGAATGTGTCCCTGTACCCCCAGTTTGCTTCCGTTCCGGATGCGGCACACTGTGGAAAACTCCCAGTGCTTCAGTTGCCAGTTTGCCAACATATCCCTCGTTACTAATTGCACAATAGTACAGCAACAAAGACAAATGTAACCTCCGGAGCGTGATAATGTCACAGTTCCCCCTAACTGAACATGTCCCTGTTCCCCCGTCTTATCGTGTCCTTGTTCCCCTGGTCTGATCCCCTTCCTGGTTCCCCCTGTCTGAATGTGTCCCTGTACCCCCAGTTTGCTTCCGTTCCGGAGGCGGCACACTGTGGAAAACTCCCAGTGCTTCAGTTGCCAGTTTGCCAACATATCCCTCGTTACTAATTGCACAATAGTACAGCAACAAAGACAAATGTAACCTCCGGAGCGTGATAATGTCACAGTTCCCCCTAACTGAACATGTCCCTGTTCCCCCGTCTTATCGTGTCCTGGTTCCTCTGGTCTGATCAAGTCCTGGTTCCCCCAGTCTGACTGCGTCCCTGTACCCCCAGTCTGCTCCCATTCCGGAGGCGGCACACCGGGGAAAACTCCCAGTGCTTCAGATTGCCAGTTTGCTAACATATCCCTTGTTACTAATTGCAGAATAGTACAGCAACAAAGACAAATGTAACCTCCGGAGCGCGATAACTTCACCGTTCCCCCTAACTGAATGTGTCCCTGTTCCCCCTTCTTATCGTGTCCTGGTTCCCCTAGTCTGATCAAGTCCTGGTTCCCCCAGTCTAATTGCGCCCCTGTAACCCCAGTCTGCTCCTGCTCTGGAGGTGACACACCGGGGAAAACTCCCAGTGCTTCAGATTGCCAGTCCACTACAATGATTGCAAGCAGATCGCGAGAAACCGGAACGTGAATAGACGCATCTAGAGCGCATCTAAATTGCTAAATGAAGGGTTTGTGGTGTGCTTGCTTTTGGGCTTCCATGGGCTTCCATTGCCACTTTTTAGGCTGTAACTAAACTTACATGAGTATAATCTACTTTGCTTTAAGAACAGGGGTGTCCAAAGTCAGTTCTGGAGAACCGGTCCTGCAGAGTTTAGCTAAAACGTCCCTCAACACACCTTCCTCAAAGTATCTAGGCTGCCTAGAAAGACTTTGATTAGCTGGATCAGGTCTGTTGATTAGGGTTGGAATAAGTCTGCATAGACACCGGCCTTCCAGGATTGGACACCCCTAATTTAGGACTTATGATGTCACATGACGGTGTAGTAGTGGTGTTCCATTTCTTAGGGGAATATTTTTAACACCTCCCCTTTTCACTCTGTTTTTAAGAGGGAAATTGGAAGGGGTGAGAGGTAGAAGTAGGGTTATAAAATAAAATTGGAATTGGACCTTAGTCTTTTGGAGACATACAACATTGCATTATACATCATGAAGTTAATCTTTAAACAGATGAATGGAAATTAATACTTTTACTTGTAACTTTAAACATTTGTGACCTTTATGCTTTAATGATGCGGTTTTATAAAACAAATCTCCCAGCTTGGTTTTTCCTGGTATTGCTGGTGTAGCAAGGTGGTCTAGCTGTGTTTTGGTCACTTTTTAAGCTGGTCTAGCTGGACTTAACTGGTCAGGCTGGAACAACAGCTGACCCACCGGCTTGACCAGCTACTGCCACCTTAAACCAGCAAAATAGCTTATGCTGATCTTAGCTGAATTTTTCAGTAGGGTAGTTCAAAACATATCATTGAAATCGTATTTGTTATTAGTTATGAATGAAAATAAACATTTTAAATGTTTTCGTCTTTTTATTGTTGTGGGTGTCTGGAGAACAAAACACCATAAAAGAGGATTATTTCCAGAAAACGGGGACATTACCATACAATTTCATTTTAATATACATTTAATATAATATACATACTACACATCAGTAGTAAACAATAATATGTCTGTTGTGTTATTCAGATATCACTTGTTTAAGGGCTAGGGAGCATAGTGAGCTAACGCTGAAGTAAAGTGCTGAGATGCCATAGGCCATTTAGCAGGTAAAAAGGATGCTGTCTGTCGATGGAAATCATAACTGTGCTCAGGTAGTTGACTGAGTAATGAAGCCATAACTGAGACGATTTGACTGATTTTGCACCTAAACTTTCAGTTTTTGATAAATGCAGTTGTACTTGAATGTCATAACACCAGTCTCTTCATCTTCTGAAGGTTTTGGATTTCAGAGATATAGCGTTTCTTTATCAACTCATACAGATACATGCTCTGAGTTTGTATTTTCACGACAAAAATGTAAAATGAAATTGTGCATTTGAAATGCACCTATTTGTTAGCTCAACAGGTGCTATCAATGCCAATATCACAGGTTTGATTTCGAAGCAATGTTATTAAACTGTTATGTAACTTTTATATATATGCAATGTAAAATAGCAACTCTATATGGAACTTGTGACCTATCCGACTGACAGCTACATTAAATCATGCATATACACAGAGCTGGTCATGGCAAGTACATGTAAGGGGCAGGTGGGACCAAAACATTGGATTTGTGTTAAACTAGCAGGCCTATGAGGCCTTGCAGCATAAAGGAAGACTAGCAGATCTAGCTTTGTCTGTTATGTCGTTTATTTTAATCAAATACCAATATTGACAAGAGAAACAGAAAACCACTCACTGCTCCTAATGTATTTATTTGTTTCTCATTACTGACTGTTTACATGAATAATTACTGGAAAAACACTGCTTGCTTAATTGAGAAATGCTTGACTACATAGCTTCTGTTGTATACTTTTAGATTTATATTAATAAGCTGTACAAAAAAATCAAAATTCAAAATGTTCTTCCAACAAAGATAATACACTTGAAACAGATTTTTTGTTGAAGGGGTAAATCTATTATTTTGTGTTTACTGAGTGAAATTAGCATAAGTATTCTGCACAGCAAGTTTAGGTTAAGTTAACTGTTTATTTTTACAGTTAAAGGTCACATTCTTCCTGATCCCATTTTAGTTAGTGTGTAATGTTGCTATAATAGCATAAATAATACCTGTGAAATGATAAAGCTCAAAGTTCACTGCCAGGCGATATATTTTCTTTAACAAAAGTCCCCTTTCAAAGCCTACAGCGAACGGCCAGTTTGGACTACAGCCCTTTACTTCCTAATGACCTCAATAAAACAGTTTTTGACTAAACTGCAGGAATAAGTCAGTCACCAGCTTTGGCTCAAATGGCTCTGCTAAGCTAAGCTGCTATCGAATCACAACACACTAAACAAACTACACAATCAGAACTCAATACGTATTTCTGAAGGAGGGACTTCATAGAACAAGGAAGACATCAGCCCGTTTTGAGGACAGTGTAAACAGTGCTATACAGGTAAGTAAATTGAGTGTAAAATACTGCACTTTACACTGAAAAAAAATGATTATGGCCCCAATTAAATGAAGCATTATTCAATTTAGCTAGATTTAACTATTTAATTTAAGTTTTTGATTTTAATTAATATATGTTAATAGGTTTAAAGCGAATTACATGTCTTTTAAATCCAAGTCATGTCAATTTATTAAATTCAGTTTGGTTCTTTGCGCATGCGCGCAAATGCACATTTTCCCTGGTGCTAAAAGCAGTTTCCAGTCAGGTTTACGGTGGGAACTGAAGTTGGGATATTTCAGCCCCGGAGTTTTGCTCAGTCGGTGTATTTGCACAGTAAGTAATATTTCATGTAATACAGCACCTTTTATTACATTGAATATTTTTATAAACTTAAAATACGCTGTTTATAAGAGAGCTCCTCCAGGCCGAGTGCCGGAGGCAATCACAGCCGTTACGATATAACGTAAACAAATACCACACGACTCTGAGAGCGATATTGCTTTTATACAACATTTCGACCCCGCACGTTTGAAAAACGAAAACTAGAAAACAACAATGGAGTTATTTTAAAAGCCTCTTTGTTTGGGAACTACTTTCTTCCGCCACGGATTTGAAATCCAGAATGACAGATAACACTCGGCTGCTTTAAATATCATAATTACTCAATGGACGGAATAGCCGTTTCTTTATATTATCGTTATATGGAATATTATATGGTATGGAATAGAATAGAATGGAAAAAAAATAGAAAAAAAACTAAAATGAAATGAAACAGAACAGAATAGAATAAATAAGAAATGGAATAGAAAAATAATAAAATAGAATGGAATGAAATGAAATGAAATGGAAAAAGAATAGAAAATGTATAAAATAAAATAAAATAAAATAAAACGGAATAGAAAAGAATATAATAGAAATATAATATAATAAATAGAATAGAATAGAAATAGAATAGAAAAAGAATAAAATAGAATTGATTGAAATAGAAAATAATAGAAAATGAATACAACAAAATAAAATGGAATGGAATTTAATTGAAAAATAATATAAGCGAATATAATATAAATATAATAAATAGAATAGAATAGAATAGAATAGAATAGAATAGAATAGAATAGAATGGAAAAATAATAGAAAAGGAATAAAATAAAATGAAATGAAATAGAATAGAATAAATAAGAAATAGAATAGACAAACAATAAAATAGAATGGAATTAAATGAAATGGAAAAAGAATAGAAAAGAAAATGAATAAAATAAAATAGAATGAAATGGAATGGAATAGAAAAACAATAGAATAGAATAGAATAGAATAGAATAGAATAGAATAGAATAGAATAGAATAGAATAGAATAGAATAGAATAGAATTGTAGAATAGAATAGTCACTGTAAAAAAACATTTCTTTTTTAAAAAAGTAGGTTACCTGTTTGCCTTTAGTTAACTAAAAAAACGAATATATAAAAGTTGAATAAGCTCAAAATTTTAATGCAACCAGGTAACTTACTTTTTAAGTTTAAGTTTTAACCAACCTTTTTACAAAACGGATAGAAGACATAGTAGTTGTTGTTTGGTGTTGTGATGACCCTACTGATTTTCCAAAGACAGAATTGGCTTTGGTAATGGGTTTCAAAACTAGTTGGCATGACCCATTTATTCCCTATACTTTCTTTGCTGCTTTGAATGTTTTGGTAACGTATTGAAATATGTCAACTTCATTTTATAAGTTGTAACAACTCATCTATAATAGTAAGTTGACTTAAAGTTAATCTGAGTTGATTAAACAAAAAAATTTAAGGCAGCAAAGAATTTTTTTTACATTGTACCAGTAGATTCCATAACTAAACTTCTTTGTGGCATAAAGTACCAGTTTTTAGTTTATATTTACAATTTACAGCATACAGTATACATTGTCTTTATAAACAAGCATTTGGCAATCGCTTGTATTGTATCTAAAGCAGTTTACAGTGCATTTAAGAGACACTTTGTTTTGATATTCTGTCAAACACATGATCTTGCCATTGCTAGCTCTACAAATTTAGCTCTAAGAACAGGTACATTTTAATAACACCCCCAAAACAAAAACATAAAAACTTATTGTATCATAAATGCTTCAGTTTCTTATATAACACACAAAAAAACAATTTTCAAGCTTATCCGGATAATGTGCATTCAAAAACTGGCAATGCCTCTATATAAAAAACAATTCTGGTCTGATTTTCCTTACACTGCACCTGCAGTACTTTCATATGGATCAACACTGCCTCCCAGGGACTCCAGCGGTACTGCAGACAAATCCGTCTATCCTTCCCTTGTGGTTCACAGCACTGGGAGAAGCCACAGAGAGATGCTGAGTGGGAGAGAGCAAGAAAAGAGAGTCATGAATCAGCACCCCGGCCAGCCGCTCGCACGGGAAGCCTTCAAAGAGCAAAGAAGGGAGGGATCTAACCGCGAGTGCTCACTGAACTTATGATGTGCTTTTGAGCTGTATATCAAAAACACACCGAAACAGTGGGAGTAAGAACTGAGACAAATGAAGAAAGAGGAAATCAATATGACAAAGACCGCCTTCTGGATTCTGCATGGCGGTTTGGCGGACTCATTAAATAAAATGGAGACAAACTTGACGTTAGATGGATAACTGACTCAGGGGAAGTCGGGCCAAGGGCGTGGCTTGTGGCAGAATGGGAAAGATTTCGTAATGCTCTGTCAATCATTTTTGCAGGGAGAAACTAAATGCTGATGCATGAGTGCTGGCGACCATATTAATGGCCTGTTATTGGATTCATCTTTAAGGAATGTTCCAGGATCAATGCGAGTTAAGTTTGGTCAATGTAGAAAGAAAATAAGTTTCACTTGTCCTTGACTTTTTTTTCACAGCCAAACTCTTGATTACAGTTAAAGGGATAGTTCACCCAAAAACAAAACCTTTGTCATTATTCACCCATCCTCATGTCCTTTGAACCCCCAAGTGTTTTTCTTGGTTTTCAGAACCCACATTTTGGGTTAAGCTTCAAAAAGACCAAAAAGTGTTAAATAAATAACTAAACTTGTGTCATATATTTTAAGTGTCCTGAATACATTTGCTCCTCTACTTTCTTCTTGTAGATATCACAGTTGTTTCAGTTGTTACAAATGATTTAAAAGCAAACATCGTAATGCTGTGCACACACCAGAAACGAATGTATTGAAGAGTACACACCAAACACAAAGCGTGTGTTCCTCGCTCAGTATTACTTTTTGGATTTAATGTGGCGTACACACCAAACGCAAATAAAATTATTTGCGCGAGTAGACGACATACAGAGGCTGTTTACACTTGGCATTAACATGCGTTTTCGTCGATCGGATCACAAGTGGACAACGTTAATGCCAGGTGTAAACGGTGTTCAAAACGTTTTGAGCTCGTCCACTTTCGACCACTTTCAACCACATCCAGAGGTAGTCGAAACCACTTTCGATCGGATCGCTTTGGAGTTGCGGAACGCATATGTGGTTGAATGTTTCGAACAACCATACGCAACCTCCTTCTCTCCGTCCATTTTTCTAATCTGAGGTATTAAACACAAGTTTTACGTCTTTTTATGACTTCTGGCGTATTTTTAGCCTTTCATTGATAAAACTACTGCGGGTGTTCTCCGTAGTTTCGTTTTGAAAGCGTGTGAAAGTTGCGCAATCTTATTTTATGAATTGCGCTGAAAATTCAGAGAAAGCTCTAACATATACACGTACAAAACTCTGTGCAGCATGTTTACTTGTTAAACAAGCAGTGTACTCCGACATAATATTAGTTTGCGTCCATATAAACTCATAATTACTCGCGCTCGGGTTTGAATGACAGCAGAGAGACTCGCCCACCGTCTCAAAGACCACCCCCTCACAGTATTCAGGACAGAAGCATTCGAAAGTGGACAAAAGAGACGGATATAAATACCAGGTGTAAACGTAATGTGTTTCTCTCGTCCACTTGTGATCCGATCGATGAAAACACATCTTAATACCAAGTGTAAACAGCCCCACAAAGTCAATGCAAAGACGCGAATAGACGTGAACACGCGTGGGGCGATGTGATTGCTGCGAAAACACACATGACACAAAGTTGAATCCCGTGAGTAATCTAGAGTGAGGAACGTAATAGTTCACCTTTGGTGTGAACGCAGCATATCGTTGGCTCAGGCATATTTTTGATCGAGTTGAATTATTTTAACTTGCAACAAAGACACTTTTAAGTCGAATAGCGCATGTTCGCGTAATGTGCAGCTGGCCAATTCGCATCATTCGCATTGCCCTGCGCAAATTTGCATTTATTCGAGACTTTGCATTGACTTTGTATGTAATCCATTTGTGAGAATTGTTGAAATTGCGTTTGGTGTATAAATCTCATAATTTTTTGTGCAAGGCGATTACATACGAAGTCAATGTAAAGACACGAATATACACAATTTTGTGTAGGGTTATGTGAATGATAAGAATTGGACGGTGCGAATTCTGCGAATACTCGTGATTCCCGTCAAATCCGTCTTCTGCGAAAGTTAAAATATATCAACTCAAGAGGAAAATTTGCGAAGAGGCGAAGTTAAAGAGCACCTATCTCATTGCTACAAAACAACGTTATTTTGTGTAATATAAATGGTATAATACAATGTGTTTGCGTGGTTTATGTTTAAAAACACATTATTTTCCACATACCGCACATTTTTGTAGCTCCAGATTTCACTCTCTTCCTGAAACACACAGATTTAAAAAGCTCTGTGTTCCTGATTGGCCAGCTAATCTGGACGTTGTGATTGGCCTGAATACTTCTGACGACAGCCGGAAACGTGACGCTCCTTACCATGTTAGAAAGATTCAGTTGCTAACAGGCAGGCCCGGGGTGGGTAATCGGGAGAAGCGGGAGAATTCCCGGTGGGCCGCTTCACTTTTGGGCCGGTCGAGTTTTTTTTGTTTTTTTTTTGTCACGTTAGTGAGTCTATCTTCTCTTAAATGAAACTTCACACGTTTCGCATTGACACTGCAATGCGCAGCCTCTGCATGGATTGTACCATGTGAAGGAGTTTTCCCCTCCCCTCCCATAGAGTTGGTTCGGTCCATAGCACGTCCAAGAAAACTTTTCTCCGGTAGGCTGGGCCGGCCCTACCGTAACAATACGCGTCTGAGAGGAGGAGGGCGTAAAAAACAGGTTGAAGAAAAAATCCGAGGATGCTGCCAAATGTGCCAAACTTACAGATTTATTTTCAAGAGGACAAACAAATGTGACAACAGGTAACTTAAAGAGAAATAAGCCTAGTAATGATTAGCATTAGCAACGTAATTATTCGGCTAATACCGTTGTCAAAATATTTACAAGCCAAATTTTGTTTTTTTTTAAATATTACCCTTTCGTGTATGCATGGCGATTCATAGACTTTGCAAATATTATGCAAGCAGCTTCTGAGCAGTCCTCCGCTGAAAATGAGGAGGCCATGAATAAAAAATATGAATTAAAGTTATTTAACCCTCAGGTTGTGTTCAGAACCCTATAACACCTTTTGTTTTCCCAGTCAAAAATGACCAGCCTTAAAAAGCTTATAAATTACTTGTTATGCTATTTAACCAATATTGTATTCAATATTTTTGTCAAATTGTTTTCTTTTTTAATTAGGACTTTTATATTTCTATTTGCATTAATCATCGGCCTCATAGCATTAGCAATGCTAATAATTTATCAACCTTTCCTTGTGGAATACACTCTAAAAGGGCTGGGTTATTTATATATTTTATATATTGGACAGAACACGCTGCTGGGTAAAAATTGACCCAATGCTGGGTTGTTTTAACCCACCTGTTGGGTTATTATAATCCATGGTTGCATAACAACCTAACATTGGGTTATTTTTAACCCAGCATGTGTTCTGTCCAATATTTACCCATTATGGGTAAAAAGTAACCCAGCCTTTTTTAGAGTGTAGAGGAATATTTTTGTTAACTTCTTATCTTAAGTGAAATATTATTTAACTTTTACCTTATTTGTTGAACCATGATATTAATAAAAACTATAGTAAGAGCTGAACTGTTGCTTTATTTATCCAATTTAAAAAAAAGTGCTAATTTGGAATAACACTATGGAAAAAGTGGGCCGGTCTTGGGCCTGAAACTCCCGGGCTGAAAAGTGGCCCCACTCCGGCCCTGCTAACAGGAGATAACTTACAGGCTGTGAGTCCGAAGCGGGATGAATTATGATAATGTCGGTCTTGTCTACATCACCAATCCCAGGAAGTGAACTGTTGCCTACAATCCGTGTTTTTGCTGTAGTCCAAGAAAATATATTTATGTTGGAGATGATAACTTGCATCATCGTTTACTTTGGGGTTTGTATCTTTTGCATATCGGTAACATGTGCTAATACACACCTACACACCAAAGGAAATTTAAAATCGTGAATCTGACAATTGGTGCTCTTTAAATCCCCAATAATCTAGAGCGAGTAATGAGATGCTTTGCAGAATACTGCTTAAACAACAGTATAGACACAGAGAATGGGCACCGAAAGAGATGCACAGGTCAAAACTTCCAAAAAATAATGAATAATATTTAAGTTTGTTTTTCACCAAACCTTTTTGGTGTCAAGGCAAATGGAGTTATTTGTTTAACACTTTTGGGTCTTTTTGAAGCTTAAAAGAGGGGTTCACCATCGACTCACATACAGTAGTAACCAGAAAAAAAACTGCGTTTGGATTCTAAAGAACAAAGAAAATACTTTGGGATCAAACATATACGCACTTTGGGAGTGCGTATATGATATCAACGTTTTTGGGTGAACTATCTCTTTACGCAGCTACAACACAGCGTTTCAAAAGTATAGCCACAAACCTTTAGATTATACTTGCTGGTATGAGAACAGTGTTATAAAATCCCTACTACTATAAGTATTCCGATTTTAAAAATCATGATTCAGACCACTTACAGCTTCAAAAAATGTCTTTCCTGAATAATTCATCCAAGCACTTTAACAAAAACACAAGCTCCACATTTTTGTTTTCATAACCTCTGAAAGCCCATTGTAAATGCATGGTAATCAACATTATTTCACAAATTCTGAAATGAAGCTTAATTTGTATCAAACCCAGAACGTTCCCTTAATGGACTACCAATGTAGGTCAGTCAAGGAGATGATATTTGTAGTCGATGTGAATGTTTGTAATTTGCACTACCGCAATGGACGGACTGATGCAGAAATGTTAAATGCCCAAAAGGTTGGAGTAAAAAGAGCATTGCCTTTTCTAAATATAGGCCTTGTGATTGCGCAAAGCTTATGCAAATTCACCAGGAGAGCCGGATGCTTGAAAACATTGTAGCAGGTTATGGTTAAATTTGTGTCTTCGCTGTCTTTGACCTTTAGCTATAATCTTTCTCCCAGCTCGCCGTGTTCGGCGTGAACACCGTGGTCCGCTTCAGGGACGGATCAAATCCAATTCACTCCGTTTAACGTGATCACATGGTGGGAACAGTCAGGGGTGGGGAATTAAAGTCCAAAATGTTTCGTTTTTTCCAGTAATTATGTACTAATATGGTGGTCTGTTTTAATTAGAAATTTTTATGCCCTTTGTAATGATTTCTGCTTGTGTTGTGACATTTGCTTGGAAATCAAGCATTTTTTATGGAGTTGGCATTTAGCGGGTTTTGCATCTAAACAAATCTACTGCTATCTGGTTATTAGTCCTAAGTCTTAAAGTGAAAATTAAAATGTTGACATTATTTACTAGGCTTCTGTTCCTTAATGCAAAATCCAGCTTTGTATTGTTTTCCTTTTGAAATGTTAAATGGTGAAATGTCCCTATATACCAAACCCTTTACGACGTTTAAATTATGAGTGGGTGAGATTTTATTGTACATAAAAGTGTCTCAGCAGTACATTTTCTCCAATTTCATCTGCCTTGTATTTTCATCTGAAGCTTTGATTTCGCCTCTTTTATCACAAACATTTGACAGGGGCTCAACCAGAATAATGTAGCCTGCATTATTTATCCAGCTCTCAAGAGCACCATTGCTCTGTACCGATTTCCCAGTGACATTTCAAGAAAGAAACAGAAAGGGAAAGAGATAACTAGGGTAAAAAAGCCGAGTAAAAGAAAGTAAGAGAGAGCAGATGCGGCAAATCACTTGGTATGAAGTGGACGTGGCGAATGTAGCAGATGTCTCGATCAGCCGTGTCCTTATACCTGACACCTGCCTGAAGATTTCAACGCATGCTATTGACTCAATCGAGACGTATACCGTGACATACGGAAGCCATCAAAACATCCGCAGCAGCATTTACACACACACACACATCTTCTCCATGAAATGACACACGGCTGGCGTGACTCCCGCGGATCACAGGAAATTGAGATGAAGAGGTGCACGAGGGGTGGGGTGTCAGTCTATCGTTCTACCCTTTAAAAAAAGATGTTGAACTCAAAGGTTGCTGAACGCCTTGTCTCGGCCTCCCTCTCTTTCCCTCCCTCTCTCTCTTTCTGGCTCTTTCGTTCGCCCTCTTTCATCTGTCAGAGCTAATGAACAGATGTTGCAGAGCTTGTTGAATGCAAGATGATGGAGAGAGCCTCTGGCGGCTGGAGCCAGCTGGGGAAAGAGAGAGAGCAAGAAAAAGAGAGAATTTTATGATTTCTCATCCATCCAGACAACATGAGCACATAGAGGAGAATTCTCTAATGTAGCGCTTCTCAGCTGGTTTCGCTTCTGGGCTCGGATTTTACGTCGGACATCAAGTGGTGACCCGATGGTGAAAATAGTTATGGCAAATGAAAAGTAAATAAAATGTCCCTTAAAGCTGAAGGATGTCATTTTTGCAACACTGGAGGCGAGAAATGGAGACATTCGTAGCGATGGAGACAGTGTAACTGGGTTATTTTGTAATTCAGTTTAATTTAGATGAATTCAAATTTATATACAATTTAGTATTTTTGCAAAGCAAATTTACAGTAAATACACAGTAATAGTCATAACAGTATAGTCATAAAAATGGCCAAAAATGGTCCCATGCTGTCACTAAGGCAGTACCCTTTAAAAAGGTATATATATATATATATATATATATATATATATATATATATATATATATATATATATATATATATACAGGCACGTGCACACATAGACATCAAAGGGGGCTTGAGCACCTGCCCTTTTTATTCCTGGAGAGAAAGTGCCCTTTTTTTCTGGGGTGCTTTATTCGTATTACAACTGATGTATGTTTGTTTCTTGTGTTTTTTACTTGTTGCTTATTTAATTTAACATGAATTTATTCAGAAATCATTTAAATGAGATTTAAACTCTTATATAAAGAAAAATAGCGCTATTTGTGGCACACAAACGGTTAACAGATGAGTCCCGCCTCCAAAATTCACATCGCTAATATGATTGGCTTTACCTTTCCTTAGTCCCGCCTCTCTAACGTACTTCGCTTTATGATTTGTTTGTCAACACTCGTGGGGCATGATTCGCGCTTCAAGCGCCAAAGCTCAGCCCGACCGAGACGCGATCATGTGCATGATTATGCAGGCAGGCTACCGGTAAGTGTGTGAGGAAGAAAGCATTCTTATATTAACAGTTTTATGCACAAAATATGGGACACGTTGTTACACATAACGATTAAGGGACATTGTTTTCCATGGCAATCCCATATTAACCTGAAGAGTTGCAAACTTGTAACAGTGTAGTGTATGTAGTTTAAATAGACTGCTCATAAAATAATAAAGCACAAACAATCAAATAATTGCTAACTACAGTAGTAAGCTTTTTGGTTTGCGTTTTTTGTAATGGCTGTTAAATAAGTATAATGTGTTATACTGGAGTGCGGGAGTAGATTGGGAAGAAATCTGATGGTTCAGTATTTTACTTGCCCAGTCTGAATTTTCACTGACATCACAAAAAATACAAATAAAATAGGCCTAATCTATATTTGTTGTTTCTGACATGTGTAACCCTCATAAATATGAAACCTAAGATTAAAGGTGCCATAGGATGTGTTGTCATAATATGTTAAATTGTTTTTTGACAATTACATAGAAGGTATGTTGCTTTATTAAGTGCAAAAATTATCCAGAAACGTTTTTACATGTCCATTTACAACCCTAGAATTTGACATTTTAATTAAATGGTCTATTTTTGCCCTATTTGAAAGGGATATGAATAATAATGTTGAGCTCTGCTCTGAGGCTCATGCCAGAAGCTCACATTAGTAAACAGACCTTATATTTTGAGCCCTTATCAGACAAAAATACATTTTGATATACATATGATATAGCATTTATTGGCATGTAGTGTAACTCAGCAGTCACAACAATGTTTTTAGCATTTTAACAAATTTGTAATTAATGTTATTGTAATGTAATTTAATGTTTTCAAAACATGCACATTGTGTAATGGCTTCCTTTGCTGCTCTATAAACCTAGACTACTAAGGAGACCATGGTGTCTGTGTGAACTGATTATTTTGTAGACATCTTTTGAAAATTAAACAATTGGGTGAGTTTGAGGAAGATAAAATTAATTAACCTTTTTAATATATATTTTTTTTAAAAGGAAGTCAGAATTGCGTTAATATATATACTTTTTGTTTAAAAAAAAAAAAAGAAGAGAAGTGCCCTTTATTTCACTTGAGCCCCTGCCCCTCAAAATGTCTGTGCACGTCCCTGTATATATATATATATATATATATATGGTACCAATATAGACCTCTGATGTACTAATATGAACTTTTTTAGTGCAAAGGTGTACTTTTGGAAAAGGGACTGCCCCAGTGACATACAGTATAGGGACCATTTTTTGATAATGTAGGATATGTGGTATTATATTCAGACTGTTATATTCATAGTGCTATCAAACAAGCACGTGCATATTTTTTTTCTGTAAAATGTTTGTCTATAAGAGTGTTTACTTTTGAAAATAAAAAAATCTCTTTTTTTACAACACTAAGAAGGCGCGACACAACATGATACTTTGCTCGAAGTATCACCTGGATCTCTACACATGAACGCGAGCATTGAGAACATTGTTTGTGTACTAAAAAGAAAGGTTTTGTACAACTGACTTTGGCTGTTTTGGTGTCCGCTCGCCATCTTTGCCAGACATAAAGAATCGATTTTCGAATTCGATTGAATGAATCTTATATGAGGCTTCTTTTTCAACAAGAATGTCAATATTGTTTTTTACTTGTGACAAAAAACATTATCCGTGCATTTATATGGAACTATGTATCCATCTTTAGTCTCCTCCCTCCTTACGTCACATTCGCAGATCGATACATCTTGACTGGGAAGAGGGCGGCGAGCAGAAGCCAAATCAACCAAAGTCAGTTGTTCAAAACCTTCTTTTTAGTAAACTCTGTGTACACAAACAATGTTCTTATGATCGAGTTCACGTGTAGAGACACAGGTGATACTTCGAGCAAAGTATCATGTTGTGTTGAGCCTTCTTTGTGTTGTAAAAATAGCGATTTTGATGCTCACAACATATTAAAGGCATAGCTTCTAGTTCTTTTGCGACCACTTTAGGTACTCAAAATGGCGGAAGACAAGTGAGTGACATCAGCTGATATTCATGTATATCTGTCGATACCAATGCCAATAGTTTGGTGGTTATATTAACTTGCATTAACTAAATTCAGAAGATTAAAGTTAAAGGCGCTCTAAGCGAATTGACGCTGTTTAGACCATAAAACATTTTTTGTTACATACAGCAAACATCTCACTATCTGCTTGCTGCCTGTCCGCTGATCAAACTGTAAAAAAATCGCAATCTCTGTAGACAGCCCAGGCTTCACAAACGGCAATAACAACATAGTGGCCAAACCTAGCATCACAAAACAAAACAAAGTGTTCCAGCCAATAAACGACAAAAAGGATTTTGGGGTGGGGGCTGGGCGCGTTCATGAAAGCACGGAAGGGAGGGGGAGGAGTTAGCTACGCTCACTCTGTTTGAAAACAGTTCAAACGTCAACAAAAACTAACGTCTCGCAGATTCGCTTAGAACGCCTTTAACTCATTCATATATTGACCATTAAAGGGACACTCCACTTTTTTTAAATATGCTCATTTTCCAGGTCCCCTAGAGTTAAACATTTGATTTTTACCGTTTTGGAATCCATTCAACCGATCTCCAGGTCTGGCGGTACCACTTTTAGCATAGCTTAGCATAATCCATTGAATCTGATTAGACCATTAGCATCACGCTCAAAAGTAACCAAAGAGTTTCAATATTTTTCTTTTTTAAAACTTGAGTCTTCTGTAGTTACATCGTGTGCTAAGACCAACGGAAAATTTTAAGTTGTGATTTTCCATGCCGATATTACTAGGAAAACTTCAATGGAGCTGGAAAATTAGCATTTTTTTTTTTTTTAAAGTGGAGTGTCCCTTTAAACTAGTGATGTTTCTTTACATTTTCTTTAGCTCAAATTCATTGCATTTTCCTTGACAGTATATATTGGCCATGACTATTGGCTGTTTTGTGTGAAAATTGTGTGTGTAGTGTGAAAAAAACAATTATACGGCCGATACGTTGGTGCATCTCTACTTTCTTCATTTTATCATCTTTCCACACAAGTACTTATTTATGAGACTTACTGTTAAAAAATATCTGTAAGATAGTTGATTTAAAACAATTTAATCGAAGCATTGGTTGAGTTTCTATTTTTTTCAGTATTATCCTTAAAATACTTCTTTCAAAGTTTAGTGAATGTAATTAATAGATGTAGAAAACTTTACTTAACAACACAGATAAATTAGTATCGCAGTGTAAGCACACACACACACACAATCCATCTCCTCTCAGTCATGATAATGTTCTCCATCACAACTGGAGCTCATGTACCCTACTCATCTCCAGAGGCAGGTGGACCACCGCCAGCTGCCCCACTGTCAGAAAGGTCAAGAGGATGCAAGAACCTGCAACGCATGCACAGGTGCAACTGGACCGAACATACTCTCCCCCGTGCTACTTTAAAAATGCAATGAAAGCATGTATAGAGGTCAATGACACTGTCTATGTTCATAAACCCCCACATTTTTTTTATTCATTTTGGTTTATAATCTACTAAGTAAGCTATCTGTTATTCTTACACTGATGTTATAGCTGCTTAAATCTGCCATCTTTATTCAATGTGGACTGCAAGTTATTGAGCCAATTGCTTGACCTGTTAATGTCATGTGACTCATCAGCTGCAGGAAATGATGTCATGATACAGAATGGTTGATGACTGGCAGTTTTTCCCCTCATAGTATAGCTGCCAATAGGAACCAAATAGTACCAAATAGACTCATTTCTATTTTTCTCATGGTGTAATCACACCATCGTTATTTTTCCTGTAATACAGAGCTGAGAAATTATCTGTGGACGTTAGATTAAAATAGACGAGGCGTCGTAAACTGGTGTTGTTGTGAAGTTTGCATGCATGATTTCTTTCTCTGCGTGCCCCTGCTGCTGGTAGGTCAAGTTAAAGTAGTTCACACTCTCAAGAGCTCAAGTTGACTCTCGCCGAGGTTGGGGACCGGCGCATTTGTGGACGTGTTGATTTTCACGCATGTCACATAACCAAAATGAAATGTTCCAACACCCACACTTCCAATCTGGATTTCTGTTATGTTCCATGAAATGACTAACAACCTAAGGATAGCTGTCTACTCATGCATACATCTATTTACACATGTATGTCGTAGTTTATTTATGCTTCAGTCAACAAGGGTTTAAAGTAAACCATATTTATTTTATCATTACAAGTTCTTGGCCTCATTCATTTGTACACAAAGAAATTAGTATATGCAGAACCGATGACTTTATCGTTGCTATCGGGTTGACCTACAGAACCGAGTAGAGAGGAAATTACATTACTTAGGACCATTGTACGTCTGTAACATTGTTATACTGATGTTGTTTTAACTCCTTATGGTCCTGAATAGCAAAGCATTATGTAAATGTTTATAAAGTCTTTACAGGGTGTATACAGAAACAGTGATTTTCCATCTGTTGCGAAAGGAGAGGATTATACCATCAGCAGGTTAAGCTGCATGGTGCTGATCCCAGATCAGTTTATTGAGACATTTCAAGCATTACTTACTTTCTTTTTTCCTTTCAAGTCTTTGGCATACAAGAAGAGCTTGACAGAAGAGAGTTTGTTCATGTCCCTAATTCCCAATTCAATATAAAATGCAATTGCTTTGTTTCGCAGAGCGGTCCCAGACTGTCCCACCTCTTTCGTCTGCAGTCGGAGTTTAGACAGAAACCCCGCCACTGTTGAGAGTAGAAATAGGGGCATAGATGAGGGAATACGGGGCGCAAGGTGGGTCACTATGGTGTGGCATCAAAGCCGAAATCCGGGTCATGTGTCTGAAAAACACAATCTGTCTCATAGCAACAGGGTGTCCTCACAGGGACTGACCATGTAGCTCGAGTAAAATATCCTCCTGCTATTTGCCAGCCCGAGTAGAGATTTATAAGTCTGTATCGGCGGTCAGTTTTATCTCCCTCACACATGCAACGCAAAACAGTACACTTTATATAAATAAGCTATATAAATATGCCTTAACTCTTTCCCTGCCATTGACGAGTTATCTCGTCAATCTGCAATACCGCTATTATTCAGCTTTTTGCTCAAAATTTGGTGTTTATGATGAAACCTTCACATATTTGAGAGGTGAAAAAAACAGAACACATGAAGGTAGGATGAAACAGATTTTTTAGTTTGAAAGCAGAGGGTCTGTTCTTTTATTTCATATATTTTAGGAGCATTTTCTGGAAGCCATTAAAATTTTGTGAAAATCATGAAAAATGCTGGCGGTGAAAGAGTTAAGTGCGTGTCCGCTTGAGTGACTTGGATGACATGGGAGTAAATTGTGTAAAGTGAGTAAAGTGGAATATTTCTTTAATGTTTATTGTTTGTTTGGTCGAGTACATTATATCAATTTACACAATTGCCAATCATGTAAGTCTCGAAATTATTAATGTTTTATGCATTCTGTAGGCCGATAATCTGCTTCTAAAAAAGTCTTGAACTGTGGAAGATCTGTCAGATCTAAACCAATACACTGGGCATACAGTATTTACAAAGCATGGCCTAGTTTTTACATCTGCTATGTTATAAAAGCTCAGATGGAGAACATAAGTGTATAGCTTTCAAAACGATTTAGAGTTTACCTCAAATCTTTTTACCACAAATCATGTTTTTGCTTTCCACTATTTACTCAAAACAATAACTTTATTAAAATGTATTCTCAAAGATCAACTCAAAGCTTGTGTTTCATCTGCTATGGACAATTCATAGTGCAATGAACTTTTTTATTTTGCAGTTGAACGTCTTTTAGAGTAAACCAAAGCATATTTACTAAAATAGAGTAATTGTCTGTTTGTTGTATGATATTGATTTTGTCTGTGTTTCTAGGCAAAGCCAAATATGTTTTACTATCTATTGCCTGAAAGTTACATTTTAACTACTTATTCATATTTGCACAATGCAGCAGACACTCGAAAACCAAATAGGCCTGAAAACAGGTCACAACAGGAACTTCATCTTCAGATATCAGAGCTCTTGCGATTTCCATTAGGTGAATGGTGCTTATGGTCTAGACAAGATATCATTCACTGCGACTTAAATTTTCCATTTCTATGGATATTTCGTCTAAACATCATGCATCTGAACAATTTTCGGATACTAGAAACTCAGTAATGTGGCTAGGAAGAAAGCTTTCATCTCAATTGCTATGATCAGAGGCATTTTTCTTCCACGAGAGCGATGCTTGGTTTAATATCATACGAGCATCACAAGAGAATGTCTTTTGAAATAATGAAGTAGACATTTAAGAATGCATTTGCAAGTTTGATATGAGGTGCTAGTAAAATATTTATATGAGCACGCAAAATAACTTCAACATGAAAAACCCCCTCCCGCTTCCGAACTTTCAGCCGCATACTCAAAGGGCACATCACTGATAAGATTGGGTGGAGTGTTAATTTCTCCTGACAGAATATGCCATCGAGATTTTTTTCATTTTGGCTTTTCTGACCCTGATTATCGTCATTACCGCCCATGCAGCTGACAATTGGCCCCCGAGGGAAATTTTATATTAAAGCACATTTTGTGCCAAGATATTTTTTACACCTAAACATGACTGAGAGAGAAGATGTATCATTCAGCCTTTGGGGCAAAAATATAAACATCATCTATACTAATAGCCTACGTTATAAAATAGATAAAGGTCTTTATAAAAATACTATTTAATGGTGCAAAACATTCACCATTACAGCATTTTTAAAGAGATAGTTCAGCAAAAAAGAACAATTTTGTCATCATTTCCTCACCTTCAAGTTGTTTCAAACATGTATTAATTTCTTTGTTTTGCTGAATACAAAGGAAGGTGTTTTGAAAAATGTTTGTATCCAGGTCTAGGGCACCATTGACTTCCATAGTAGGAAATAATACTATGGAAGTAAATGGTGCCCCAGATCTGTTTAGTTATTAATATTTTTTTCAAAGAAATGTATGACTGTTTGAAACAAATGATGGTAAGTATATAATGATTTTTTTTTTATTTATGAGTGAACTATCACTTTAAAGCTTAGCATTAGCATTAAAGTTGGCATTAAAGGTGCATATTTCTGAATCTGTGCATTTTAAAATGTGAAAGATCGCTCATATTAAGTTGTTTTGGATAACAGTTTCTGATAAATAAATAAATAAATAAATGTAATGTAAATTAATCGAGGTTGATTTTCTTACTGCAGTTATGTGATTCAAAACAATAAGTTTGGGGAGGGGCTATCCGATAGGCTGCCAGGTGGCAGATGCTGGCCGTGTTTGCTGAAGGAACAGAAATGACAAGTTTTAACAAAAAATATACACATATATAAATTAAATGGGTTCAGTGTTTTATAATAATAACTAGGACTTAACATTTAAATTATCTAGATCTATTTATCATTGGGTTTTTTTCAGGTGACAATAATCTAACAAAGACAAATAAAACGTTTTAAACAGTACAGGCGGTTTTATTGGACACATGCACGTTGTAGTGGTAATGCGCCTGAACCGAAGTAAACTTCCTGTCTGTATTTATTAATCTGTCTGGCTAAACTGATCTCTGAAACAAATACCTTGTTGAAAATAAAATGTTTTGGTTTGCTAAAGACGAGTCACTGACTGGCTCCAAAAGGGAGTCAATCCCCATAAAGCAGAAAATAATATTTTTTCAGCTTCGTACAAAATTAGTTTTTGGCTAATTTTGCCTTTCATGACAACTGTGTGTGAGGGGGGGATTTTTTGATACTCATCCATCTAAATTATATTAAGCCTCACCCTACAGTCACATTAGCTACAAAAGTGAACGACACCGAGCGACACGCACTCGCTTGATGGGCGTTCCTTAGCTAGTTTCCAAAAGCGGTATCAAAAGTCACTTTAGATGTATTCTTAAGTTACAAGAACGGTGTTTTTGGATTTAAAAGTATTTATTTCTCGATAAAAGTAACAAAATATATTAGATAAAATGCCAAACTTATCAGATATATACAAAAATACGCATTTTCCGCCATCTTGAATTATTTTCTCAGACTCGACCACAGACCTACGTCACGCTGCTTCTTCACTCCGATTGGCAGTCGCTTTGTCGCATCGCTCAGCATTTGCATAAAATAGCCTGCTTGTCTATTTTGGCCCCGCCTTGCTCGCGCAGCGGCGAACTCGTCGCTTGTCGCTGGCAAACGGCCACTTCCATTGAAAATGAATGGTAGCCTGCCGCTCTGTCGCTTGTAGCTAATGTGACTGGGGGGTTAAAGTTCTGCATAATTAACTCTTTCACCGCCATTTACGAGTTATCTCGTCAATCTGCAATACCGCTATTATTATTTGTTATTAACTTATAAAACCGGAAGTATTGCCCTAGGGCAAACAGCTGTATGTCCATGTATGTTTCAAAGATCGCTCTGCATCTGATCTCTATCAAAAAAATCTCTATCAGCTTTTTGCTCAAAATGTGGTGTTTTTGATGAAACCTACACATATTTGAGATGTGATAAAAACAGAACACATGAAGGTAGGATGAAACTGATTTTTTTGTTTGATTTTTTTTTGTTCTTTTATTTCATATATTGTATGAGCATTTTCTGGAAGCCATTAAACTTTTGTGAAAATCATGAAAAATGCTGGCGGCGAAAGAGTTAAGGGCGTGTCCGCTTGAGTGACAGGTGAACTGCCACTGCTGTCACCAGAGTCAAGCGAGGCGGCCGTGGTTTCAGAAACCTATGGGTAATGTCACGGACACTACGTCCATCTTTTTTTTTACAGTCTATGGATAAAAATATGAACAAAGGTCATTTACTTGATATTTATTTCCCTTTTTATCAGAAATCAACTACTGTAAAAGGACTGTAAAAGTTGTTAATTCTATGTGGAAGTTTAGTGGAAGTTGTGTTTAGTCCACAAAAGCCGTTTGTTTATGTTGTTTCTGCTAAAACCGTCTATATGGAAAATTGGATCATTACTGTCTCTGCTAAATATAATGACGATCATGTAGCTCAGTAGATATAGCACTGCGTTACTGATTCAAAGTTCATGGGCTCAAATCTCAAAGTCACAAATGACTAGTTGCCAAATCCAAATATTAAACGAATGCTCTTGGCACATATTAAACGTTCATTAAATACTTTTCCATCAAATCCGCTTAATCCCACCCTCAGGCCATTCAGAAATAGTGGTTTTAAGGCATTAAGAGTCTGATAAAAATTCATTAACAAGAAATCATCCCAGATGCACTTAGCGGGTTTTGCATCTGAACTCTTTAAATGCTGATAAAAAATGTAGTTTCATTGCACCCCAAGTCACTTCGGATAAAAGCATCTGCCAAATGCATAAATGTAAATATGATGTTTTCTTCTGATGTAAATTTATGTAAATTGCACAGTAGAGTTTTCGACAATCAGCAAGTATTTATGCTCTTTTTCCATATTAATATCCACAATTCTTAACTAAGACAACCAGTACCAGACAACCAGAGCAACACAATTCACAAATGACAAGTTTTTAGTTGTCCACAAACATGCTTAGGACTCAGATTAGAAATCTGAACTTTTAATGAGCAAACATTAGCTACTTTGAGAGATGTTCTATTTGCGTCCTGTTTCTAAGCACTTTTCCAGCCTGATCTAACAAATTTATAACAAATATTTTGTGTCATATATCTGTGTCATTGTCACGGATCTTCGCATTTTTCCGTGTCCGTATCACAGACTTTGTTTTCCGTGTCAGTTTCACATATTGGTTACTCAATTGTGTTTTCTGTTTTCTTACTATTGTCGCTTGGGTTTGGGGTTAGAATGACTTTCTGTAAAATAAAATGACATCCAACTGTAACGTCAGGTGATAAATGTTTAAAAATCTGGAATAAATTGTATAAACCAATAGTTAAAGTGACATCCTAACCCAAACCCCAAATCTAACCCAAAACAATTGAGTAATCAATACATGAAACTGACACGGAAAAGAAAGTCCGTGGTACGGACACGGAAAAATGAGCAAAATATTTCGTGACTATACCACGGAAATTTGTAAGATCAGCTTGCACTTTTCAATTATGTACAGAAGTCCTTCGAAATGTCTGAGAGTTTTCATGGCCTGCTCTTCAACCACATCATTACAGCAAAAATCCCACTGCGAGTGAAAGGAAGACCCTCTGGATAGTGGCGAGAGTCCAGCTCACCAGGGGCGACTGGATAATCTCCCAAACTCTCACATGTCCAGATGTGTCCAGCTGAGAAGAGGCGAGCTCAAATGTGAGAGCTTTGAAATCTCACAGTGCTGCCAAGAATTTCCGGGTCCTCGTATTTGGGTTGTCGCTCTCAATTCAGCTGTCACATAAAACAAGGGGATGTAATTCAAAAGGAAAAAGATATTTGTCCACCCACTGCAGTTAAAATTAGACGCAATTAAACGCCCGTTAATAACATACAATTATGCAATTATGGTGGCAATATACCTGTCATGTTCGCAGCAGAAAAATTGTAGCTTCTTTAGCGCTTCTGATGCGTAAATAGTCGGCCTTCAGAACGAAAATCCGTCTGTCGCATTTCATGAACAAAAAGCTCTTAATTAACCCCGGACATTTTCACATCCTTCAATTGGATGAAAGGAAATCTTTCCCAAAATTTGCATCTTCCTCCAAAAACTGACAGAAACTAACTGAAGGAAAGCGATTCATCGGGGTGCCGAGGACAAACACCAGAGGTCAACGTTTCAGCCGCGCAGCTTGACTGCTGGACCACTTCCTTACTTGGAAGGACAACTGGGGTCAGGATTTTCGAACATCAAAAGAGCAAGCTGTGCCTGCCATCGTGTCCCATGGATGTCAGATGTGCAATTCCCAATTAGCCGTCAGAGCTGTCAGAAATGATCACAGATGCCCCATTTTACGGCTTGTGGATGCTTACTTCATCTTGTGGCTGGAGAGGAGCTGTGGTTCAAATTACTGTGCCATTCCTGGACAACAAACAAGAGGTGGATTTAACTTTTAATCTTTCATCTCAGCTACAATGCGTTTTTCTTCATTTTGTGGTATAAGATCTAGATGTGCTTTATCTCTCGTGTCTTGTATGTCTAGGCAGGATGATAAACATCACAGATCCCTGTACATGCTATCAATCACAGGTTCCCTAACAGGAAACATCTTCGACATGCGTCCTTGAGCCCAGGGTGTTTTTGCGACAGCAATTTACCAGTCGAGTTTCTCCACTCAACTTCGAGCGAACTAAACCTTTTCTGACACAAATGAGGACACCATATGGGAAGGAAGAGCCTCACACCAGGAAGGAAATGGCACCGAGAGTGCATGGTGAAATTCCTTCAGGCGTTTTCTCTAGATGACTGGCATTAAAGTATTATGCAACGGCACGGCAGAATGATGAGATTAAGAGGCAGGTGTTTGCTAACAAACTGACACAAGGAGTAAGAGAAGAGATCTGTAGAGATGTCAGCCGTGTTTTTATATGGCAGGTCTGCTTTACTTCTTTAAAGCAAATGTTTATCAAGAGTAATATTTAAGAATAGGACTTTGAGGATAAGAAGAATAAATAATATTGCAACCAAACCATATCCAAAAATTTTTTACCTGTGCAATGCCCAAAGTACCAGAACATCCCTTGCAGAAAACCTGTGAGCGAAAAATAAAGTGTTAATGCAATCTGCATGGGTATTCATGTGAAAATGAAATATCAAACCATCCTCTGTTAACTCCGAAGACATGATGTGATGAACAGAGGACAGAACGAGTGAGAGATGCGTAGAAAGACAAAGAGAGAGAGAGAGATCTAAAGTTTGCATCAACAACTTTCAACGTCCAAGTGCTTATGCGACGTCAGCACATTCATGCTCGATGTCTCTTTTCTGCACCCTGCTCTTATTCTTTTCCCGTCTGCGTGTCTCTCACCCTGTCAATCCTTGCAATTACGCGCACCCGTGCATTGAGGAAAGAAAATGTGGAGACAGACACATACTGCAGTTATGTTAGTTCACTCAATATTGTCCTTGGAGTCAGAATCGTTGATGCACCGGCATTTCACCATCACCTGCTTCTCAGGTCCGTGAAGGTGATTTTCCCCTTTCTTGTCAACACTACATACATAAAGTACACACAGATACATTTTCCAGCATGCTGCACCTTTAATGAGTGTTTTCGTCCATCCAGATTTATTCCCAGCTGCCCCACCTGGCAAACTGATGAGGTGTCCTTAAATGCAATTATTGCAACAGATGCAATGTGTTTTTCCGTGACTAGCTGAGCTCATATAATGAGTTTGTTTTGTACTTGACTGGTTGCGTGGCTGTCTGGTGTTCGGGGCATGGCGAAGGTCGCCTCAGGGAGCAATAGATGCAAAAGGAGATCTGTTTGACCGGAGCATCATTGACATGTTTTCCGGTGTTGATCAACTGTGCCTTTGAGTTATTTTGAAATGAAAATCGGAAATGGTTAGAATATAAAAATTAAGAAAGTGAAGCACACATTAGGGGGCGCTGTGATCCATGTCACTGCCACATTCGGATTGTACATTCAGATACTCACAAGGAACCCAAGTTTAAATGTGATCTACTGTCGTTTCATCCTATTCATCTTCTGTGCACTTAGAGGAGTTTGCTGAGAAATCATCGTGGTGTTTAACATATTCTGCCAACAAATTCGTATTTCTGAATGGCCTACAGATGGGATTAAGCAAATTTGAAATGAAGATATTTGAATAAACATATAATTCATGCCGAGAGCATTTGATCAATATCATTATCAAATTTTTGACGGGGATGGTGTTTAGCGTCTTTCCTGAAAGCATTGTTGGCTAACTATGGTCGTAAATCCCATTGAACCCTATTCGTAACGACAGAATTTGCGACTATTGTTGCTTTTGGGAAACGCACCCCTGGACAGTTTCAAAGTAAAATCCCTGAGAAGAGTTATAAATGGTAGGTTTTTTTTGCATAATGACTAACTAGTACAAACCAACTACTTCTACTGTCCTTCTACTTTCTACTAAATATATCACCCAGAATGCATTCGAATTCAAATTTATTCATTCATTTGAGCTAATGCCAAATTTATTCATTGGAGTCGAATCAGACCATTTCAAAGGACATCCGTGCCAGCCGATTCTTTTTGAAGGCTGATAGGAGGTTGATAGCGCTTTCTTGTCCGTCGTCTCCATGGTGAGCGGCTGTAAAAATGCCTCCGCAGAATAAACAGCTGCATCGTATGTATCAAAAGGGGGCAAACATAATCATTTACAGTGATGACAGTCATTTGAAAAACTTTCCCTGTGTATTACAGCCACGGGACCTGGATCACAGCCATAGCAGAAGAGTATTCAATCATGATAAATGCGTGTTTAACTGGTAATTATTTAATGTTGAGTATAGTTACACCTCAGTGGGCCTTGTTTGGGAAATGAAGCCAGGTCTTACATGACATTCTCTCTCATCTGTCTCTACACATTGGGCAAACAATCACCAACAAGATCTCTTATGCTGTGTTTACACCAGCCGCGGTAGAAGCGGCAAGCACTAGTGATTTCAATGTTAAGTCAATGTGAAGACGCGTTTGAATTGAATTGAATATGTGCATTAGACGCTATTCCGCCTCATTTGCGTGTCTAGTCCAGCGCGAATTGAGCGTCTGGGCGAATGGTGCTTTTTGTGAATTTTGCGTTTGAAGCGAAGTTGCGCCTTACGCCCGAGTTGAAAAATGTGAACTTTGGCAGATTTTCGCGCCACGTTAATCAATCAGGAGCCTGCAGCCCCGCCCGCAGTCCCTCATTCAACATGAAGGAACACTTGATGTTGTCCGTAAGCAGTCACCCGGAGCTATACAACACAAGTTCTTATTTCTATAGAGACCTGAATAAAAAGGACCTTGCTTGGAAGAGTGTCAGTGAGGAAATTGGCCAACCTGGTAAGTTGTAAATACACATTTCACTTTTGAGTAACGTGACGTTTATCGACCGCGCCATTTATTTTCCCGCTATAGTAAGGTGACCAAATACAAACAAGTAACTCTCTCGATAAATGCACAATCAACATCAGCCATCTTGCAAGCAGACAACCGCATAGCACTTGCCCCTCCCACAAGAAGCGGATTTTGCCTCTGACGCGCGTCAAATGCTTGTTTTTTCCAAAAGCATTCAAATTGTTCAAGCGGCAAACTAGGCGCGGTAGACGCAATTTTGACGCCTCAAACACGGTTGGTGTATACGCAGCATTACACTGTGTCCTAACTACATGTGACGCGATATGATTCCAGCGATAGACAATTCGCCTGTCCATACTAAACGCCAAAAAAGGCTTAATCCAGGAATAGACCTTAGTTTAATTAGGAAATATAACTAGTTTTAACAAACATACCTACTTAAAACATTACTTGTGTGCATTTTAAGGCAAAACAAAGGGCACTGGTGTATTTTAAGATATGTCTGTGCAAGTTATTGTTTTCAGTTTGAACAGCTCTTACATTTATTTTAGTCTAGTCTAATCCCTGTCCAGGAAACTGCCCATTTAAGTCTTTAAATATATTTGAATATTATTAAAAAGGATTTCTAAAACTTAAAGCAAATTCATATAGAATATTATTCTTCAATAACGTGCAGCCATAATAGTATAGTATTTCAAAATTGCAAACATTTCTCATAAAAATTCCCCAAGACAAGATTACACAAGCAAAACCAACCAAGCTAATATTAAGCTCTATACTCTTATTTTAAGTTAACGATTGTACACAGTATATACTACAAAAGCTGTATGTAGAGTATATTTAAACATCGCATTCTAAACGCAGCCCCTGCATCCGTCAATGTCTCTCTCTCCCTCGCTCAGTGATTCTTCTCTCCTGTACTCCATCTCTCTGCCAGCGTGTATTGATCTCTGGCCCAGGGATTCTCAGCTGGATGGATGGCACTCAGCCGCAATAATGGCAGCCGTTTCTTGTTCCATTTCGCCGTGCTGAGCGTCACGTCGAGAGCAGGAGAGCGATAGAGATACAGATAGAGAGCATGAGATGAGAGAGGTACAAATGTGTCACAGAAACGAAAGCCTGCTCCATTATCAAGTTACACCAACACTCGGTCGAGCAGATTAATCTCTTGTGAACGGGAGCGACGTGTTTTACAGTCTTCTCAAGGTGGAAAGAGGAGGAAGGGGTTTACATAGAGGTTGGGGTTCATATAGAGGTCCGGAAGAATTTTATCATTTAAGGGTCTTTGCTGCGAGGAAATACATTTTGTGTGTTTGTATTTAAACATGTGCATCAAAGCAACATGACAGGTTATTAGATGGTTAGATTGGCAAGGTCAAAATGATCAGGACTTTACTCTGTAAGCAACCTTTCTAAACTGTAAAAATATGGACTTAGTCTTCGTGACATCACCCATAGGTTTGTGAAAAGCTTTTTTGAAGCCAATAGTAGGCAATGCCCGCTGTTGCCATCTTTGCCACCATCACTCACGGATAATTGAAAATGGATAAAGAGGTGAGATGTGCGTGAAGCTGAGGTGGTTGGTTGCTGAAACCACGCCCCCCCAGTTTGACTAGTGACAGCAGTGGCTGTTCAACCGTCACTCAAGTGGCCACGCCCTTAATTATGCAGAACTTTAAGGCTTTGTACTGTAAGGTACAAAAATGCCCCGCCTCACAGTTGTCATGTAGGGCAAAATTAGCTATATAGACCAAAAACACTTTTTGTCCGAAGCTGTAAACATATTATTTTCTAATGTAAAGTTGGGCATTTTAACATTGAGGTCTATAGGAATTAACTACCTTTTGGAGCCATTCGATGAATTGCAGTTTAAGTCACTTCTGTATTAGGCCCTTTTTACATTACAGCAATTGCGTTTTAAAACAGCATTTTAAAACGAAATGATTCTCATTTATACTGGCATTTTAAAAATAATCTTCATCCACACTATACACGACCATAAACGCATGAAACATGACCAATCACGTAACTGGGCATGCGCATAAAAGTGTAAAATAACTTATTACTCTAATAACATCTTACTTTTGCGCATTTATGCATCATTGGGGAGTGCGATATTAACAAAAATTAATCTCCGACAAAAAGTGTGGCCGGCTAAAGTATTAAAAATTAATATGCCGTTAATTTTTAAAAGTGTGCAAGGTCCGTGCATGTTCTCCGCTAGCAACACAGAAATAGCAAAAAGCGCAATCGGCTAAACGAGAATTAAATATTAATATGACGTTGATTTTATTGTTTTTATTAATTTATATAACAAAACTTTTCAACAAAACATAGATTAAAATTAAGAGACAAATTATATTAAACGAAATTCATTTTAAAGTAGCAAACAAAAATTTAATTAAACTCGAAAATAATGTCTGACCCATTACAATTCTCCCTTCATATTGGCCTTTACAACGCCCTATATAGCGTTTAAAATTACAGTCTTTCTTTAGTAATAAGCTAACTAAATTTCAACAAAATATAAACAACATTACAACAATATTCAAACCCAACAATACTCAAACATAAATATAAAACAGACATTATCTATAAGGATACATGTTAAAACAATCTGATATAGCGTTTTTAATAGCTGGTTGGGAGATGTACTATTTTTGGCAAAACCTCCGTTGCAAACGTCCATTTACCTGAATAAAAATAATTTTTACTTTGAAAATGATGCGCTGTCACATTAAAATCAGCAGTTCGTTTACATAAGACTCCGTCTATGTTCATTTACACTGCAGCGCAACGTCTGAGTTCTCAAACTAAAACAGGGTCTGCAGCGTTTGCGAACGAATCCGTTTATGAGGGTTGGAAACGGTGGTGTAGTGTAAATGAAAGGCGTAAACGTAGCAAAAGTAACGCGTTTTAAAGGATAAACGCATTAATGTAAACATAGCCTTAGGTTTTATCAGAGAGATCGGAAGGTTGCCCCTCGGTGCACACTTGAGGAGATCCATTGGGAGAAACTTATTCTCTGTATTTATTTATTTGAGATTTGATAAATTACATGCGTCTGGGTAGTTCAGGATGTTGGAATTGGACAAGAGTGAAAATACCTTAACATGCTGTTTTAGTTGGAAACATAACATGTATTTTTCAGTGGACTTTTGCATGCACAGAACTCTTAGTTTTCATCTAAGCATTGAGTTTCTATTTAAACAGACACATAATCATAAGAATGCAGTGTTTTATCAATATGCCGCAAGGCTACTTGTAAGGCAGTGGCATAGAGGGACAAGTAACAACACCAGCTTAGACAACTGAAACAATGTGGAATTTATGATGACTTTCATAACAAGCAAAACATTAAACTTTGAGTACAAATGAATGAATTATGAATATGTTGCTGGGACGCGATCATATTGCATTTGCATATTATGCTATTAGTGCATTCTGGCTGACAAGGGTCTCCTGGTTTGTTTATTTATTTATATAGTCTCAAAGCCTTCACAATGGGATATACTGTAGAGTGTGCTAGCATCACATTTCAACATTTGTCCAACACTGAAGTACGGATAGGTTATTAACTGATAAATGGAAACTTCATGATGAAATTGCATGTCGACATGAATCTGGCTTTGTGTTAAGATTTGATTTGTTGCACATTGTCCTTCTGAGTATCACACACATTTACCCAAGAATTTCAAACACCTTCAACTGTTCCAAAGACATAGCATTCACTCTACGCTAGGATCATTTTTTACGTCCAATAAAACTGCAAGGGACCAGGCCTTTATAACAAAGCACAGCGTCTGTATTCTTATACCGTAGTCAGCATTAAAAGCTGCTGGCTAGGCACAGGTAAACAGAGCTCTTAATTCTGAGTCTATTTGATTGATGACCGTTGAGGCTCTTGGGCCGGAAAGCCGCCACAGCGTGTCATACAATCTGACATACGGTGGCTCCGCAAAGATGTATAGAAGCTTTATTTTATTGCACAGACGTCTCTTTTACGAATTAGCTTTGGATCACATGTTGGGTTCGATTTCAAGAAGTGGAGTGAAACTGAAATTAGGCCAGATTTAGATTAGAAGGCTGTACTAGGTTTATTTGACAAGTTGGAGGCAGACACAACCACCTAATTTTGTGCCGCTTCCAGCTCTCGGAAGGTGTCTTAGTCATGTGTATTTACAAAAAACACGAACAATCGACTAAAGAAGAGCTGCAATTTAAGGAATTTCCACTTAAAAGCTACATTAGGAACTATGTGGAGGTTTCCCAGAAAGGGTTTAGATTAATCCAGGACTAGGCCTTAGTTAAATTAGGACATTGAAGTAGTTACAAAAAATACTGGCGTGGCAAAAAAATGGCACGGATATATGTTAAGATTTGTCAGTACAAGGTGTTTTTAAACATGCATTTTAGTCTTGGACTAGGATAACCCCTGTCCAGAAAACCACCGTTATATTATCTATATTTTTTTCAATGTCGTGCAGGTGAATTACCGCAGACACCAGGTGATTTTTACAGTAAAGTTTTCTTCATGAAAATGTTCGGTGGCTCAACAACGCAATTGTGATCGCTGTCTCACACAAAACAATGTGACAAGGAATGACTCAAGAACAAGTAATTCTTTTAATCCGATTCGGTTTAAAAACTTGAGGAAATCTGGGACTGGGGTGCGTTTCCCAAAGCATTGTTAGCCAACTACAGTGTCGTAAATTTGGTCGTTACTAATGATTTGGTGTTTCCTGAAACCATAGTTCAAACGAACATTCGCAAGTTGCATCGCAAACTTGTGTGGTTTGAACGACAGCTCTTCACCTGTAGTTAGAATTAGTCCTTGTTATTATAATATGTAGACTGATCATGCTTTTGAACAAAATAAACAAAAAAAATGTAGTGCATTCGATATCCATCATTCTAAATATATACAAATTTATTTTACATTTTTAAGTTTTTAAACAGAAATAAAGTGCTGTTTTTGTGTGCATGCAACCCTACAGGCTTTATGAACCTGGGCAACCCCTGGGAGGTTACTTGTGCATGAAATAAATATGTAAGGGATAATCCACGGCCAGCCATGCATTAAAGGGTTTTAATGCACGACGTAGAGGCGAAGAACCACCCGACGCGTAGCGGAGACTTATTTTCCTAGGTCATTTTGCTCATCAAGAAAATACATCTTAATTTAAGAATTTTTAGATAATTTTGCTGAAAGCAAGACAAAACACTTTTGGCAGTGATCTTGAGGAAATCCCGGACTGGATTTGTGAGGTGGCCTTTCAAACACTGCAAAAAATTATTTTCAAGAAAAAAAATCTTAGTATTTTTGTCTTGTTTTCAGTAAAAATATCTAAATATTCTTAAGTTAAGATGCTTTAAACGACCCAAGAAAATAAGTCTAGTTTTTGGACCAAAAATATCAAATGTAAGTGATTTTGTGAATAAAACAAGCAAAAAAAATCTGCCAATGGGGTAAGAATTTTTCTAGAATTTTTCTTGAATTTAGTGTTTAAGAAAAATGTTCAAGATTTTTTGCTTACCCCATTGGCAGATTTTTTTGCTTGTTTTATGCACAAAATCACTTAAAATTGATTTGGTCTAAAAACTAGACTTATTTTCTTGAGTTGTTTTGCTCATCAAGAAAAAGCATCTTAATTTAAGAATTTTTAGATATTCTTACTAAAAAACAAGATAAAAAATACTAAGAATTTTTTGTGCAGTTGAACTGCAAAAAAAATATTTTCAAGAAAAAAAATTCTTGTTTTCAGTAAAACTATCTAAGCATTTTCTTGATGAGCAAAACGACCCAAGAAAATATGTCTAGTTTTTAGACCAAAAATATCAAATTTAAGTGATTTTGTGAATAAAACAAGCAAAAAAATCTGCCAATTGGGGTAAGCAAAAAAATCTTGAAAATTTTTCTTAAACACTAAATTCTAGAAAAATTCTAGAAAAATTTTCTTACCCCATTACACACTTAAATTTTTTACATTTTTGTTCCAAAAACTAGACTTATTTTCTTTGGTCGTTTTGCTTATCAAGAAAAAGCATCTTAATTTAAGAATTTTTAGATATTTTTACTGAAAACAAGACAAAAATACTAAAAAATTTTTTTCTTGAAAATCATTTTTCGCAGTGTGGTATTGGGAGTGTAGTAACTTAATATTACTTAGCGCAGGTCCAAACTTGGACCTGGTAGTGTTGCTTTCGTCAACGAAAAGTATGACGAAATATAGTCGTCAACGAACCTTTTTCACGTGACGAAAACGAGACGAGACGTAACGAAAATGCTGGTCATGTGACGATGACTATAATAAAATGTATAATGCAATATTGTTGACGAATAAAACGAGACTAAAAGTGGTTTACAAAATAAAAACTAAGCTAAAATGTCTCTTCATTTTCGTTGACCAAAATGAGACGAGACGAAATGTCAGCATCTCCGCGCCCCCACCACCTGACTGCAGGTGATCGCGTGTGTTGTTGGCGCTGCGTAGATCAATGAAAACATGAAAGTACCGCGAGAGTGAGTAGAAAGCATGCGGAGCAGTCTGCTCTCGCGATGCTTTGATATCATACGCCTCCATTTGCACGTTAATGGGCATTTCAAACAGTGTACGCGGCAACCGCGAGACATGCGGAAAGCGGAGAAACGGGGGCGGTTACAGAGGTGAAGCGGAGTTGGTCCAAAAACCCCTCGCTCGTGCACCTAAGATCATCTCCCTTTTACGGACACGACTCTTCATGGCAGTCGCTGTTGAAGATAAACACATTTCCACTAAATGCTGCACAAAACGCTTCCACTGCATGAGAGAAGCTGTAGCCACGCGGCGATTCCGACCGGGAAGATGCAGCATTCTGGCTCCAAATGTAAAAGAAAAGTCCAAAATAAATCCCGTGCATCCCTTTCAGGTCAGTTCATCAAGCCTGTTGAAATCTATAGCTTTGATTGCTGACACCACCAGTATAACAATGTACAAATTTATATCATGTAACAGTTGTTTAAATGACATTGTGCTGCGTTGCGTTTTGAAACATTGTAAATATATCTATGCTAAAGACATTCGTTGTTTTGTATATGCTTAATAACTACACTTATTTATTATTTAAATAAACAAAACATACTTCGCTGAATACTTGAGTATTAAATCAATCAAACACCTGTACTGTTGAGAACATAACCATACATACCCACTTTGCTTTTCTTAATAGACATCTGATGTTTTCTTAAAGCTGACTTTTAATTTACTTACAAGAAAAACATTTAGTAAATCTCCAAAATTGCTTGGATTTATACTGACATTTAAGATCAGCTTTGTCACATTAGATTAAGCCAAAGTCCATTAGGTACACTGGTGGTAACGTACAGATGCAGAAACATAAACTATAATAATATATAATTACATATGTATGATTGTAGTTTGTGCTGCTTTCAAAATACAATTATAAATGTTAACAGTAGCATATTTCTATTCTCACACATACTATAGTTGTGTGTGACCCATTTGTTGTGTGTTTGCTTAGACTACTTTTGTTTTGATTATGTAGACTTTTATGTAGACTCTTATGAACAGTCAAGTCACTCACTCAGAGGATAGTAAAATAAATATCTATTCAAATCAGAGCATCTTCCATGTCTGGAATGGATGTATTCTTGGGTCTATAAGGTAACAATAATATAACTTTTGTTTGAAATGGGTTTGGCTAAAAGAAAATATTGTTTTGTCTATAATACTATTAGGTCATTATACTATATGGGTTAAATAGAATGCATTACTAAAAAGAGACTAAATACAATTTCACTGACTAAAACTAGACTAAAATGTCATCAGTTTTCGTCGACTAAAACTAGACTAAAATAGTAATGGATAAGTCTGACTAAAATAAGACTAAAATGGCAAGAATTTTAGTCGACTAAAACTTGACTAGACTAAAAAGAGTATGACGTGACTAAAACTAATAAAAACTAAAATGACAGCTTGACACAAAGACTAGACTAAAACTAAAATGAAAACAGGCTGCCAAAAACAACACTAGGACCTGGAAGGCCGGTGTCCTGCAGGGTTTAGCTGAAACTTCCATCAACACACCTGCTTGAAAGTTTCTAGTCTGGGGTGCGTTTCCCAAAAGCTTTGTTAGCCAAGTATGGTCGCAAGTTCCATTGTTTCAGCATAGTTTAAAGATTCAAGTGTTTCCAAAAAACTTTGCAATTTACATTATTTACAGCAATAATCTGACATTAAATCGATTTAACAGATTAGTACAGTGTACTCCACCTCCCAAGTGACATTCATCAACTATTTTGTTAAACCAACATGGTTCAAACGACGAATATACGACAAAGTTACTATGTTTTCGGGAAACACTCTTGACTACGTAGTTAATTTCTCCAACTATGCATCATAATATGGTGGTTCAGCATCGAGTTATGTTGTTGTTCGGGAAACGCACCACAGGATTATAGGGCGATGCGATCTAAGCAGGATTGGATAATCACCCTTATGCTTGCTTTGTACGTGTATGTCATTCAAAGATTTTTGTAGATCTTTGATTTTTCTTTGTAAGAGAGATATAAAGCCGATGTAAACGGTATCCAATAAGCTGTAGAGAGCACATCTTTTGTTAAAGTCCCCATTAAATCAAAATTGATTTTTGTATGAATATGTTTCCCTTAAGGGTCTGTAAATTAGTGTGCTCCAAAAAAAACAAAATTCAAATTTAGAAAATATAACGATTCAGTTGCATTTACTCTCACTTTCACCAGTAAAGATCGATGAATTTTATGACATCATTTTGCACTTCAGCTTCTCATCGGATTGTTCTAACCAAATACTCTCTCAATTCTGAAGCCTTCTGCTCAATACCTGGCGCCCTAACATCAATGCATTAAACAAAGCTGCACATATCCAAGCACTTCACGGGTCTTTAAATAAGTATAGGAGAGCCACCTGTGTTCAGGGTTACCTCCATTTTGTTCTTTGTTGTGAACTTTCTTGTTTGCACCAAAAGGCTTTTTGTGTTTCCTGAAGAAAACAATACCTAATTCCTCAGGGATGAGTTGCCATGGTAACACCGCTTCATCGTCTAGTTTAAACCTTCGAGGTTGTTTCATTACAGGTGTTCTTTTGGTTATTTTGACATAAATGAGTAAAACCTTCATTATTGATTTATTCATTTCACATTTTCTGAGCTCAGTAATAACAAACATGCACACGTTTGTTCTGATGTCATTTTAGGATTAATAAAACATTAAATGAACCGTGCTCTATGACACCATAGATGTAATAAAGTTAGGGTTAATCAATCTTTATGCCAGATTCCAAATAATATGTCAAGCAAATATATTGTGAAGCATTTCATGGACAAGCAGTACATACATTATGGCTTGTTTGTACAAAACACCACTAAACAGGTAAATAAATTCAAGCTATACGTTGGTACATCGTGAAACTCCTTTGGCCAGAGAAGACAAATTGGCCTTTCCACGTTTTCCCTTTCCATCAGTTTCATATTAGGATCAGCTGGCTAACTGAATTGCATCTGAACTTACAGTTCACCCTGTTTTCTCTGCTTATACCAGCTACTCTCACTTTCCACATTGCTTCCTCTGAACTTCAATCTGATCAAATAAGGGAGGAAATAAGAGAGACCATCTCCAGCGGCCAGTGTATAGAGTCTGCTGCGAAATGTTTTTTTTTTGAAGAGCAACTGCGCAAGAGATGCTGTGTGGCATTTTCACGGCTGACCCCCCCGTGACCTTTATTCGCAGGAAGACTCCATTTTGATTACTTTTTGGGGTTATCTTCTGCACTGTCATCTGGGTTGCCTGTACCCTTAATATAACTGCGCTGATTGTGTTTGCCAATTTGTTGGCAGAAGGTTAGCTTGATTGGAAAAATAGGACAGAATTGTTATATTGCTCTCATATGTTATTTTCATAACAGTCTTAAATACCATTTGTCATAAAGTCACCCAGTATTTGGTTGGGATTCGTTTTATAAAGGTAGATGGATGAATGTAATTTTACCACAGGACGCCTGTTATATTAATGGTCAATTGGCATGAAATCTCAGGAAAACTACCAGAAATAGGAGGGGTAATATGATTTACGTACAGCCCTCACCTCCGTCATCATATGCGCTTTACACTACCTTGTTTGTGTTCAACTTCATGCAACACTGCGTAGACCGACAGGCGAATGACATCAATGCACGGCAAGAGCGATTCGAGAGTAAACTGCTCTCAATAGCCTCTTTCACACAGTAATACTGGTAAATTACCATGAATTTACCAGAATGAATTTACCAGTAAATACAAAAATGTGCTGTTCACACATGCAGTGACATTCCGTCTTTTTACCAGTAAGACATCATTCACACATCAGTATCAAAATACCGGTAAATTCGTTGAGAAAGCGGAAGTACCTGTGGCGCGCGGCGAGCTCAGTGTTGTATTTGTAAACAATCCACGGCGTTCATATCCACGGTCCGTATTTTGATGTTTTCACGTCTGTGGTAAACTCTGACAGTCGCGAAGTTGCTCATGACCAAACAACATTGCATGAGGCGACGTCAAACCGATGGCGTTTTAAACAACAGTACTTTATGCACATTAGGCTTCACATGGGGCGTGCTAAGGACGTCGGCAATTCGGCAAGTAGGTGTTAAGATGGTTTAAACAACTTTGGTGAAGAAATGTGGATGTAAACTTCAGGTGTGCTCGACTTTCAAGCACCGCATGTGTGGAAACGTCCGTAAACAGTCTGGGCGTAAACGCGTCATCTGTTTTAAAACATTATGATTGGCCCGAAGCTGTCAGCGCGGTCTGACGTCGTCCGTTCTAAATGCCGGTAATCCTATATTTTTCGTTCACACATAGCGCTTACCGGTAAATTACTGGTAATCTTACAACCTGTCTTACTGGTAAATTGGGAGCACTGATTTACCGGAAAGGTTCTGTTCACACATGATCTGTTAACTGCAATTTACCAGTAAATTACCAGTAAAGACTGTATGTGTGAAAGGGACTAATGTTTTTGCAAACAGTCATAGTGTCATTGTTTTTAAAAAATATTTTCATTCGGAGGCTGCCATTTTGTTTACATTAAAATAAGTCATTACAATGAAATAATTACATCAAAACCTATTCTATTAATGCTACTGCAAGGTAAACATGGTAAGTTTCCAAGTCTTCAATCAGTAGATTTTAAAATTATGTCAACAGAGAGTTAATAAATGCAAACACACAGTAGGTGGCAGGATGTGGTCTTGACACCTGCATGCCAATTAATATACTTATCAAGAACATCAAAAAAGCTTTGGTTGGCGTAAAAGCTTTGGTTAATTTTATCTTCTGATAACTTAAGTTAAATCTAAACTTAAGACATTCTTCTTTATGTCCATTAAATGTACTTATCCCGCAATAGTTAGTTTGTCTAGAACAAAGCACTAACAAAACTCATCTGGGTAATATACTTATGCCGCAATAGTTAGCCTGCCTGGAACCGAGCTGACTTAAACCACTATAATGTATGACACTTGCATTACATGTGAACACTAATATGCAAATAGGATTCTGTTTTTGTCTCCCTGTCTTGTCCTCGACCCTGAGGACAATGAGACAAACAGACCTAGTTCCTGCAGCTGTGAAGGTCATCACACAACTGATCTACTGACCGTCCTTCAACGAGATTCCCAGCCGATGCCTGACCAGTGACCACCGGCGGAACCAGTTTAATTCACTTACCCCTTCACATACCCTTTCCTATGCTTGTCCTATATCTATTACTGTGAAGCTGCTTTTGAAACAATAAACAATTGTGAAAGCGCTATATAAATAAAATTGAATTGAATTGGTGTGCACACCCCCTTGAAACTGATTTTTGACAGATTTTTAAGAAACATACCCTAATAATAATCTTTTTAACAACGTTTTCCAAAAAAAATATTTCAGTTAAATTACAAATAGGTAAGTAAAAAAAGTAATTTGTTGCAAAGCAAGAGTTTGGTACATGTGATGTTTGGCAATCCAAATATGTGCTTTAATAAGTATGTGTAATATAATAGTAAGGAATAAATGATGACGGGCCATTGATTTATAAAAAAATAATGCAGTATTTTTGGTGGTATTTTCAAATAATTCAAAAGACTTGAGTCAATTTTTCCGCTAATACCACAGTAACCACAAAGATCGCTCTGGTACCTATTTTTAAGACATTTGACAAGTTAGGTGTGCAAAGGATTATCAAAAAATAATATATACCCTTGGAACATTTCTCAACCAATCAGAATACAGTATTCAACAGACCCGTGGTATAACATGGTGTATCTTACATTGTGTAACTAGCTAGCATCTACTGTAAACGGCAACGTTCAGTAATATTGTACAAATGTTTGCTGGTCGTCTTTTCTTCATTCTATCTTCTTTTTTCAACATTTCCACACAGATTAGACCAAATCCAACAAATCAGTGAATGAAACATTATCTTGCAAGTCTGTTTCCCTCGACCACATTGTTTAAATTTGCAGAGCCAGAAACCTGCAGTACATCAATGTTGAACTGACATATGAGTGTATGCTGAAAACCAGAGGGAACAGGGCGGTGATCTCTGTGCATATACGCGCTTGCTGATAAGCAGATGTATAATTGTATGTACAGTCACCATCAGGCTGTGAAGCCAGTCTGAACAGTGCAAAGGTTCGAGAGCATGCTGTTTTACCAGATCGCAAGTCCTGCATATCTAATGCGTCTTTTTATGTATCTCTCCAGTCCATCCTCTCTCTCTCTCTCTCTCTCTCTCTCTCTCTCTCTCTCTCTATCTCTGCCTGCAAATTCTTTTTCTGGATTGCTCACCTCAAGCTCAATGCTGTATAATGTCTATAATTTGCACCATATACTTGCTATAATTTAGTGAAGAGATATAAATCTCTCACTCCCCTCACAACAAAATAAACAAACACACATCAGGGTTTGGGTTTAACTATGTTTTAAAATGTTTTTAAAATCATTCTTTTATTATTATAAAACAGTCAAAAAAAAATTCTTCATCAGGGACATTTTACCATGGCAAAATAAAAATCTTTTATTTTTGTACTATTACACTAATATGAAAATCCATTGAATTTTTTTTTTTACTTTTGTAAACACTTGTGCTGTATAATCTGAACATAGACCAAAATGATTATACACCATTTCCAGAACAATAAGGATTCATTTGATGCATGTATAGTTCACAACCATACAGTCTGCATACATACGCTCACTTAAAGGATTATTAGGAACACCTGTTAAATTTCTCATTAATGCAATTATCTAATTAACCAATCACATTGCAGTTGCTTCAATGCATTTCGGGGTGTGGTCCTGGTCAAGACAATCTCCTGAATGCCAAACTGAATGTCAGAATGGGAAAGAAAGGTGATTTAAGCTATTTTGAGCGTGGCATGGTTGTTGGTGTCAGACGGGCCGTTCTGAGTATTCTCTGAATCTGCTCAGTTACTGGGATTTTCACGCACAACCACTTTTAGGGTTAACAAAGAATGGTGTGAAAAGGGAAAAACATCCAGTACACGGCAGTCCTGTGGGCAAAAATGGCTTGTTGATGCTAGAGGTCAGAGGAGAATGGGCCGACTGATTCAAGCTGATAGAAGAGCAACTTTGACTGAAATAACCACTCGTTACAACTGAGGTATGCAGCAAAGCATTTGTGAAGCCACAACACGCACAACCTTGAGGCGGATGGGCTACAACAGCAGAAGACCCCACAGAGTCCCGCTGGTAGCACTTTATTTTACAGTACGTGTACTTACCTTGTACATATATGGTAAATAAGTTGTACTTACCGACAAATGTGTGGTACTTACTTTTAGGTATCTACATGGTAATTAATTGGTATCATTACTGTACTTACCAGTGGTACATACTTTGTAGTTATAATGTAAATCTAGATAAGTACTGGGTAATAACAGATACATGCTTATAGTGTAGGTATACTGTAACTAACAGGAACATTACTGTACTTACAAATAAATGTACAATATAAGTATTTAGTATTTACAGGCAAGTTAGGGTAAATGACAGGTATTTATAGTGTACATATATGATAACTAATATCAAACAATTCTGTACTTAAAAATTGTATATACCCAATAAGTGTGTACTAGTGAATGTACCCAGTAGGTAATGCATATGATAGTCAATAGTTGGGTTTGCCTCACAGTGACATGTATATGATGCTATATCTTAGGTGGTAGGTCCTATGTAATAACTGTTTAAAAAGCAACAATTTATTTTACAGTCCTGTTTCCATGCAGTTACCATGGATGTACTAGTGAATGTACCCAGTAGTTAATGCGTATTATAGTCAATAGTTGGGTTTGCCTCACAGTGACATGTATATGATGCTATATCTTAGGTGGTAGGTCCTATGTAATAACTGTGTAAAAAGCAACACTTTATTTTACAGTCCTGTATCCATGCAGGTACCATGGATGTACTAGTGAATGTACCCAGTAGTTAATGCGTATTATAGTCAATAGTTGGGTTTGCCTCACAGTGACATGTATATGATGCTATATCTTAGGTGGTAGGTCCTATGTAATAACTGTTTAAAAAGCAACACTTTATTTTACAGTCCTGTATCCATGCAGGTACCATGGATGTACTAGTGAATGTACCCAGTAGTTAATGCGTATTATAGTCAATAGTTGGGTTTGCCTCACAGTGACATGTATATGATGCTATATCTTAGGTGGTAGGTCCTATGTAATAACTATGTAAAAAGCAACACTTTATTTTACAGTCCTGTTTCCATGAAGTAACCATGGACATACTACTGAATGTAACCAGTAGTTAATGCATACGGTTATTTAATGCTTGGTTAAAAGGACAAATATATTGAGTACCAAAATGGCACATCAGTAATGTTTGTTCTTAGTTATAATATACGTATGGTATTAGTATGGTATAAGTATAACTTACCACACACTTATTTGTAAGTACAGTAGTGTTTCTTGTTAGTTACAGTATACATACACCATATGTGCCGGTCATTAGCTTACACTGGCCTACAGGTACCACACACTTATCATGTATATACAATTTGTAAGTACTGTAGTGTTTCTGGTTAGTTACAGTATACATACACTATGTATGTATCTGTTATTACCCGGTACTTATCTAAAGTTACATAATAACTACCAAGTATGTACCACTAGTAAGTACAGTAATGATACCAATGAATTACCATGTAGATACCTAAAAGTAAGTTCCACACATTTGCGGGTAAGTACAACTTATTTAGCATATATGTACAAGGTAAATACACGTACTGTAAAATAAAGTGCTACCGTACCGCTCATCTCCACTACAAATAGGAAAAAAGCTTCAATTTGCACAAAAAATGGACAGTTGAAGACTGGAAAAAATGTTGCCTGGTCTGATGAGTCTTGATTTCTGTTGAGACATTCAGATAGTAGAGTCAGAATTTGGCGTAAACAGAATGAGAACATGGATCTATCATGCCTTGTTACCACTGTGCAGGCTGCTGGTGGTGGTGTAATGATGTGGGGGATGTTTTCTTGGCACACTTTAGGCCCCTTAGTGCCAAATGTGCATTGTTTAAATGCCACGGCCTACCTGAGCATTGTTTCTGACCATGTCCATCCCTTTATGACCACCATGTACCCATCCTCTGATGGCTACTTCTAGCAGGATAATGCACCATGTCACAAAGCTCAAATCATTTCAAATTGGTTTCTTAAACATGACAATGAGTTCACTGTACTAAAATGCCCCCCACAGTCACCAGATCTCAACCCAATAGAGCATCTTTGGGATGTGGTGGAACGGGAGCTTCGTGCTCTTGATGTGCATCCCACCAATTTCCATCAACTGCAAAATGCTATCCTATCAATATGGGCCAACATTTCTAAAGAATGTTTTCAGCACCTTGTTGAATCAATGCCACATACAATTAAGGCAGTTCTGAAGGTGAAAGGTCGTCAAACACAGTATTAGTATAGTGTTCCTAATAATTCTTTAGGTGAGTGTACATATATATATTGTCACTGTTAGTAGACCATAACTAAGTACTAACTAGCAAAAATGTAAAAAAATTGCTATTTCTACAGGGCAAAAAAACATTGTTGAAGAAATGACCACCTGTTCAGACCTACCATAACTGCTAGATTAGAAATGGAATCTCATGATCTGTTTTTAGATTGAGGAAGCATTGGACTGGTACTCAATCTCTTCCTTCTCCTATTCGTGCAGCAGCCTTTCAGGGTTTTTACAGTACACCCCCCCCCCCCCCAAAAAAAATCCCCCTCTACCCTCACAAAGCTCCAGCCTCTAACCATAATAAAACACTTTTCTTTGAACTGAAATGTATATCTTGAAAAGGAAAATTGGAGATTCAGTCCACAACATTAAAGACTTGCTGAATGGATGGCGTTTGTATGGAGGCAGATAGAGTTACACCTTGAAAGAGATGCTGCGAGGACTTTGTGTTTGGAAATGTGTTCATATTTATGAGTTCGGGTTTAAATTAGGCAAATATAAATCTGTAGACATATTATAAAATGTTCTTCAATGGCTCTTTGTAACCTTCAATGAGAGACTTTTATAAAGAATCAATGTTTGCTGCGGGGTTCATAAGTTGGTTTCATGATACTTTTGAAATTGAAAACATTATAAATTTTTGTGTTCTTTAAAGGAATTTTACAAGTTCAGTAGCATTTATTACATAATATTGATTTCCACATTGATTTTTGCATCTTCTTTTTGAAAAAAGCAAACAGGAAGGTACTTACAACCATAGACTTACAACATATGGACGTAGTGTGCGAGACGTCACTCATAGGTTTGTAGAGATCTTTTTTGAAGCCAATAGTAGGTGGTCCCTGTTGTCGCCATCTTGGCGGTGCGTCACTGCGCATCACTCGCAGATACACGAAAATGGGTAAAGAGTCAGATTTCCTCTTTATATCCAACTTTAAATCCTTATCCAACCACGGTTTACATTAGCATTGACTGTCTTTTATTTTTGTATTGCACATACCTTGAAAGGCTAGCCAGGTGCTTCAAGGGGTCGCAATCGGGACGAGAAGCGCTGCGCTGGGAGGCGTCGCGTGTAGGACAACTCGCAGGTATTGTACACCGCACGTGCACGTTAAATAGCGTGAACTTAGAGTCTATTTCAAGATCCAGAATATGCGTTAGCAGCCTATGTTATTTGTTAACGGTTTAGGACAAATATGATGTTATTTAATGTTAAACACTATGAGTGGCGCGGCAGAGTTTTCAGCAGAGTCCAGAGTCAGTGTTGTTTTGATGACGCATGCAGCCGCGAAACACTGACTGGTGGCGTGTTGCCAAATTGGGTGTTTTTCCGCTACACATTAAGGCCTGTTTACAGCGTGTTTTAGCCGGGTTTTCGCTATAGAAATCTGGCACCCTATTGAAAGACGTTAAACTGATTGATTGAACGAGTTCATAAGAAGTTCATCAGGCAGTAATACAGTATGTTCAGTTCATGCTCAATGAACTCGTTCTGGCACAACACTGCATGTAGGGCAAAATTAGCTATATGGACCAAAAACACTTTTTGTACAGGCAGTAAACATATTAGATTCTGCGGTAACACTTTATTTCGATAGTCCACTTTAGACATTTTACTAACTATAAGTAACTTTGAAACTACTTATCAACTACCAATCTTTAGAGAATTAGTAGACTGTCTGCTTAATATCTACTAACACTTTATTGTGATGATATCTCAACAGACATTCAACTGACTATAAGTATCTTTGCAGGTGCATGTCAACTTATTCCACTAACCCAAACCTCCTCCCTAACCCCAACCCTTACACTCTACTAATACACTAATGACAGTTAGTTGACGTATAGTTGCAAATTATTGAAAGTTAGTTGACATGTAGTTGAAAAGTTATTTATAGTTAGTAGAATGTCTAAAGTGGACTATCAAAATAAAGTGAAACCGATTCTGCTATAAAGATGGCCATTTTAACATGGAGCTCTATGGGAATTGACTCCTTTTTGGAGCCAGCCAAAATCACTTCCATATTGGTTTCATCAGAAAGATCGTAAGGTTGCCAGATGTACTCAGTGTTAAATACCAAAAACTAAAAAAGAAGGTTTTGAACAACTGACTTTGGATGATTTGGCGTCCGCTCGCCGCCTTCTTCCCAGTCAAGATGTATCGATCTCCAATTGCGACGTAAGGAGGGAGGAGAGTTAAGATGGATATCTCCTAAAGCATAGTTCCATAAAAATGCACGGATAATTCGTTGTTTTGTCGCAAGTGAAAAAAATATTGACCTTCTAGTTGAAAAAGGAGCCTCATAAGAGAAACATTCATTCACATTTGGAAATCGATTATTTACGTCTGGCAGAGATGACGAGCGGACACCATAACAGCCAAAGTCAGTTGTTCAAAACCTTTCTTTTTAGTAAACTCCGTGTACACAAACAATGTTCTCAATGCTCGCGTTCATGTGTAGAGATCCAGGTGATACTTCGAGCAAAGTTTCATGTTGTGTCGCGCCTTCTTATGTTGTAAAATAGTGGTAGTTCGGTAGCAGCGGACAGCGGCTGGAAGAACGCATCAGGAATCGAGTAGGCATCACACCCTAACCAAGATATATATTTTTTAAAGTAGCGATTATTTTCATGACAGTCGAGATGCGACATGTTGTAATAAACAACGTAGCCCTTTACTGTATCCGTAAGAATCATAGACAGTAAAAGATAAGAAATCCGTAAATCGTAGCAAGGTAGCCAATGCTTGTCAATAACCTACTGGTACTCGGTAGGTCCTCAAGATGGCGGCATGACATAAAAGGTCACATGACTGAAATCCATCTATAAGTACCACAAAGGTGCATATTGGTATACATATCTGTATAAGGTACATATTAAGACCTTTGCCCCAAGTTAAAGCTAGGGACCATTATTTGATTTTTATATTTGGGCAGCAGAGGCTTGTCAGATTACCATCATCATCAATTTATTAATTCTATTTCAAAATGTCAATAAAAAACTACCTGCACGTCCTGTAGAAGAACCTAGAATTATAAAAGATCAAAGTCTGACATGACTTTGACAATTTTTTTCATTTATGACTGAAACTGACATCTTGTTGCAACCACAAAGCACTCTGACTGTCTCTCCCTAACCCCCCGATGAGGTAAAATCTACATTTGAACTTGAAATATTTGCAAAGGATTATCAAAGGTTTGGGTTCATATCAGATGTAATTGTTAAAATCCTGAAGTTTTGTTTTAGTTATGTCCTTCGTCAAAGACACCAGCTTATAAAACATACATCACAGAAACACTTGCAGAGGCCAGCGCAAATTAAAGAGAAAAGTACGTTTGACCAAGTCACAGCCCTCGTACCCCTTATTAATGGAAATAGACCACGATCAAACTATGAACCGTATCTGATAACATTGGTACATACCCTCTGATTTCCATTTATTTAATGTAATTTATGCTTAATCCTTTACCTTTGTCTTGATCTCTTCCCATGAGATGTTTTAAACGGAGTATGTGTCTCCAGATACGAGACCCCGGCCAACGCTTAGCTCATTCTGCAAGGGTCCAGCGTTCCCCTTATCTGGCAGTTCAAGGAAATACTAAATTTGATATAATTGTATTTCTCTTTCCTCTTTAATTCGCCTCCCTCCCTCTGGAAGTCCGCAATCTGGGTCAAGGGCGCAAACAAGAAAGTTGCCTAGACAGCTGTAACGTAAAGCTCCCATTAATGTAATGCAAATATCCTACACACTGCTCATGTATTTTGAGAAATGCCTTATTTACCTCTATCCCCCTTCACAAAAAATTACAAGCTATTTTTGTGAACAGACTGTTCTTTCTTAAAAAGAGTAACTTGGCCTCACCTTAGTAGAGGAACCAATTGGTATTCATCAGGGCGGCAGGCCTGTGCGTTTTGTGATTGAAAGTGTTTGCCATGTATTTGAAAGTAAACTTTAACATTACTTTATAGTGGAAGGCTGTGTTCTGGTTCTCAGCTATCTATAGGCTTTGGTAAAAATTAAGTGGAGATGTGCTCTTTCCTGGTTCTGACAATAAAAGGGCATCTCGGTTTATTTTGGAAGGCTGTATGTTATTGCGTGTGCGAGTCGCTGTCATAGTAAAAATTTAATTGAGGGCACACAGCCAAGGAAATATAGAGTCGGACTTAAAATGCTACCTTGTTGCTCAGATTTTGCTGCGCTTTTGACACAAACCGTTTCGGATTTGAACGTAATAATATTCATAGTTGCTGTGGGTTCTTTTTGTTTCAAATTATTATGATCATTTTTTATTCATGATGTCTCGCCAAATTGTCCTTGGGAGAGAAAGAAAATTACAGCCGGGCGCTGACCCGTGGCTTGTGAGTAGGAAAATAATCACAACTCTATTTAACAAAAAAAAAACACATTTTCACGCCTAGGCCACAGGAGTCCTGGTGTGAGTAATAAAATGGTTAAAAACGCATAAAAAGACAATTAATGCCATTGCCCCTTTTTATTTTCTGATAGTGTATTCTGTAGTCTATGTCAGGATCACAGAACCTTAGTACAAGTTTAAGTCATCTGTCTTACTGTATGTTTTTGAAAGTACTTGGCATTCCATTCAAATGTCAACTTTATCATTAAAAGTTTTTATAAAAAGTATACTGATAGCTATAAAAAGTATACTGATAGCTCACATGTCAATATTTGATGGTTTAAATTCACATGCAAAGTCACTGTTAAAGTTTCTTACATGCATTGTAAAAAAATATTAGTTGACTCAAAAAAAAAAGAGTTCTGTAAAACATGTCAACTAATATTGTAACGATGTGTGTAGTGAATGACGATGGAAACGAGGGATATCCAATAACCTAATAATCTTTAATAAACAATAAACTTAGGAACATACAGGCTAGACTAATAACATACACAAAACATCATAACACAACGTAGAGAGTATAGTTCCTAGCCATATCTGCCTAGAAAATTGCAACTTTTAATTTTCCATCAGTCTTAGTACACGATGTAACTACAGAAGAGTCAAGTTTTAAATAGGAAAAATATCAAAACTCTTTGGTTATTTTTAAGCGCGATCCTAATGGTCTAATCAGATTCAATGAATTATGCTAAGCTATGCTAAAAGTGGTAGCGCCAGACCCGGATATTGGCTGAATGGATTCCAAAAATTAGCATATTTTCAAAAAAGTAGAGTGTTCTTTAACACTTTAGAATCAGTATTACCTTACATAAACTAACTTCTTACTAACTAACTTACTAACACACTTCTATAGCATTTATTAATCTTAGCTCGTGTTAATTTCAATATTTACTAATACATTTTTTAAATCGAAAGTTGAAATGGTTTGCATTATCTAACCCAGGTTAAAAGTAGTATACTTCAGTGTATTAGAAATATGATTTAAGTACATGAAGTATAAAACAAGTATGCTTCTACTGGTTGTGCTTTATTTAAAGAGTGTTTAATATGTACTTTTTAAAAGTATACTTTTAGTGTATCCACGAAATGTACTTAACTACAAAAAAAATGTATTTCCATTAAAAAGCCAATACAATGGAATTGTACTGTAAGGGTGTTTAATTGCTCATGAATCTTGATTTTCAGTAGTGTATTTTAGTGGACTTAAAGTAAAAAAAAGTTGTTTCATTTTAGTTTGCCATATTTAGTATCCATATTTACACTTGAAGTGTAGTCAAATAGATGTTAAGTTAATACATAATTGACTACACTTAACTATACTTGGATTTGACTAAAATAGTACAAAATGTAGAAAAAAAACTTAGTACACTTTTATAAAGTATATTTTTAATATAATTATTTTTCACCTGGGAATGCACAATGAACTAACATAAACAATTGTATTGACATTAGCTAAGCTCTTTAAGTGTTAAAAATGCACTATGACAAAAGAGCAATTTCAGCGTTATGGATGTGACATTTGCAGTCAAAACTTGAAATTTAATTTCTCAGAGAATTCATTTATTACCAGTATATTGAACCATCTGTTTATATTTTCATAAAAATACACTATATTGCCAAAAGTTTTTGGACACCTGCCATTATGTGAACATGAACCTAAATGACATCCCATTCTTAATCCATAGGGTTTAATATAGAGTTGGACCATTCTTTGCAGCTATAACAGCTTCAGCTCTTCTCTGAAAACTTTTTTACAAGGGTCAGGAGGGTGTTTATGGGAATTTTTGACAATTCTTCTACAAGCACATTTGCAAGGTCAGACACCGATGAAGGCCTCGTTCATAATCTCAGCTCTAATTGATCCCAAAGATGTTCTATTGGGTTGAGGCCAGTCAAGTTCCTCCACACCAAACTCGCTCATCCATGTCTTTATAGACCTTGCTTTGTGCACTGGTGTACAGTTATGTTGGAACAGGAAGGGGCCATCCCCAAACTGTTCCCACAATGTTGGGAGCATGAAATTGTCCAAAATGTCTTAGTATGATGAAGCATTAACAGTTCCTTTCACTGGAGGTGATTGGAACACCTGAATTTAATGATTTGGAGGGGTGTCCCAAAATATTTGGCAATAAGTATATTTTTACATGTATGCATGCATGCATTATTGATGTGACAAATCGTGCAGCATAAAACAACTTGGTTTTGCAATTCAATTCAACCTACTATATTAAGTTTTACCGGTGATATAAATTAATAAGTTGACATAAATTATAAAAAATTAAAATTGTTTAACTTAATTTGTTAAATTTAACGTAGCATAAACATATATGTTGATTTGACAAATTTTTTTAGCATTTTTTACAGTGTAAACAGGCGTGCCTTTAAACATGAAACCTTGTTTGAACAAAACACCTTCGAAGAAACAAGGAGAGCGGAGCATTGATCTCTGCAGTGTGTCGGGACCAACAGAACAGGCTTTGACCTTTTCAGGAAAGCTTCGGTGATTTGCACAAAAGGTTTTTGTTCTGTTTTCCGTTAGCCCATTTTAGTGGCTTCTCTTTCCACCAGGCTCTGTACAAAATATGTTAACTAAAAATGAGGAAATATTTGGAACTGTAGCATTAAAAGTAAACTAAATGTAAACAGATGAAAATGATGATGATCTGAAACAGGAAATTAAAAATCTAATCCTGCACCTTAATGTTTGTTCCCAGTTTATCCTAGTTCCAGACTAAAATGCAAGTTTGAGCTGCTTTAATTTAAAAACACTTTGTCTAGTTTAATTTAACATATTTCGTGTTCTTTGTCTTGTCTTAAGATGCACACATGTAGTGTTTTTTGTAAGGTATGTTTGTAAAAACTTAAATGTCCTAATATTAATAAGGCCTAGTCCTGGATTAACCTAAACCCTGTCCGGGAAACCGCTCCATAAATACAACCGAAGTACCACACTGTAAGTATTTGCCAGGGCTTTACTACACTGCTGGGTATTTTCATCTCATGATGTTGGGTCAAAAAGGGACAATCCCAGATACTGAATCAAATTAACCCAGAAAATGTTTATATTTGATCCAACAATGGGTTAAAACATCCCAGCATTTCCAGGCTGGGTTTATCCCTTTTCGATGCAACGCTGGCTTGAAAACATCACAGGATGTTGGGCTGAAACAACCCAGCATAGGTTAAATTTCTACCCAATGGTCTGAATTCATCCCTTTTTGACCCAAAGTTGGGTTGAAAATAACCCATCATTTTTTTTATAGTTGCTGTATATAGTTGCTGGGTGTATGTAGTTGCTGGGGCGTAGTTTGATTTTTGTTAGAGTAGGTGGTTGCCATGTGTTTGCTTTACCCCCAAAATTAGGATGGTGCACTTAGACTGGGTTATTTTTGACCCATAATGGGTAAATATTGGACAGAACCCAACGCTGGGTTAAAACTGACACAATGCTGGGTTGTTTTAACCCAACTGCTGGGTTATTATACACCAGGGTTGCATAACAACAACCCAATATTGGGTCATTATTAACCCAGCATGTGTCCAATATTTACCCAATATGGGTCAAAAATAGCCCAGACATTTTAAGTTGTGTGGTCTTTCCCTAAATATGGCGAAGTTTTCCTGCATTTTAAATGATTTTTGTCTTTTATTTGCCTGTTTTTCCAACACAATGTCCAATAATAGAAATTACACACATCTCCTCAATGCATAAGTGACCAGCCTGTGAGTTTTTCCGTAATAGTGCTTTTAAACAGAGACAATTCTTAAATAAATGAGGTGCAGTCAACACAGTCAGACCCTCTCCAAGACGTTTAGTCTCTTAACAGCATTTATTTAAAGCTCCACCACATTAGGCCGTAAATGAAGACAATCACTGTCAGACTTTAAATTGCCTGTTGTGAGCAATGTTACCTTTTTGTGCAGAATCCACAGGTTTATTTCGGCTTTGTTTCAGAAAGTGTTTTATACAGTTCTTTCTCTTATAGGTGTCTAAAATAAAGGCTTGATGTTGTGAATCAAATGCTTTATACACAAAAAACCTCTTATTTAATGAGTTCACATGAGACCTCTAATAAGGCTAATTTTTTAGGCCACGTTTACACTGCAGGTCTTGATGCCTATGTACCATTAGGTCCAGATATGTATACATTTGGTACCAGTATGTACATTTAAGATGAGTATTTTTGAGTAATACTGTTCTCTTTGGTACCATTATGTACCTCTAAGGTACTAATATGAACTCTTTTGGTGCAATGCTGTACTTTTTATTAGGGTTTGTGGCACAAATGACATATTGGCTGTGTTTCCTCCGTCCATGTAAGTTAGCTCAGATTACAATTTAGGGTCAATTCCTTCACGTTACTATGACAGGCATGACCCCTGATATATGATACTTTGATCTTGGACAATGGCTGAGACCCTGAAGCGAGAGCAGAGAGGAAATCAATCGCACTTTCTAGCAATCAGCTGTAGCTCAGACAGCTAATGCAAAACATAATGACCTTGTTCAGAGATAAGCACAGGAGAAAGAGTGAGACAGAACGAGACAGAATGAGAGAGGGAGATGAAAGGGAGCAGTATCTGACGGCGGTGGCTGCCAGGAGTCGTGCCAATACAACGGGAGTTCAAACTGATTAGGGCTTTCGGTAAAGGTCAGCCTCCAATTGATTGAAAATTTTCTTCCACTGGCCATGCTGGATATCCTTTTACTGATTTGGCGAGAATGAATGTCAACATTTTCATGCTATTTTTACCTTTTTTACAGATGAAAGCTTGTTTTTAGCCAATAGTTTTAATGGTATATCAACTGCCACAATAATATATATATATATTTTTACACCTAGTTTGTGGAAGGTTGTCCTGTTTTCACAACAATGGTGCATCTATTGTCATACATAGGTGATCGTATCTCTTTGGTTCCTCTCCTAATGTAATAGGACCCCAAATGGCATACTGTAGGTAAGGTGGTGGGTTTTTAGCCTGGCTGCGCCCTCCTACGCACTTCCGCTCAATTTAATTTTCCTTCAGTACTACGTCTAGGATTTCGGTCTAATCTAGCATTTCGAAAAAATAAAATTTTTGTAGGACCAATCAGCGAACAGAGGGAGTGGCTGGGAACGATGACGTTGATGTTGTGTGTCAGTTTGAGTTGTAGTTCAGTATTGGCAGTGGGGAAAGACATGAGAAAAGCTATTCAGTCCGTTGTTGCAAAACTGCCAAATATACAGAAGTTAAAGCCGGAGCAAGAACAATGTTTGCTAAGTTTTGTTGGTCTGATCATTCGGACTTGTTGTTTCTGACCAGTTTCGGTGCATGATATACAGTGCGTCACGACCACACGTTAGCGATTGCCTATGGCAGATCCTGAGTGACTCTGGGCAGATCCAGTAGTGTTGAACTTTAACAGGGAACCCGCCTACAAGGAAGTAGTTTCTCAATGGAGAGAGGCCAGACTCTCTGTACAAATGAAATGTACTAGAGTCTGGTAGAACCAGGCTAGTGGGTTTTGGTTAATTTTAAACTTTATAAACTACAGCCGTATGCGTGATTACGACCTCCATATGTGTGTGTGTGTTAAAAACACAATTTTTTTTAGAATATACAAATTTTCCAGCTCCCCTGGAGTTAAACTTTCGATTTTACCGTTTTGGAATCCATTCAGCTGATCGCTGGATCTGGTGCTAGCACTTTTAGCATAGCTTAGCACAATCCATTGAATCTGATTAGACAAATAGCATCATGCTCAAAAATAACCAAAGGGTTTTGATATTTTTCCTATTTAAAACTTGACTCTTCTGTAGTTACATTGTGTATTAAGACAGACGGAAAATTAAAAGTTGAAATTTTCTAGGCAGATATGGCTAGGAACTATACTTTCATTCTGGCGTAATAATTAAAGACTTTGCTGCCGTAACATGGCTGCAGCAGGCGCAATGATAGTACGCAGTGCCCGAAAATAGTCCCCTGCTATTGAAAGTTACCAAGGGGACTATTTTTGGGCACTGCGTAATATTAAAAAAAAATATTTTGTGAAGTGTCCCTTTAATAATTGATGGGTTAGTTTTTGACGAATGGATGCTGTTTTTGGAGCTTTAAAAAATGGGGCACTATCCAATGCCATTATAATCCTGAAAAGAGCCAGGAGATTATTTCATATAAATCCAACTGTGTTTGGTTGGAAAGAAGAAAGTCATGTAGACATATGATGGCTTAAGGTTGAGTAAAATATGGGCTAATTTTAATTTTGGCGTTAACTGCCGCTTTAATTTTGCATTTACATTTATATTTCAACTGAAAGGTGGGCATGTGATTTTGGACCAGTGTTGTTTTTACCCAGCAAGCAATTTTGTGTTTAAAAGATAATAGCCATCCAAACACACCGCAGAAGTCTAGGCTAAAAGTCTAGGCTAACCCAAAATATAAAATAAAATAAATAAATGAAACCAAACACCTGTTGACTTTGCTTACATTATGGAACATCATACATCTTGCAAGTTTTTTTTTCAAAAACAACATATAACCAAATTCAAGGATATTTGGACTACATGTGTGTTACTCATAGCCAGTTTATATGGGGTCTATAGTTAACCTAGATTGTAAAACGATGGCTGCTGGGTTATGAATACATTATGCAGTGCTTCTACGTTTTCAGCCTTTTCTAATTTAATACAAACTTTTGCAACAAATTATTTTATTAGCTATTAACGATTTGAGTGAAAAGTTGAGATTGTCAACTTTTCCTCACTGATTTGGACGTCACTAGCATCACTAGACCAACACACACCTCCTATCACCTCCCCATGTCTATATTTCCACCCACAAGAGAGAATTGATCCCCCATTCACCCAAATCTAATGTTTAGGACTTACCGCCATGCCACATCTATCAGATTATTTCTCTACCCGTTGTCTCATGGGACGGCTGGCTGCAATAGCTCTGTGTTTAACCTGGAAGCCCTAATAAAGACAGATTATCCCTATAGTTTGATTATGTAAGAGTATGAATCACTCAACGACACGCCGCTGCTGCCCGCCGCCATGGGTTGCCGTTACCCGTCTGCGCTCCTTGAGCTTTCTACAGGGCAGAACACTGAGACTAATGGCGACCTTTAGGTGGCCTAACAAAGCGAATGGAAGAGAATTGCTTCTGTCAGCTCCTGTTTTCCCACCCACATATACTCACATTAAAAGAGAAGGGACATCTAGACGTAGTCCTTGAGAGTTTGGGTGAGAAGAGGGCTTGATACCTGAATTTAATTTTACTCCCACCTCAGAGAAAACTGGCTGTCTCGATTCATATAGTTGGCAGTAGACTGACAGGTAAATTGGGGCATTTATTCTAGTGATGATATAGACGGTATTCCCTGAGGGTATAGGAAGTAAACAGTATAGAGGCAAACATTTTCCAGTGTATCTGATAGATTACAGCGCACTCTGAAATTACAGTTTTACTGTGCGGTCATAATGCTAAATAAGTTTAACACTACAGCTTTGGGTGTAAAGCAATTTTGAAATGCTTTTGAAATCTGTCAAAAAATTGACCTTGGTGTAAATGCACCACTGACAATTTGAACCCTGAATTCTTTCCCATAGCTTATGTCATTGGATTTAAGGAACAAATTATGAAAATATGCTAATTTTTCAGCTCCCCTTGAGATAAAAATTTTATTTTTACCGTTTTGGAATCCATTCAGCTGATCTCCGGATCTGGCGCTACCACTTTTAGCATAGCTTAGCACAATCCATTGATTAGAGCATAAGCATCACCCAAAAATAACCAAAGAGTTTCAATATTTTTCCTATTTTTCCTACTTGACTCTTTTGTATTTACATCGTGTACTAAGACTTAAAGAAAATAAAAGTTGCAATTTTCTAGACAGATATGGCTAGGAACTATACTCTCATTCTGGTGTAATAATCAAAAACTTTGCTGCCGTACAATGGTGCCCGAAAATAGTCCCCTTAACTTTCAATAGCAGGGGACTATTTTTGGGCACTGTGTAATATCATTGCACAACTTTAAATCGGAAATTTGGTTATTTTTGAGCGTGATGATAATGGTCTAATCAGATTCAATCTATTATGCTAAGCTATGCTAAAAGTGGTACTGCCAGACCCGGAGATCAGCTGAATGAATTCCAAAATGGTAAAAATCAAATGTTTAACATTAGGGGAGCTGGAAAATTAGCATATATTTAAAAAATGTGTCAAACTTTGGCATAAGTTGTATGTGCTACATTTCTTAAAGTCATCGTCTTATATCATGGGCCAATATCTACCTGTGAGGTACTAATATGCTAGCCTGACTACGTCAGACTTTGTACTTCCGCTAAATTTCATTACGCTTCTGTACTCAGTCTGAGATACCTCCCATTCAAACCGTTTTCCTTAGGTCTCAAAACAACCATCGAATCAACGAACAGAGGGCGGGCTGAGAGCCGTGACGTAGACGCTAAGCAGCGAATGTACGGTTGTAGTTTGTAGTGGACATGGAGGCACAGAAAGCTATTTGCTCTGTTGTGGAGAACCGGCACTTGCCAACTTAAGCCCGAACAAGAAAAGTGTTTGTTAAACATTTTGAATGGAGATTATGTTGTTGCCCTACTCCCGACAGGTTTTGGGAAAAGTTTAATTTATCAACTATTACCGATCTTCAGCGAGAAACTGTGTGCAGCACAGCTTGACGTGCACAACGATCGAGAAATCATGGAAGGGAATTTCATTGTTCACAGTTAATGGTGGAGGACGCGTGGGCAAACATTCTTTGGTGACGTTCCTGATTAACCAGAAAAAAAGGTAGGAAGATTTAATTTACATATGGTTATGGCTGTCTGGTGGAAGAGTTTGAGAGGAGAGAGGGGCGTTCCTCCACTTAGACGTGAGTGGAAAGACACCGTAAGGATAGTGTTCAACTAGCTCTGGCCTGATTTACTTTACATAATCTGCAGAAGTCGTTCATAGCCATGTTAACTCCGGTATTTCGCTCGATGGGTTTGTTTTCACATCATACGTGTGTTTTACAGCAGAAATTCGATGCGGCTGAGCCGGCGCATAACGTACATCATATCCAAACGTTATGTGATTGGCTTACGTTTAGACCAATGATTTTAAACTTCAGACAAGCCCCTCCCATGAGAAGGAAAACGATTGTCAATTATGCCCAGCCAGACTCTGTCTATGAAGCGAAGCAAAATAGCAGAGGATGGTTCTACCAGGCTACTAATATGCACTCTTTTTTGCCAATATGTACATCTGAGGTAGTCTCGCGTAGCCAGACCTTCAATATTGAATGTCTGGTGTTTTCGCTGCCTTTTCTGAACAAAGCCCGTCCACGAGGCTGTTTGACTGACATGTCAAACAACCAATAACAGTTTGTTTCGTTTAGTGTCACGTTTCGGACTCCCCACAATAACGAGCCGGCTGGCAACAAGTCAGTTATTGAAATAACCAGCCGCAATCGAATAGCATCTAAAAAACATCCTTACTCACCATAGAACAACTTTGTGCACTTCATCAACAGCCACACCAATGAGACGCTCCCGTTAAACATCTGTTTGAAGCATATCTTTCCACTTTTTAACACATACAAGCAATTCAGGAGAACCGAACTCTTCGACGTCTTTTAGAGAGTCTATGCCCCGAACTTTGCACATTTTTGAGAATCCAATGTTAAGCTGATCATGATACCGGTCATTATTATCCACGTGAACACGACTGATTCTCTTCCTCGATGGAACGTCAGAGCTTTATTTTCCAGGGGCCAAAACTAATCGTGACACTCGCGTCTCCTGGAAATCCGGTTTATTTTAACAAATCAAAAGATGACTTCGACATTCCCAAAGGGTCTCCAGGAAAGTGTACGACAAACATCAGACGTTTAGCCAACATTCTGTGGGCGTGATGTACGAGGCTGAGACTACCTCTGAGGATCTAATATAAACTCTTTAGGTGTACTTTTTATAAGGGTACCTCCACCGTGACAGCTAGGGCCAATTTTTTGACCATTTCTTCTGACAGTGCAACTTACATGTATGTAAGAAAGACATATTGATGCAAAAACACTATCTCATGGCAATACAAACGTATTTTACGAGGTAGTTAATTCGTACGACCACATTCGTACATTTTTGTAAGATTTGCCTTCGCCCATGTGGTGTTGGGGTTATGGGCGGTGTTTCGTTTATTTTTTATGATACGTTTTTGCATGATTAACTTCTTATGTATTAGCCAACTCATAAAATATGTACAAATTCTCATGAGATCAGGCTGTCATGTACCATCTCAGTCATACAGGTTTGGAACAAGATGAGGATATAGGAATAAAAAGTGACTGATGGTTTATTTTAGGCAAAGTATTATGTGGTTCTTGTTTTGAAACCTCATAAGTCCATTTATCATCATTACACAAAAAGTCTCTCAGACGGTCCTCACACAAAAAAATCAATAAAACCGAATTTTGTTTTTGTTCGTAAGCAGAAGGGTATATTCATTAAATGCTTTTGTGTGTGTAGGGGGGGTTCAGCCTAATTTAGTCCTTATTCTCTCACATATTATTTTAAACCCGCTGGTAATGTGAGAAAAACGACAGCTTGGGGTCTGATAAAATTGACCTCAATGTTAATGAGGTTCCTTGAGACAGAGTGCAGTCTCCAGCGCTCGCCATCACGCATAGGCACGAGCGCTTGACATCATTGCCCTGTCAACGCCACCCCACTTACCTCTGTCAGTCTCAAGAGCACGTCACAGTCCACTCTTGTCACACTCATTAGTCCAAGCGTAGATTTACAACCCCCTTGATGTATCCCACAATCCCCGACTCACATCTGCTCCATTTGATCTGTCATCATAAGCCCTTCTCCGACATACTTTTTTCACGGCTGTTCGAGGCCCACTTGAAAACACATTATTTGAAAACAAAATTACTGTCATGTACAGACCGAGGGTTAACTATCATCAGACGCTCCGTGCCTCCTTAATACAAGATGGTTTTCAATAGAACTGTCATTTAAAACTGCAGTGCAGAAACTTGTTTTTGAAGTTGAGATGTTAATGTTTAGAGTTTCTTGAAAGGAAGGCCGTTTTGGTTTGCACTTTAGGATAAATGTATTTTAAGAGGTTTCTGCTAAACCTTTGAGTCCCACTTATAACTCTGAGGACAACGACATTGTAATCTCAAATGACATTCATGAATGCCCTCGAGAGAGAATCGTCCTTTAGAAAGAGAAGATTCTTCATGTGTCTAAAATGGATTTCGGAGAAATAAACGTATGCTCACTGATATAGATTTTATGGGTTTATTTATTCAACCTGTCAAGCAGATGTCGATGTCGTTAAGTCAGCCATAAGTCAAAAGAAAGTAATTTATAGTTTGCTAAAACCAACTCAATCTCATGGAAATACTGTATTTACCTAGTTTACTATGTGGCTAATTTGAATCAATGCAATAATCTTCATATGAATGCAATCTTATATGAACTGCTTTCATACTACCGCTGTTGGGGTTAGGCTTTCATTTAGGCTTTTTTAATTGTCTATTCTTATATGATTCACAAATTCATATGAAATCTCCACTACATAAAACAATTTACATTTTCCTCTCAGTTTAGCTTAGCTAAAACACACTTAAGCCTATTTTAAGGACCATTAAGTTCAGTTTTACACGTACATTGGCAAATGCTTACAGTGCATTACAAGGTATACATTTTATTTGTAGGGGAGAACCGGTGCAAAGGTAACGCGGTACGAAAGTAACAAAGCCATTTTCTTAGAGCTCTGATAACATTTGCATTTCAAACTATGACAGCAACTTTAGCATGCAACCGTTAACAGAGTTGACAAATATTGCGTTTTTCCTCGCCGTTTTGCACGTCTAGGTCCGGAAAGCTGTTTTCAACCATGATAAGTAAATTCCTAGAGTGGCCCTGTGTTTTTCGTTTCATGTGTTACAGTACTGATCAATCTACAGGTTATTTAGTGCTGTAACACATCCTGAAGTTTACTTCTCAGAGTTTTTCAAAATAAAAGTAAATCGGGTTTAAATTGTTGCTTGTTACTTTTGTCCCGCTGCTAATACTGTTGCATTATGTTGAAAATGTATATATTTTGATCTGATTTAATTTAATTTTTATTTTATTATATTCAAGTCTGTACTATCTGGTTGCTTTTGAACACTGTAAAAAAATCAGTAAAAATTACAATGTTATTGCAGCTGGGTTGCCGGTAATTTACCGTAGATTTAAATTTATGTTATTTACCGGCAAGAGTTTGTTCAAAGTTAAATAAATTTTAAATATTAACAAGTCTTTATCTTTACAGAATAAAACTATACAATAACAGTCTCATGCAAAGCATTCTGGGAACCAGAAATCATCATCACCTTTTTCTGTTTTTTGCTTCAGATTTTGTTTCCCAGAACGTTTTGCTTGATGCTGTTTTTTTTTTTTTTTTTACTCTGTAAAGACAAAGATTTGTAAATGTTAAATGTTCATTCAACTTTGAACAAAATTTTGCCAGTAAATAACATAAATTTAAATCTACGGTAAATTACCGGCAACCCAGCTGCAATTTCTACGGATTTTTTTTACAGTGAAGCTTTTGATAAAACTGAAATTTAAAATGAAAATGTAATTATTTTTTGCAAAGATAAATGCCAAATATGCAAATTGCCACCATCGGTTCCTACCCGTTCTCACCAAGATGCGTACAAATGACACGCAGTGTGATTATCGTGCAATAGATACGCCAAATTCCGATTTTGCGTGCATATGATACGCCAGTCCTTCCCATTCACTTATATGGCGAATCGTTTCGTGACGTTTTATTTATTGTTTTCTCATTTGTTTTCTGTTTTTTAAACCATTTTCGCTTGGGTTTAGGGTAAGATTTCACATTTGTTTAAGCAGGTTATTTAATATACAGGTTTCTCTAAGTTTTTATTTATATTTAAGCCATGGTCGCTTGGAGTTGGGGTTAGAGTTGGGGTTTGGGTTAGGATGTCATTTTTATATAACAAAAAGTTGTTCTAACCCTAAACCCAAGCGAAAATGGTAAAAAAAAACAGAAAACAAATGAGAAAACAATAAATAAAACGTCACGAAACGATTCGCCATATAAGTGAATGAGAAGGACTGGCGTATCATATGCACGCAAAATCGGAATTTGGCGTATCTATTGCACGATAATCACACTGCGTGTCATTTGTACGCTTTTGGGTGAGAATGGGTTGATCGGTTCAGACCACAGCCCACCCATCTACACTAGTCAACATTCGAAGTGGATCAAAAAAGTTTATCAAAGGTGTCCTAAGACAAGAACGCATATTGTCCAATATTTTAAGACAACTTTTATGAAAGGTTTTGATCCACTTGAAATGTTGACTAGTATATTTCGAAATGCATAGAGAAGCTACGGAAGCCGCCACAGAACAAACATGTCATTGAATGAGACAACATACTGACAAAACACGCTTTATAGAACTGTTTGTCCGTTTAGGGCTACTGTAGGTGGTGCAAAATTGTGACTTTCATGTAAGAGGACTGGTGTATGTAGAGAAAAACGTCTCATTTTAAGGTAATGAAAACATAACAGTTCATTTTGTAAGATCTGTATACACCACTGATAATATGGTTAACTTTTTCCACGCCATTGACGAGTTATCTCTTCAATTAAGCGAAAACGATAACACTTTATTCTAGGGGTCCATAATAATGCATTAATAAGGCATTAATTAAGGATTAAGTATATAGTATCCAATATTAACAATAAATTACAGCTAATAACCATGAAAAAGACAGTAATTATTGATTAACTGAAATATAGTACTATATTACTCATTACTAACTTTATCTGAATAAATAGTATGTTATCCAATATTAACTAAAAAAACTTAAAAACAAATGTTTTAATTATGTGTACTTAGTAAAGTATATAATGCTATATTATGGAAATTTGAGATTCAAAGCAATATTGAGAACAATTATGGCTTATTACTATTAGAACTGCCACAAATGCACTGGTGGCAGATCTTATCCATTGAAAACATTCACTTTTCCCAGATAAGCGTTAATGTCAAGCCCTACAGATTATTAGCCATTTATTAGTAACAGTGTTTCAAAATCAATACAAATCTTACATAATTGTTGGCTTAATAATGATTAATAAATGTAAATACTGATTAATAATTGAAGGTAAAAGAGTCAAATTGTCTTTATTAGAAGATATTAGTAATGTATTTGTGGCAGTTCTAGTAATAAGCCATAATTGTTCTCAATATTGCTTTGAATCTCAAATTTCTCTATAAAGCATTATATACTTTACTTAATACACATAATTAAAACATTTGTAATTAAGTTTATTTAGTAAATATTGACTTACATAGTCATACTCTTTATTCAAATAACAATTAATTATTTTACCCATAGATGATAAGTAAATTGGTATTAGGTAATATAGTCTTATTCTATTTTTAGTTATTCATTCATTAATAAAAGTGTTACCGAGAAAACATCTGCATGAAAAAAAAATGTTTTCCTGATGAGGTTTTATGGTTATGTGTAATACCGTGATTATCCACTCTTACCAAACTTATAAAAAAATCTGAAGCAAAAAATTATTTATTAAAGGAACAGTATGTAAGAAATTTATATCAATTAATCATTAAATGGCCCTGAAATGTCACTAGACATTAAGAAATCATTTTCATTTCAAATACTTATATCACTCACAACAGCGGTCCGGCCAGGATATTGTCATTTAAAAAGTGGAGTTGCAGCCCTCAACTGATGTTTATGTTGTCGTTTGGTATATTGGCCACCAGCTGTGTGATTGCAGTACCAGTTTTAGCCACACGTTTTGTGATTGCAATACCAGTTTTGGCCACAATCCTACATACTGTTCCTTTAATTTTACACTCCGTGTATGTTTTGATAATCGTTCCGAATTTGATGTCTAACAAAATTCCTTCACAAAAATGCCGTTATTTCAGCTTTTTGCTAACAAATGTGTATTTTTGAAGAACACTACTCATATTTAAGAGTTTATAAGCAGAGAAAAAAATATAGATAGGATGAGACATTTTTTCCCCATTTTGTTTGTTTGAAAACAGAGGGCCTGTTATTTCGTTTGATATATTAGTGTGTTTATATATTTTTTAGAGGAACATTTTTCCTGGAAGGTATTTTGTGAAACTTTTGTGAAAATTTAAAAAATGCTGGTTTCAACTTTTCAAAAAAAAAAAAGCGTACGGGGAATGAGTTAAGTATATTATATTGCATTTCTGTCAAGTTATCCTTCTGAACATTAAACAATACACCTTTAATTTCTTATCTTTAAATGTCTGGAGTGAAATCTTACTAGGGTGTTTGTAAGATTCACCCAATCCCGTTATCCAAACTCCAGGTCTTCACTGAATTCATTAAAACACACCTGAACAATCTTTTGCTGATCACCGCACTTTCCAGATCAAATACGTTATAGCCTACACCTGGAGTAAGTTAACCACAACCCTTTACGTCTGACATTTTGCCTCCTGACCGTAACATCCAAGATGCTTCACAGGAAGCCTGAAGCGTCAGTGCACCCAGAGAACATTACCAGCCCTGGCAACAATTTTCAGGACAGAACAAGTCAAGTGTGTAAAGTTCAACAGAAACATCATAGAAAATGAACCTGCCCGATGACATTTTAATCAGAACGGCCCAGCAAAATAAAAACAGCATTGTTGACAGAGCTGCGTAATTTATTTCTTGTGCCGTACGTATTGGTATACAGCATCGGCCGAGCTTCTCGTCGTTACGCGGACGTCAAACAAATGTTTTCGTGTTCGCTTGAAGGTCAAGGGAAGCATTCGGTGAAAATCATTTGAAGTCGGTAGCACTGCATCGAGCATTTTCAAAGTTCAAAATACAAAGAAAAATGTTTAGTTAGTATTGATTTGAAAACATTGAAGTTTGAAAGTACAGTAAAACGTAAGAGGGGTAATATTTGTTATGCATTAACTTTTAATTGGGGAAAAATAATATCTTTGTGTTGCAATTTAGAGAAGTATGACTTGTAAAGGGTGTCTCGTGTTTTAGAAACATTATTTATAAATTCATCATTGTGGCCATATTTTTATATTGCGAGATTAATATTTTACTAAAGGACAAAGACCTAATAGAGATATTAAATGTACTGTAGATGAATAGGTGGATGGATATATATCTTTCTTAGTATCGCTTGGACAGTCAGTGTAGATGACACTGTACTCATCAAGCCTTTCGGCTATTTTTTGGCCCATGCCGAACATCAATCATGAGCTCTCAAGGGGGGTCGTACCTATGCACTCACTTCCATCAGTCAGCCTCGTGCCTGCACCACTCACCAACAGAACGTTTTAATGCACTTTCAAAGTCAGACGTTTCAAATCCATGAAAAGCAAAGGAGGAATGAAAGGGAAGGATATGGATGATATTCAAAATAATGGCGTAATTCCGGTAGTAGTGTGGCATATGCAATCTCCAGGTTCTGCAGCTGACATTTTGACGCAGACTGGCACCCTTTTGTGCCCGAATGCGAAATGCGCAAGGAACAAAAAGGTGAGAAATGCACTTTGAAATAAGAGCCAGAGAGAAAGAGAGAGTAAATCTAGCGTTCTAATGGCATATCTACTATCCTTGTCACGGAAGCACTTGTAGATGCCGAAATAAAGCTTTCAAAGTGACAACTCGGATGCACTCTGCTATGGTAAAGGCCAGAATACTGAAAAGCACAATACGTCTGAAAAGATGTTTTCCATCTGGAGAAGTAAGACAGCCCTTCCACTTTAATTTAACTGCCTGGGGGAATTGTAGCTTGGAAGATAACGCATCTGTATGCTTTCGGTGGGCTAACATTAAAATCTCACATTTGAGGATTTTAGTGCAGTAAAGCATGCGAGTGTCCTCAAGGGTGATCGGTATCTTCCTAACAACGCTGTTGATGGTCTGATACGAAGATAATGACACACGATTGTGATATAAAACCCCAATCAGCCAGTGTGCGGCTTAGCGCTAACAGAGGAAAGTTTTATATGAATGAGCTTTAAGATTAAGATATTGTTTTTTTTATTTAATTTTGGGCTTTTTGCTACTCTCATTGATATGGAAAGATAACAGAACAGGACTGAAGGAGCAAAATTAGGATATGTTGCAAGATGAATTTATAACTTAATGGCAATGTTTGGCCAGACTGTAGTTTTTGACTTTTGCATTTTTGTAATTTTCCAGAGAGCAGAAAATTTCCGTCCAGATCCGCACCAGAGCTGCCGACTTTGGCGCGGACCTGGCCCTGAGTCGTGAAAAAAAAACGCTATTCAAACGTAGTTGGATGTTTTGGTTTACTCGCTCTATTTGCACATGAAATTCTAGTCATTCAAGACATTCACCCGTAAATTTGCGTCATGGGAGGGGCTTATATAGCTCAAATTGAGTAAACTTACCAGATTGTTCAACCTCCTCACTCTTGCAAACAAGTTCTTTTTAATTCCTGTAAAAGTACGAAGATCTCTTGTGTATTTGTCACAAGGTGACGATCTTTTTAAGGGCGGAACCAAAGTTAGGGAAGTTTTGGTTCCGCCCGGAAGGTTTCCCCACCGGGCCACATACGAAGACGGACCTTTTTACTTCCTGGTTTCCAGGGAAACGCTATCGGGGCTTTACGAGCCACAGGTGAGAAGCATTAATGAAACGAAGTGTGATTCGAGGTTGCGGGAAGATGAAGCATTTAAATAGCCTGTGGGAACACAAAGAGGGAGCGATTGACACGAGAGCGATGTACACGAGAGGGGACTGACACGGGGGAGCTCCTTTGCCGAAGGCAACACAAAGACACGCACCTTCTGAAGAGCCCGAAGGCTCTGTTGATCCGGGGATCGCTAAAGCGAGCGGAGAGAGGACAGAGCCATAGGAGGCGAAAGGAAGGCAAGCTGTGGATCTTTTGAAAGGAGCACCCCGAAGAGTGCATGTGGCTGATGTTATCCGCTGTTGTGTTGATCGATGTAAATGAGGATATTGAAGACCTTATAGGTGAAGTACTAGACGGACACTGACATTGGATGAGAGAAACGGAAGAAGAGGAAAAACTTACCGTTGTGAGTGTGCATCTGTGGAGAAGTGGTGTTGGTGGCTGGAAAGCGCCCTGTCTGGGTACCTGGAGTTATTATGGCGTGAAGTCAACCTAGGACGAAGAAAGACAGAGATTGTGAGTAACCAAATCCCTTGAAGTAGGTGTTTGTACATATTTGACCTATACATCGTTTGAGTGTTTTTAAGAGAGATTGAGTGGCCCTACCCCTGTACCAGCGTGGTGGGTGAGCCGAAGGTCTCGTGTGAAAGCAGCTACAGTGACGACAACAAACAAACACTAGGCCGTCTACCATCTCCCTATTCTCGCCCAGAGCGAAGTGGAAGAGGACAGGTGTCTATTGTGTGCACTGAGCGTGGTGGGTGAGTCTTTGGAAATTTTCACTTGAAGTGGTGCTGTGTAATGCCGTGTATTGCAGTGTGAGTGCTGTGTCTTGTTTGACGTAACCCCGCCTTCAGTCACTCGTCCCGGGACGACGAAGAGGAAAGAACGGCGCTAGAGAATACCTGTACAATAATGCTGTAGTGTGTTTTCAGTTTCACAGAATTACAGAGTGGCGGCAAAGAACTGTGCGAGTGGCAGTGTGTGTGAGTATTACACCTACTATTGTTACCTTACTTGTGTCCTTTTCATCATCACGGAGTAGAGGCGAAAGAGATCCGCTGGCCCGAGGTCTCGACGAAAGGGCGCCCCGGTCCAGTTTTCGATTGACCAACGGGTCTCGAGGAAAGGGTAGCGCTCGACCCGGTGTGCCGGCGTGGCTTTCTCGCCCCTCTGTCATTCAACGAGTTCGCCGAGAGGGTCTTGGCCCCCGGCGTCCCATTACAAATCATTTCCAAATCGACGCATTGCAGAAACAGCCAGCGTAAGCCCGCCACCCTGTAAGTTTCCATATAACCTGTTATGTCTGCTGATTGACAGGAAAGTGAGTGAGTCGTGAGAGCTGTGGAGAGAGTCGTACCTACCTAGAAGCTGTAACCAGCGTAGAGGTGAGCGAACGCCTTGAAATCGATTTACTGTGTCCCTGTATCCCAGCAGTCGTCTGTGGAGAGAAAGAGAGCCAGCGTGAACACTGAGATATTGAACTGTGGAGAGAGCCATACCTACCTAGAAGCTGTAACCAGCGCAGAGGTGAGCGAACGCCTTGAGAACGATTTACTGTGTCCCTGTATCCCAGCAGTCGTCTGTGGAGAGAAAGAGAGCCAACGTGAACACTGAGATATTGAGCTGTGGAGAGAGTCGTACCTACCTAGAAGCTGTAACCAGCGTAGAGGTGAGCGAACGCCTTGAAAACGATTCACTGTGTCCCTGTATCCCAGCAGTCGTCTGTGGAGAGAAAGAGAGCCAACGTGAACACTGAGATATTAAGCTGTGGAGAGAGCCATACCTACCCAGAAGCTGTAGCCAGCAGAGAGTCGTCTGTGGAGAGAGAGAGAGCCCACGTGAACGCTTAGGAAATGAACTGTGTGAAAATCCAGTTGGTGGTGAAGGAGGAGAGCCTAGAGTGGCCGTTATTTTAAGTTCCCCTTTTTCCCTTCCCTATTTATTATTTTTAAGTAAATTAAATAAAGTACATTTTAATTTATGCTTACCTTGTGTGTCTGGTCATTGGGGTGGCTTTGGGAATCTCCTCGAGGTGGAGAAAGGGGCGTGACCTTATTTACACCTGGGTCCACCCCTACCTGTGACATATTGACAATGATTGTCCTCCATTGTTGTTTTGTTTTTCTGCCTCCGCTCTCTTCCTGTAATCACGTCACTGCTAGAGCAAGCTCCTGATTGGTTAACGTGGAACAAAAATCCGCCAAAGTTCACATTTTTCAACTCGCAGATCAGAAGGCAGCGCTCAATTTGCTCGTTCAGCGTCATCTGCGTTGCGCCTTATGCTTCATTTGCACTTACTGCGCTGCAGGATGCCCACTTAACATGTAAATCACTCGCGCTTGCCACCTCTTCCGCGTCTGGTGTGAACACACCCTGAGAATTAATTCTATGAAATAGTAAAAAGCTTGAAATACGGGCTAGCACTGTATAAAAACACAAAATAAACTTGGAAACCATAATATCTATCCTTTCTATGCACCCAAAACTAAAAAGTACTGTAAAATTTGATTGAAACAAATTATATTGATTGATTGAATCGCTCAGTTGGTAAAGCACTGCGTTATCGGCATAAAACATCATGGGTTTGAACCCTACAACACACATACTGATAAAAATGTATGCCTTGCTTTTAACAACTACCAATTGCATGAATGCAAATGTATACAGTAAATGAATTCAGCCGGACCTTGCCTTCTTTGTGTATAATGCCCTTGTCAGCGAATAGATTTTAGGGGCGGTCCATGCCATCTTAGGCACGGATTATCATCAATATAGAAAAAGCAAAAAATTTGACACATGGTTTTTTAAGCCAGCAAAAAACCACCTAAGCTGTTTTAGCCTAGTTAGCATCACAACGCTAGTCCCGACTGTCCTATTAAACCTCTGCCGATCTTTTTCTTTCTCTAATCAGTGGAGACTTCCAAACACAAATCTGACAGTAAATATTGCTCGCTTCTCACCGCTCGGCTGATGGGAATACATTTTTGTATTCAATTACAGCAAATGACTTGAGGCGATCAATACGTGCCCCCTGTTAAAAAGAGCATTCTTCACTTGCTCTGTGTTCATACAACGCACCTGCCATCCGAATGACTCCTTCCACCGCACACCATTTGTGCGGTCTCCTCTCTCTGGGGGAAGATTACGGCCTTGTATCGTTCTTACGTGAAAACAGTTTGAAGAAGGGGCCAGCGGATCGATAGGCTTTGGGTGCCTAAACGGATCGAAATGGGATAAATGTTCCCATTTGTATCCTTCAGACAACAGCTTTGTATCCTCTGCGGAGGAGCCCGGCATTGATCCAATAAAGTGAAGCCAAACCGGACTCTGTCATTTGATTTCATTCATATGACGGATGTGTCGTTTTTGGCATGATCGGTTGCAGGGGATGAAGGAGGTTGTAGAGGTCATGTGAACAGATTGCGCTATTATCAGAGGAGGAGTACAAAGGTTGAGCGTTCAGTCAAAGCCTTTTGAAAGTGTTGGTCTAAAATATTTGCTTTCTATGAGTCTGAATTATAGGTTGTGTATTTTGTGTATTTCTGTATATTGTAGTCTTTATTTTGACGGATTATGGTAATCAAAAATCCCTGTTTACATCGTAGTTTCTTAATCAGAGTATTGTCTTAATCAAGTAAACATAGTCAGTGATTTGTGTTTTGTGACTGACTGAAAATCCTGCTGTTTTGTGAAGCCCGTCTGTGCTTAAAGCCATCTTGAATTTCCCAACGCCATAGGAATGTAAAACAGCTCCTTCTGCCAGTGAAGTGTTTTTAACCTGGATATGGTGGTTGCATTGATGGAAAGAGACTTGTGTGTGTGTTTGTGTGTATTTCTCAGACACTCTGACCGTACTGTCTTGCCATGGAGTGAAAGTGGCTATTTGCTCTCACCCGGCCACTTTTCTTCATTCGACTCTGATTAGCTTCGATAATGTATCTGCGCAGTTGCCCGGCTAATAAAAAAGAGACGACCGGCCGAGGGAACAAGGGTAATGGGGTCTGAGCTCTGTGACTGAGAAAACACACTAGCTCTTCAGTGGGGCGGACGAATCGCAAGTGACGCATGGGGTGCCTGGACTCTGTCTGGCTAAACGCAACAATTCTTGAGTCAATGTGACCAACCTGGACAGCACTCAGCAGGTTTATCTAAGCCAGACCATCTCCATGGGGCTCTATATCAAGCCTGATAGGAAACTGAATTTTTCCTTCAGGGCAGGATGGAGTTCTTAGTTTTGAGGCTGAAGCCGGCATTTGCTTTTTCCTTAAACAAATGGGTCTGTCAAACTTAGAGCTTTTCCAGGCCTTTGTTTTGAGGTGTAAATAACAAAAAGTAAACTCTGCATTCACATTCTGTCCTTTGGGGCTTAAATACTAATTGTAGTTGACCATACTTTTGACTTATTTCATTTGAGATGCGGCCTGGTAGGTTGTTTGTGGTCCATGCTGCTCCCTGACCTCAAAATAGTAGCTTGGAACTTAGCTAGCACTGGGCTTATTGTTTGAGAAATTCACTGGTCTGTTTCTCCCATGCTATGGCCACAGGAAGTGATGCAATACACGTGAGTGCATCTCACTTTCTTTGCCGTCTCCGAAATGGCACCCTAAACAATCTGGTATTCCTACACTATCTTCACTGTTGTGACATACTGTAACACTGCTTTAAATGTCGGGAAAACGTCTGCCGCGACGTTCAGGAAATGTGTGCATCAGGAGTGCATATCGACCATAAAGGGGGCGCCCATGAGCACCCTTTTCAAACTTAAAAGGGACACCCTACAGTCTTGTGGACTTAACAGACACCTGTCGTCATTGTAGGTCCACAAGACTGCAAGTCCACATGAAGTGCGCCATTTCGGATACAGCTTTTCGCTCTGTTAATCCCTAAATGTGGTGCACAAGCAAAAAGCCTGAATCCAAATGAAGCACAGAGAGACACGGAAGGGCTGTTGACAGCTTTATAAATGGCTTTCACAGTTGATATATGGTCACCCAACTCCAGTCTAATTTCTTTTAAGTATTGTTTTGTTACCGTTGCTTCAGTCCATTTCAACAGGAGCTGCCTTTGTCTGTGCAAATGTATCCTGCATAAAGCCACTGGAGTCTCCAAAAACGTTGTAATTTATGGCCTTTTGGATTATTCAATGGTCTAAAAGCACCTTTTGTTTCCACAATGTTTGCTTAATCTGCTATCAAGTGGGTTTTCAAGCTTATAAACTTTGTTTTAATACTGCAGCAACTTCAAAAGCCAGCATGTGTTGCTTGTCGATGCTGTCAAGAATCAGTTTCAAAAATTACGTTTCCATAGCAAGCAATTTTGCAGCCCAGTCTAAAACAAGGCAAAATTTGGGCTGTCTGTGAAAATTTAATAGACATCTATTCATAGCCCAAAAATAAATGAAATGAAATTAATAAATAAATGAAATCAAACACATTATAATCACTGTTGACTTTGCTAACATGATGGAATTTTGCCAAAAACGACATGTCGCCCAATTCAAATTCATTACAAATTCATTTATTTTGGCTAAAAGTGTGTTACTCATAGCTGGACTATATTCTGTCTTTAGTAAACCTTAACAATGAAGCCACGGCTATTGCTTGCTGGGTTTTGTGAAAATGGATCACAACTAGACACCAGAGGAAAGGGATTTGAAATTGACACACTTGATGTACTATTTAATTGCACCAGCACGACACAAAGCAAAAAATGTGTGTTTTGTGACAAGCTTTAGCCTTGAAGTGTTCGCTTGCCATTACAAACGCACACAGAGACACAGCATTACTAAATGTCACCAAGCACCATGGAAAGAAACCCAAAAATTTAACAATTCAGAAACAGGTCATTGTTTTCATTCAAGCGGGCTGTGGAGCGCAACCATGGAGCTAAAATGAGTGAACAGCCTCCATCCCACTAATTCCCCTCTTTAATTAAAGCAGGCAAAGGCGAGGGCTCTTACAGCTGCCTGAGCTCTGAAGTGTTTTCATTCCGATGCCAATTACTGTACACCTTCCTTACTAACGCTACATGAATGGTGTTTTGATTGGAGGGTAAGCCCCGGTATTAACGCCGCCATTTCGTGCGACCCTTTAAGGGTCTATGCCGCTTTTAGCCGGCGCTATGCGTTTCTTTTCCCTTTTCAGATCAGAAGAAAGATGACGTTGAGAGAGCGGTCCAATCTGTCCTTTCATGTGAAACAGAGAAAGTGTCATGTCATTTTCTCTCTCTTTATTTTGAAGTCTGTTCTTTTTGATTTTCTCCTCTCTTACTCACTATCGAAATCCACCACGGTGCTTTATCCAAAGCGTGTTAGTCGTCTCAAACTTCTGACAATTGCAAATGTAAAGTTCACAACTGACTGCCTTTGCATCTGCTCCTTTAAGGCCGCCCGTGTTCGACGCAGAGATGGCCGTGAGAATTTACATTCCTCCGATGTGCTTGGAGTACCCCGCTCCTAGACGCTCGAGGGACGGGGGGAGGTGGATCAATTGCAATAAAACCTTGCCACACAAAGACTCAGAAAATCCGAAGTGACGTGATGACCCGGCTGAATGAGGGGGTTGGTGTGTCTGAAGGTTATGAATAAATTCACCTAAACTGTCAGTAATGACATCCCGGGGATCCCCAGAGACACGAGTGTCCAATAACTCAACACCATGAGCACATCAGTCAAGAATTCACCCCAGGCAAACACTAAATCATTTTAGGGTTTATTATTGAATTTACTTTTATAATATATTTACTGACATTTCATGACATTGTCTCCATTGAGGCATACATGGATACTATAATGTCCACTTGGCCTACATAGACAAATGTATGTGGACACTTCCTTCTAAGTATCTGGTTTTGGGGCGGCACAGGGGCTCAGTGGGTAGCAGGTGGGCAGGTGGCCTTTCTGTGTGGAGTTTGCATATTCTCCCTGTGTCAGCGTGGGTTTACTCCGGTTACTCTGGTTTCCTCCCACAGGCCAAAAAGATGTAAGGTAGGCAAATTGGAAACGCCAAATTGTCCCTTCCCAACCTGTGTATGGTTCAACTTGGCTGAATAATACTTGTGTATGTTCCTGGTTCTCAACCTATGGATGTTTTTCATCGCTAAAAGGGAGTTTGGGAACTTAAAGCAGAGCACAGATGACAACATGTTTGCTCGAGACAGCACAAGCTAGCACTAAGGTAAAGCTAATCTTTACATTATGGCGAGGACGCTGGTAGTGTCGATTCTCTCAGACCAATCAGTGATCTACGGTGTTTTCGCGTCATAAGCTCGGATCTCTTTGAACCCCAACCAAGGTATCGGGGACTACCTACTGCACCCAATAAAAAAAAGCTCCCATAAGTAAACTGACCCGACCCACACTAAACCAAACCGTGGGGTACTATGCAAGGGAAAAGTGCCATTTGATAGGTGTCTAACTTCTAGTGCTAGGCCTGTCCCAAAGTGCAAAGATGTTACAGCAGCAGAAAAGAAAGAAACTTGTAAATAATGAACATGGTTTTCGATTTAAATATTCAAGTGCATTTTGGTGTGTCATTCTTTGGCCCTTTATTGAAATGCAAAGAAGCTGTCAGGTGCCACATCAACCACTGACTTTTATTATAGCTTGCATCATCATGTTGGACAGATAAAGAGAGCTTATGGACCCCAGCAAAATGACACTCTGAGCAAGTCATCATCAGTGGTTTAACAGCCAAATTAATGCAGAGATTTTCTTGAATACAAAACAATAGTGCAACATTTGCTCCAGCAACTTTCTTTGCCTGCACACTATCTTTAGTCTGGCTGAGATGATGGAGGTTCTCTGCGCCTCTTGTTAACATTCTCTCTCTCTCTCTCTCTCTCTCTCTCTCTCTCTCCATCTTCTCTTTATCCCTCTTATCTTGGTGACTGTGCAACAACTAATCCCGAGGGATTTGAACCTAATGAATCTCATTGATTTGTTCTAGAGGCATGAGGAAGAAGATGGAATGCGGTGCTTTGACACAAAAAAATCAGATTCTCCCTCAAGTGTGTTTTTGGGCACCGTAAGCCGTAAGTGGTAAGAAAGAAATTTGGACTTGAGGTATACTTAGATTTACCTCTCATGAACCCCTGGCTAAGTCTTAAAATTCTTGTTCTGTAACCCTAGAGAGAACCTCTTGTTCTTTTGTCATAAAATATCTTAAACCAGCTTAAGATGGTTTGCCAGTCTTAGCTGGGTTAAAATGATCTAGTTGGTCTGATAAAATAGATTTTCAACTTAAATGGTCTTCAAGCCAGATGAAAATACCTCTAAAAATGTCTCTAAACCTACTTACAGAGCCCAGCTTAGACCAAATATCCAGTTTAGGCTGGTTTAAGATGTAATATAAATATAACTTATTTACTAAAAATGTCTTAAACCAGTCTAATAAAAGTTGCTGGTAAGCTGCTTTAAAGGACAAGTTCGGTATTTTACACTTTAAGCCCTGTTTTCAGATTGTTTATGATAAAGTAGAACGGTTTTGACTGAAATTTGGACATATGATGCTGGCCCGAGAATTTTCGGTTGTTTGTTCACTTCCCACCTCTACGTTGGCTGTATATGTGCACTGGATCAATCCTTCCTAAAATGCATTAAACTTTCGTTTACAAAGACGTGAAACTTACCGAGTGGTCAGGGGTGTTCACTGATATGCTCACACAAAAATCGCTGTAAAAGATGCTTTCCAACAGGTTTTATCGTAGTTTTTGTCCAACTCCATTGACTTGTATTAGATGTGCTGTGAGGTATGGTATTACTCCGCGCCGGGAACGTTGTTTGTATTCCTGCAATTGGCAAAGGCGGTTTATCGCCACCAACTGGGCTGGAGTGTCTATTATTCAAGCTCTGTGAACATCAGTGAACACCCCTGACCACTCGGTAAGTTTCACGTCTTTGTAAATGAAAGTTTAATGCATTTTAGAAAGGATTGTTCCAGTGCACCTATACAGCCATTGTAGAGGTGGGAGGTGATACAAGAAACACCCGAAAATTCTCGGCCCAGCATCATATGTCTAAATTTCAGTCAAAACCGTTCTTTTCATTATAAACATCAAAATCTGAAAACAGGGCTTTAAGTGTAAAATACCGAACTTGTCCTTTAAGCTAATTAAGCTGATCTCTCAGCTGGTGTTCAACCAGTCTAGCAGATCTTCATCAGGTCTGACCAGCTTAAAGTGTCTAAAACCTCTCCCAAACCAGAAAAACCGACCAGCCTAACTTGGTTGGCCGAGGTGGATGACCAACTAGACGCAGACCTTTTATTCTTTCTTTTAACTTTTTGTACCGGGACTGGCATAGAAAACCATTTCATCTAAATCAATGTGGTAATTTAAAGCCTGCATTTAACAACATATGACCTCCATAACAACAATCAGAATTACATTCTCGCTAAGTAAATCTACCTTTGTGGTGAAGTTGTGTATTTAATTAATTTTTCAATTCCCACTTCATTTGTACCAGATTGTAAAAGGCTCCTCCTTTTAATTAGCTTTTCTCCAGCACCAGGGCACAATGTTTCAATTAGACACTTAATGAAATTCAATGATCATAAAATACAATTACCACCATGGTGCATCTCTTCACTGAAACCAATTACGGTCGCGGTAACAAGCGAGAGGTTCTTTCATCATGGACGAGAAGCAGACAGGAAGGAAGGTGTCTGGAGATGCGTGCTGGCCTTCTCCTGCTAGCAATGTTTGCAGTGGCGTAGGCAGAGTAAAACAGTGGGAGGCCTGGCATGGTGCTTGACTCTCTTGAGATGAGTAATAATGGGTGATTTTTCAGTGGTGAGGTGATAACTATATGTGTGAGAAGCTTTCATTGATTTTAAGAAGTGAATGTCTGACCCCGCAGTTTTACTGTAGAGTGTGCTATTTCTGTCCAAATATTGTAAGGTATGTAATTGAAAAACATGTGCTGATATTCAGTGCAAGAGTATAAGGAGTGTGTATAAAAGCAGTTGTTGGATGGATGGAAGGATAAACAGAAAAACATACAGATCAGTGATAAATAGATAGATCATAGATGGACAGACAGATAGACCAGTGATAGACGATTAACAGCAAGACAGACCTATAGATCAGTGAAACATAAGACAATAGGCAGACAGGGATCTATGTGAACCCAATAATGGAGTCATGTTTTAGCACACATGGAGTCTCATAAAGATAATACATTTGGAGGTGTGGACTACAGCTACTTTGACTAATAAAAATCCATCAAAACTTTTGGAGTTTGCGCAGCACAAGAAATAAAAACTAATGTGAGCCATGCAGAACAAAGTTCATTTAAAGACTTCAGAAATTCACCCGTCTACAATTTACAAATGAATATGCTTTGGCACTGTTGCTACTCTAGCAAGAAGTGGGAGCCCAGTCAAAATGACACAAAGAACACAATGAAAAGTAATCAATGAGGTAAAGAAACAACCCCGAATGACAGCCAAAGATTTGAAGGCATCATTATAATATTTATACTTAAAATATTGAACAAGCAGGGTATCCATGGCAGGACACCACAAAGGAAGCCATTGCTTACTAAAAAGAAAATTGCTGCATCCCTGAAGTTTCCAAAAGAGCACATTGACACTCCACAGCGGTATTGGCAAAATGTTTTGTTTACTGATGAAACTAAGATTGAACTATTTGGAAAAAACACACAGCGCTACTTCTGGCGTAGAAAGGCCACGGCCTATCATCATGAAAACATCATCCCAACTGTAAAGTATGGTGGAGGAAATATCATGATTTGGGCCTGCTTTGCTGCATTAAGGCGTGGTCAGCTGCAATCATTGAGGGGAAGATGAATTCCCAATTATATCAGACAATTCTTCAGGATAATGTGAGAGCTGAAACTGGGTAAAGGTGGGTGATGCAACAAGACAACGACCCAAAACACCAGAGTAAGTCCATAAAAGAATTGCTTCAGGAAAACAAAATCACTCTTTTGGAGTGGCCAAGTCAGAGCCCAGACCTCAACCCAATAGGGATGCTTTGGATTGACTTACATATGAGTACCATACATATGAGATGTCCAAAGAAACTGTCCCGAAAGGCGCACTTCATGTGGACTTTCGGTCTCTTGGCCTTACATTGTGCATGCATGCTGAAGCCCGATTTATAGTCGTGCGTAGGTTTTACGCCGTATCTATGCTGTAGGTTATCCGTAGACTGTGTATAGCTCTGCGTAGCCTGACGTGCACCTCGCAAAATTTTTAACAGCGTGTCAGTTCTACGCGGACCACAAGTGCTGTGATTGGTCAACCAGAACCCCTCCCATCAGGTAAAAAAAAATGTGTCATAGGTTTTTTCGTATGCGACGGTGAAAACAAAGATGAGCCAAGTTGAGGAGTGATTTAACTCAAACTGCAACAAAAGTCTCTGTTTATTTACTTCCATCATTTGCCTTCTTCTCAAATCATGCACAACAAGTTGCTGTTTCTTCTTCGTTTGTGGGTTAACTTGCCAAGCTTCTTCTTCTTTGACGGTCGCACTGCTACTGTGGTTACATGCGTGGATACTGCCTACCAGCGGTCTGCGCATGTGTTGCAAAAGTATAAATTAAAACCGACGCCAAACCTACGCCATCGTGGCTACGCCGCAGGGCCTACGCACAACTATAACGAACCCTTTAGTCTACGAGTCCATACGGTGTCCCATCTGTCAATTTTATGCTCAAAAGTGTGCTCATCAGCTCTGAAGAGGTCCACAAGTCCGGAGTGTGCCATTTGGGACAGGGCCAAAAATGTGCAGGTCTAATCCACAGCTACAGGAAGCGTCTGGTTGAGGTTATTGCTGCCAAGGGGGGACAACCAGTTATTAATTCTAAGGGTTCACTTACTTTTTCCATTGCCATTTTGAATGATGAATGAGTGTGTTCAATAAAGACATGAAAGATCAGAATTTTTTATGTTATTATTTTTGGACACATTGGGCCCTATTTTAACGATCTAAGCGCATTGTCTAAAGCGCACAGCGCAACGTCTAAATGGGCGTGTCCGAATCCACTTTTGCTAATTTAACGACGGGAAAAATGTTTTTTGCGCCGAGCGCATGGTCGAAAAGGGTAGGTCCTATTGTAATGGGAGTATTTTGGGTGTAACGTGCAGTAAACCAATGAGAGTCACAGCTCTCATCCCCTTTAAAAGCAAGTTGAGCTGGCGCTATGTCTAATCCCTATTTAGATGACGGACTTTGTAAATTGAAAAACTAAGCGGAGGAAGAAGATCCCCAGTTTAAGATTAATGTTAAATAATTGTGTTGTTTTTCACTTGTATTGAAATTGTTATTTTTTTTATTAAAACCTTTAAAGCCCGTTTTCTTTTAGTCATGGAAGTAAAAAGCAGGCTTGTAATTGCTTTAAATGTATGGCTATCCAATATCATCAAAAAATAATTTACAAGTATGTAAGATAAGGTTTGTACTCTAAAAATACTTTATTTGTAACAAACAGGAGATAAAGAATTTACAAACAGCTCTCCTCACGTTTCAGCACTTTGGACAGCGTTTTTTTAGCAAAGAGTTTTTTTAAGCATTACTTAAAAATGTTTCTCATCCCACCATATCCACAGGTACAGAGTCATCATATACAATAAATCCGTGAGGTAGCATTAAAAAAAACATTTAAAAACAGATGCATTTGTTTAAAGCAAAGCATTTATTTACTTACCAGGCTGCAGGTGAAGCAGCTTTTACGACTTCTAACGTCTCATAATTAGTTCTGTAACTAATTATTCAAACAACGCGGCGCTAAACGTGAAATTTAGGGTGGAAACTAGCGAAAGACACTTGCGTCGCGCATTGCGCTGCATTGCGCCGGGTGTAAGATAGAGCCCATTATGTTTGTCAATACCCTGAACGGTGAATCATAGTATTTTCTCAATCGGATGCAAAAATAGATTATGCACATGCGCAGAACATTTGTGCTCAAGTTAACATCTTATATTAAACTCCTATATCACAAGATTTTCATCACAGAAACACGCAATGGCAAGGCAGTGCCATCACACATTATTAAGGTAACATTACTGGGGTCACACAATTTACATTCTGCCGCGTTTATGTGTACTTTTAAAACATTAGGCTACAAAATAAAATAGCGTTGTGCTTTTTGAAAAGTGTGTTTTTATCACCTATATCTGAAAACTTCTTAAGAACAATTTTCTCCAACTCCGTTTTGACTAATGCTGCGTTCCAGGCAACCTGTAACCCGTAACTCACGACTTCAAAACCACGACTCACGACTTTGAACTGGGAGTACATCGATCTAGTACGAGTTCACGGGTGGGAAGTCACGGGTTTGACTGCCGTTCCAGAGCACTTTCACCGGTAGAAGGTTGTAAAAACACGAGTTACAGGCTGCCTGGAACGCATAGGGTCGTGAGTCGTGGTTTTGAAGTCGTAACTCACGGGTTTAAAAACCTGCCTGGAACGCACCATTAAATCCAGAGATAAAGCATGAACTCGAGATGCTGTCCGCAGCGAGGCGTTGCCTAGTCCTCTGCTTTTTTTCGAGTTTAGATTTGAGCTACTATTTAAACTGTTTCCACCAGTTGTTTTTTTTCTGCGGGTTAAAGGTGAAAGTATTTTGTTCATAAGTTATTGGTATTTGGGCTGTGAATAGTCATTGGGATGCTTTTGGGCGAGTTTTGAATGTCCATTTGGGATGGTTCTGATACGCGAATCTGGCAACCCCGGCTGTGCGCTATAGAATGTACATGTACACGAACATTTTAATCACATTTTTAATCAGGGTGCATGTAAACTGTATCGTCGTAACCTTCAATCGTATTAAATTCAATCAGATTGACAAAATTTTGTGCATGTAAACATAGCCAGTGACAGACAGCTAGATAGATTCAATTCAATTACATTTTTTTTTTATATAGCGCTTTTCCGAATTGTTTCAAAGCAGCTTTACATTAATAGAAGCAAAGAAAAGCACAGAAAATCGACAGATAGCACAACATAATACACAACAATAGACACAATATGGGGATTTTTGCACTTTCGAAAATGTTGTTTCAAAAGCAAGACTCTGGGAGAAAACTCTAGGAGAAAGTTTTTACATTTCACTTCACCTTTAAATAATCATAAACCCGACATGACGATTATCAGTTATTATTACTGGTCAAGATTATGACAGAGACAAATGTGTATTGTCAAATTAAATTTTGAAAAAAGTATGATGCTTTTTATGTAAATGCAGGAATAAAAACAAATATCAGATTTCACATGCCCTTTGTAGCGCTCACTAGGTGGTGTAGCACGATTTCTGAGAAGTCACTACGGGACTGTTCATCATATTTGACAGTAATATTAAATGTCAAATGCAAATGCTAAAATACTATTCATGCCTCGAAAAGTTCTACTTCAGTCTTAAGCAAGGAAGGTAAAAACTTCTGAGCATCAGTGACTGCAGCCATTTAAGGGCCAATCAAATCGTTCAGAAGCATGTGCAGGGATTTCAGCCAGACGTGGACCGACCGCTGCGGAAAATTGGCCAGTGACCCCTGAGACGGGTCAGTCCCAATTCACAGATGGCAAATTGCATGGAAGGCATTGATTAATGGGAAAGACACAACTCGTTATAGTCGCCGGTGTCATCCCTGCTCTCCGAATACATTGCGCTCGCACCCTCTTGTCCACCCCTCACGTTTCATAAAGTCAATGGATGAAATAACAATCTAACAATTGATCTAACCTCCTGCTATTAATGGCCTTCTCATTGACGTAATTTGCAGGGGAGAATAAACATTGAAACGTCAACGAGACCCCGCAAACAGAGGTGGGGGGTGTTTATGTTTTCAGCGGTCACCATATGAGATGCTGTTAGTTTATTCATTTCGGGTTAATCACATATTAGCAAATACAGATACTTTTATAATAAACTATATTTCCTGAAGACTTTAACTTATCGGTCAGTTGTGCCGCAGCGCATACACGTTTCTCAGCTAAATGAACCAACTAATAGCTTATTTAAGTTTGTGTATATTAAGCCGGGGTAGGCGATTAAATCACACTTGCTCCCTCAAATAGATTTGGTGTAGTAAACTAGTCATTTAGATGTTATAATGTAAACTCATTATGTGTAGCTCAAAAACAGATTCAAAGTCACTTCCCCAACTTTGAGGCAATTCAGAGAAAACTGGAATAAAGAAAGATGGAATAACAAGAAAGATCCTTGCCTACCCTAAGTCAGTGGGGAGAGAGGACTCATTCAATATTAATCATCACCGAAATCTCTTTCCAATAACGTCTTGTTCAGCGTCCTCTGAGAGTAGTAATCTTTTACCTTTAAAAAAAGCTTTTCGGTCAGGCTGATGGCAGATTGTCCTGACTGACTGTGGAGGAGCAGAAGAAGAAGTGGTATTGAAGAAATATCATGTCTGATCCAGATCTCTCGCTCATGTCTAGGCAGATGATGACTTATGGTTCTGACTCACTCACCTGTAACAGAGACTCCTCCATAGCTGTCCAAAAACAGCCCAGGATGATTTCACTTTGACTTACGAAAGATGACAAACTACAGCTCTGTTTGTATTTTCTTCATCTTTCAGTAGAAATATAGAGACCTTGTGGTTCTTTAAAAACTGAAACCACTCAAGATTGTAGAAGCGGTCGACCTGGATTTTTTGATTTACTTAAAGGGCCTCAAAAGGTCGTTTTAAACTTGTGTGCGGTTGCTGTTGTTTTTTACTGTTGAACATAATGAACAAATTCAGTGATTTTCTATGTTTATTTCTCTTTCTCCCCAAAGAGACTTAAAAATATTTTTCGTGTGCACTGTTAGATGTGTAATGCTGTATGTAAAGGTTGAGGATGAGGCATTGATTCATTTTGTCTGGTTGTATGTAGAGATGCACCGCTATACATTTTTTCACCGATGCGATAGACGATCCAGACTGATATTTGGCGATACCGATCGTTTGATGGTTATATTAACTTGCATTAACTAAATTCTGAAGTTAATTCTGTTATTCATTCATATTCATATTTTCTTAACTATCGGCCGATAGCCAATAAAATAAAAAATATTGTCCAATACCGATTATTGGCCCATATATTGGTGCATGTGTCACAAGCCAGGGGCTGGCTGCTAGTGGTTAAGCCACGCCCCTTCTCAATTTCCACCTCGAGGAGGTCCCCAAAACCAACCCAATGACCAAACAACAACGAGGAACAGGTAAGTATAAAAAGTATTCTTTATTTATTTAAATATTTAAAAGGTACTGGGAATTGGGGAAAGGGGAATTAAAACTAATGTCCGGCTCTGCCCTCCAGGGGGCCACGAGCAAGTGAGTGACAGGGGGTGGGGGTTGCGTCGGGGAACGGGCTCCCGCCTCTGGTTCCCTCTGCCCGTGGCGCGCTCCTCTTCCTTCCTGGAGGCAGAATAAATCAAAATCAGTGTTGGTATGGGCTTTTTCTTATCCGTGTACCTGTAGCTAGCTCGAGGCGGTTCACCGCCTATCTCACACAGTTCCTTGCTTGTCGACTCACTCTCCTTCCCTGTTCGCTCTTTCTCCACAGACTACAGCCGGGACACGAGGACACGGTGGATCGACCTCAAAGGGTTCTCTCACCTCTTCACCGACTGCAGCTTTTGGTAAGTATGAGTTTCCTTCCTTGCTATTTCCTTCAACACTCACACTGGTTCTCTCTACTCCTCCACAGATGACTGCTGGGACACAAAGGCACTGTGAATCGGTTTCCAATGGTTTCTCTCACCTCGTCGCTGACTACAGCTTCTGGTACGTTGGGCTTTCCTGAACGGCTTGATATCTCAGCGGTCACGCTGACTCTCTCTCTCTCTCTCCACAGATGACTGCTGGGACATAAAGGCACAATGAATCGGTTTCCAATGGTTCTCTCACCTCTGCGCTGACTACAGCTTGGGTAGGTATGGCTCTCTTCACAGTTCGATATCTCAGTGTTCACGCTGGCTCTCTCTCTCTCTCTCCACAGATGACTGCTGGGGCATAAAGGCACAATGAATCGGTTTCCAATGGTTCTCTCACCTCTGTGCTGACTACAGCTTTGGGTAGGTATGGCTCTCTTCACAGTTCGATATCTCAGTGTTCACGCTGGCTCTCTCTCTCTCTCTCCACAGATGACTGCTGGGACATAAAGGCACAATGAATCGGTTTCCAATGGTTCTCTCACCTCTGCGCTGACTACAGCTTTGGGTAGGTATGGCTCTCTTCACAGTTCGGTGTCTCAGCGTTCACGCTGGCTCTCTCTCTCTCTCTCTCTCCACAGATGTCTGCTGGGACACAAAGGCACAATGAATCGGTTTCCAATGGTTCTCTCACCTCTGCGCTGACTACAGCTTTGGGTAGGTATGGCTCTCTTCACAATTCGATATCTCAGCGTTCACGCTGGCTCTTTCTCTCCACAGATAAGATAGCGGCCTACACGTTGCGTCAACTGGACAGTGGTTTCCTCTGTGCCGCCGGGGGCCAAAACCCTCTCGGCGAGCTCGTTGGTCTACAGAGGGGCGAGAACGTCACGCCGGCACACCGGGTCGAGCGCTGCCCTTTCCTCGAGACCCGTTGGTCAATCGAAAACTGGACCGGGGCGCCCTTTCGTCGAGACCTCGGGCCGACGGATCTCCTTCGCCTCAAGCTCTGTGATGATAAAAAGACACAGGTAAGGTAGCAATATTATAAGTAATACTCACACACCGCCGATAGCACAGTTCTTCACCGCCACTCCTAAACTCAAGTCCGCCAAGCGTTTGGCTGGGAAAATACTTCGAGATGCCGCTCCGTGATTTTAAGACTGAAACACACTCACAGCATATTCATGTCTTACTCTAGGACCGTTCTTCCTCTTCGTCGTCTCAGGAACGAGTGACTGGAGGCGGGGGTACGTCAGACAAGACAACAGCAATCTCACTGCAATACACAGCATTACACAGCACCACTTCAAGTGAAAATTTCTATATCCAAGACTCACCCTCCACGCTCAGTGCACACAAATAGACGCCCGTCTTCCTTTACTTCGCCCTGGACGAAAATATGGAGATGGTAACTCGGCCTAGTGTTTGTTTTCGTCACCGGAGCTGTTTCAGCACAAAAACTCTTCGGCTCACCCACCGCGCTGGTTCAGGGGTAGGGCCACCCACTCTCTTTCGGAAACACTCAAAGAGATATACAGGTCAAATACATGCACAACACTTCCATAAGGAGACTCCGTTACTCACAACTGCTGCACTTTCTTCGTCCCACGTTCTCCAAGGTTGATCTCACACTGCTAGGACCCCAGATGCATAGACACGGTGGTTTTCAGCCACCAACACCACTTTTCCACAACCGTATACTCACAATGGTGCGTCTTTCCTTCCTTCGTTTCTTTCATCCAAGGTCAGTATTCGTTTAGTTCTTCTACCTATAAGGTCTTCGGTATCTTCATCAATGTAAGTCTATAATCCAAATGAGAGAGAGAGCAAACACAGCAATCCAAAATAGCGTACCCGGTGAGCCCAACTCAACGCTACAATACACTCCAACAACAGGAATAATAAGCACAACAAACTGTGGTTTAAACTGCCCTGAAATACTCTCCTGAGTGTTGCCATCGTCCAATCACCCGGCGCTCCTCTTAATGACTCTCAGCTGTATGTAATTTGGCTGATTACAGCGTTCGCGATGCTACCGGATGTCCGGTGTTTTCTCTTACCGGTCCGGGCGGAAACATCCGGGCGGAACCAAAACTTTCCAAATTTTTGGTTCCGCCTAAAAGATCGTCACTCCTGTGACATCCTCCCCCGCCAATGCATTCTAGTCCCTGGAATGCCTCGGCGTTGTCCACTCACCATACCGGGCAGGGGGGCGTCCTCGGCTCTCCCGTTGGGAGCATCTCACGGGTGAATCGGGTTCGACTGGCTCGGGTACTACCTCTGGTTGCATCGGGCCGCCGGGGGTTCAACCGGCCCAGGTGCCAACTCAGGCGGTATCTGGGCCACTGGGGGTTCAGCTGGCTCGGGTGCTATTTCTGGCTGCCTCTGGGCCGCCGGGGGTTCAACCGGCTCAGGTGCCAACTCAGGCGGTATCCGGGCCACTGGGGGTTCAGCTGGCTCGGGTGCTAGTTCTGGCTGCCTCTGGGCGGCCGGGGGTAGCGCCGCCACGGGTCGACCTGGTACCACAGCCCATCCTTCCATCCAGGGGGCCACCGGTACTGGCTCTGTGGGCCCCTCTATCACAGCCTCGGGGTAATTTGGACAGGGGCGAAGCATGTTCCGATGTACTACACGTTCGGGGCCAGGTTTTCCCTCGTGCCGGATGGTGTACACCGGCTGTCCCGGTCTCTGCTGCTTGCAAACCACATACGGGATAGCCTCCCAGCGGTCGCTTAGCTTTCCCTTTCCTTGCCGCCGATTATCCCTCGCCAGGACCCTCTCACCTGGTAACAGGGGAGCATCTCGAGCAGTCCGATCATACAATCGTTTGTTCCTTTCTCCTGCCGTCTGTATCTTCCTAGAAACTTGTTCGTACGCAAAGTGTAAGCGCTGGTGATGGCGCCCCACCCACTCCGTCACACTCACTTCTTCCCGGTCTGCTGCTACTCCCAGGACCAGGTCAGTGGGCATCCGTACGTGCCTGCCGAACATCAGGTAAGTAGGGGCATACCCCGTCGTACTATGAACACTGTTGTTATATGCTTGCAAAAGGTTTGGTAAAGCACTCACCCAATCGCTCTGCTGTCGTTGATCTAAGGTCCCCAGTAGCCCCAATAGGGTCTGATTGAACCTCTCACAGCTTCCGTTCCCCTGGGGATGGTACGACGTGGTGTGGGTTTTGGTACATCCATACAACTGGCATAACTCACGGATTACCTTGGATTCAAAATTCGCCCCCTGGTCGGAGTGCAGAAACTCGGGACATCCAAATGTCTGGAACACATTTCGCCATAGAGCTGTGGCGGTGGTGTTGGCTGTCTGATCGAGCGTCGGGACTGCCCAGGCATATTTGGTAAATAGGTCAGTGATTACCAGAATATTTTGATAACGGTCCCGAGGGCGGCCCAGCGTCAGGAAGTCCATTGCCATTATGTGGAGGGGGGCTTTTGCGTGGATGGGTACCATAGGTGCTCGGGCCTCTCGTCTAGATTTAAACAGCATGCACCGGGGGCAAGCTTGAATTAGGTCGTGCACAGACGCCTCCAATCCCGGCCAGTAGAAGAATCTACGCAGTAGGGATACGGTCCTCTCCTGTCCCTGGTGTCCCAACTGGTCATGATAGGCTGAGACCAATGCGTTTACCTGGTTGGCAGGCACCACGATCTGGCACACTTCCTCACCCACTTTTGGATCGCGGGTCTTCCTACAGAGCACCCCCTCCTGTAGCTCCAGCTTCTCCCACTGTCCCAGTAACTTCTTCCCAGTCTCTGTCTGGGCTAGCCTTTCCGCCGGCGTGGGCCGTCGGCCCTGCTCTACCCACGTCTTCACCTGACACACGTCCCGGTCCTGGGCCTGCCTCTCTATCCACCGACGGGGGTCCCACCCCCAATTCCCTGGTGCAGCTTCCTGCTGCCCTCCTGGCGCCTCCACGGCCCCGATCATGTAGCCCTCCTCACGGCTATTCTCCCTTTGATACCCCTGGCGTCTGGGGCTCTTTCCCTCGGGCAGTCTTGAGAGGACGTCCGCGTTCGTATGCTCTCGTCCCGGCCGATACTGCAGCTTATAATCAAAGTTGGCCAGCTGAGCCACCCATCGCTGTTCCACGGCCCCCAGCTTCGCCGTCTGTAAATGTACTAGAGGGTTGTTATCGGTGATGACTGTCACCTTAGCTCCCCAAAGGTAGTCCTTGAACTTTTCGCTCAGGGCCCACTTCAGGGCCAGCAGTTCCAGCTTGAAGGAGCTGTAATTTGCGTCGTTCCTCTCTGCCGGATGGAGACTCCGGCTCGCATAAGCGATCACCCGCTTTGTTCCTTCTTGCCGTTGGGCCAATACTGCCCCCAATCCCAGGTTGCTCGCGTCTGTATATAAGACAAAAGGTTCAGAAAAGTCAGCATACGCCAAGATGGGGGCCTGTAACAACTCCTGCTTCAGCCTCTGAAAAGCCATCTCACAATCATTGTCCCAGTTAATAGAGGGCGATCCATGGCCCCGGCTTCGTCCCGTGCCAACCAGCAACTGGTTAAGGGGCTTGGCAATCTTCGAGAAATCCTTAATAAAGCGCCTATAATATCCCACGAACCCCAGAAAGGATCGTACTTGCCTCACAGTCTTAGGCGCGTCCCAATCCTTCACTGCGGAGACTTTCTCGGGGTCCACGGCCACCCCCGCTGCGCTGACCACATGGCCCAGGAACTTCACTTCTCGCCGCAACAGGTGGCATTTGTCCGGCTGCAGCTTCAGCCCGTACCTTTCCATGGCTCGGAAGACTTCCTCTAGGTGCCGGAGGTGGGAATCGAAATCTGGGGAATACACAATCACATCATCCTAATATATACCAATACTGACTCCATCAACTGACCTCCAAGACAGCGTTGCATCAAGCGTTGGAAGGTGGCTGGAGTGTTGCAGAGCCCGAAGGGCATCCGGTCCCATTCGAATAGTCCGAACGGGGTCGTGAAGGCGGTCTTCTCCCGGTCTGCCTCGGCTACTTGCACCTGCCAATATCCACTGGCCAGATCTAAAGTGGAGTACCAGGCTGACTGCGTGAGGCTAGCAAGGGAGTCTTCGATTCGTGGTAAGGGGAAGGCGTCTTTCTTGGTTACCAGGTTCAGCTTGCGATAGTCCACACAGAACCTCCAGGCTCCCGTCTTCTTTTGTACGAGCACGATGGGGGCCGCCCAGGGACTGCTACTCTCTCGGACAATGCCCCGGCCCAACATGCCCTGTAGGAGTGTACGTACTTCCGCATACAAGGTAGGTGGGATCGGTCGATATCTCTCCCTACTTGGCCCTGCATCCCCAGTGGGGATGTGGTGTTCCACCACCCTGGTGCACCCGTAGTCCTCATCGTGCCTCGCAAACACATGTTGCCACTTCCGAAGGAGTGCCTGCAGTTTCTGTGTCTGTACCTGTCCCAGGTCGTCCCCTTGCAGTGACTCACCCGCTAGGTGTTTTGGCACACCTTTCCCCTGCTTACTCGCCGGGGTATCCATTTGGGTCAGGGCCACCTCGATCACAGTGGGGCACACCTGACGAAAACTGACGTCCCTCTCTTCCCTCACCTGGTGGGGTGTGACCATCGTCAGCCGGGCCAGTCGTTGGTGCCGGTATAACTGTACTGCATAGGGGTGTTCGTTTCGTACCCTTACCGGGATTCTCCCCCGGTGGACCGCCGCTAGTCCCCGTGCTACCTCCACTTGTGGGCAATCTGTATGTGGCTCTACCAACACCCACTCCTCTGGGCTTGCTTCCCGAAGGGGCACTCTTGCCCATACGATAGCTTCACTCCTAGGGGGAATAGACAAAGCAAAACGACACATTACTCTTCCCACTTCCTCCCGACCTCTACGCACCTGGTTCATTTGGACCCGACGGCAGTCGGCCACTACACGCTCCCACTTGGGTCTCTCGGTGGGTGAAATCCTTGGACCAGGCCTAGCCTGGAATATCTCCTCCCAGCATTCGGAGAGGACATTCATGCCCAATAGGGCTCGGTGGGCGCCTAAACACCTATCTTCGACAATGATCACCCCTTTTTGGGGGACGACTACCCCATGCACCTCAAGATCCGTCAGGCGATAGCCAATGTAGGGGATTTCTAGGCCGTTAGCGCCCTTCAACGTCAGCCAGGGGGCCTCCGTTCCTTGTACTCCTTCCCGTCCGAATATCTCCTTGGAGAGGCTTTCTGCAAACATCGTTACCTGTGAGCCCGTATCTACCAGGCACTGAATCCACTTGCCACACACTTTTACTTCTGGCACCGGGCTATGCCCGATCATCTGTTGCCTTGAACCGTTCCTTCTTCCCGGGTCTTCTTGAGGGGTCCCGGCCACACGACCCACTGTGGCCGGTCGTCCTAAAAACCCCCCCTCAGATGCCCTGCGAGGCCCACACTGACGACTGTAATGCCCGGGCTCACCACAACGATTGCAAATTGGTCGTCCCTGGTCATCCCATTCAAAATGGGGTCGATTATAGCGGTTTGGGCGTCCCGGCGGCTCTCGGCTCCTCTCCGAGTATACTCGCTCTCGGGGTGCCGGCCTTGGCTCCTCCCGCGCCCTACCTTGGCGCAGCTCTCCCAGAAGAGTTTTGGATAATTCTGACATCTGCTCCCGGACATCCTTCAACAGTTCTACTTTTAGAGCCTGCTTCCAATCCGTGCGCTCTGGTGGTGGTGGCACGCTTTCGTTTACCGCTGCACACACTGGGGTCTCACTCACCTCGACCTCGTCGCCCTCCAAGGCTAGCGCCTCCTTCCTTAGATCTTCAAATGTGAGGTCTGGGTCTCTGCGAAACTGGACCCTCAAACTCTGTCTCACGGGGCCCTCTTTCATCCCCAAAAGGAATTGGTCGCGCAGCAAAGTCTCTCCATCTCCCAATCCATGATCGCGGCGGGCCTGTAGCCGGGTAAACTGCTCTCGCAGTCTCAGGGCAAAAGCTCTAATGGGTTGTCGGGGGCCTTGTTTACTATTGAAGAATTGGGAACGGAGGACGGCTACGGGGGTGTGGTCACCATATTGCTCGGTAAGGAACTGAAATATAGTTTGGGCACTGGCTCGGACAGCTTCCGGGGCGGCCTGTACTTCTCGCCGCGCTTCTCCCTCCAGGGAGTTTAACACGAACTGGAGCCGCTGGGCTACACTAAGGCTTTGTAGGTCGGCTAGATACTCCAACTGGGCCTTCCATTCCGTTAGTCGTACTCCCGACTCTGTCCCTCCATACTTCTGGACCCAAGGGCTACCCATAAAGACAGGCACCGCACGGGGTTGGGCTGCGGGCCCCGCGTTGTCGGTCATTGGGCTAGTCTGGTTACTCAACTCGAGGTGGAGCCCTGCCGACTACGCCAAAATCTGTCACAAGCCAGGGGCTGGCTGCTAGTGGTTAAGCCACGCCCCTTCTCAATTTCCACCTCGAGGAGGTCCCCAAAACCAACCCAATGACCAAACAACAACGAGGAACAGGTAAGTATAAAAAGTATTCTTTATTTATTTAAATATTTAAAAGGTACTGGGAATTGGGGAAAGGGGAATTAAAACTAATGTCCGGCTCTGCCCTCCAGGGGGCCACGAGCAAGTGAGTGACAGGGGGTGGGGGTTGCGTCGGGGAACGGGCTCCCGCCTCTGGTTCCCTCTGCCCGTGGCGCGCTCCTCTTCCTTCCTGGAGGCAGAATAAATCAAAATCAGTGTTGGTATGGGCTTTTTCTTATCCGTGTACCTGTAGCTAGCTCGAGGCGGTTCACCGCCTATCTCACACAGTTCCTTGCTTGTCGACTCACTCTCCTTCCCTGTTCGCTCTCTCCACAGACTACAGCCGGGACACGAGGACACGGTGGATCGACCTCAAAGGGTTCTCTCACCTCTTCACCGACTGCAGCTTTTGGTAAGTATGAGTTTCCTTCCTTGCTCGTTCCTTTAACACTCACACTGGTTCTCTCTACTCCTCCACAGATGACTGCTGGGACACAAAGGCACTGTGAATCGGTTTCCAATGGTTTCTCTCACCTCGTCGCTGACTACAGCTTCTGGTACGTTGGGCTTTCCTGAACGGCTTGATATCTCAGCGGTCACGCTGACTCTCTCTCTCTCTCTCCACAGATGACTGCTGGGACATAAAGGCACAATGAATCGGTTTCCAATGGTTCTCTCACCTCTGCGCTGACTACAGCTTGGGTAGGTATGGCTCTCTTCACAGTTCGATATATCAGTGTTCACGCTGGCTCTCTCTCTCTCTCTCCACAGATGACTGCTGGGGCATAAAGGCACAATGAATCGGTTTCCAATGGTTCTCTCACCTCTGTGCTGACTACAGCTTTGGGTAGGTATGGCTCTCTTCACAGTTCGATATCTCAGTGTTCACGCTGGCTCTCTCTCTCTCTCTCCACAGATGACTGCTGGGACATAAAGGCACAATGAATCGGTTTCCAATGGTTCTCTCACCTCTGCGCTGACTACAGCTTTGGGTAGGTATGGCTCTCTTCACAGTTCGGTGTCTCAGCGTTCACGCTGGCTCTCTCTCTCTCTCTCCACAGATGTCTGCTGGGACACAAAGGCACAATAAATCGGTTTCCAATGGTTCTCTCACCTCTGCGCTGACTACAGCTTTGGGTAGGTATGGCTCTCTTCACAATTCGATATCTCAGCGTTCACGCTGGCTCTTTCTCTCCACAGATAAGATAGCGGCCTACACGTTGCGTCAACTGGACAGTGGTTTCCTCTGTGCCGCCGGGGGCCAAAACCCTCTCGGCGAGCTCGTTGGTCTACAGAGGGGCGAGAACGTCACGCCGGCACACCGGGTCGAGCGCTGCCCTTTCCTCGAGACCCGTTGGTCAATCGAAAACTGGACCGGGGCGCCCTTTCGTCGAGACCTCGGGCCGACGGATCTCCTTCGCCTCAAGCTCTGTGATGATAAAAAGACACAGGTAAGGTAGCAATATTATAAGTAATACTCACACACCGCCGATAGCACAGTTCTTCACCGCCACTCCTAAACTCAAGTCCGCCAAGCGTTTGGCTGGGAAAATACTTCGAGATGCCGCTCCGTGATTTTAAGACTGAAACACACTCACAGCATATTCATGTCTTACTCTAGGACCGTTCTTCCTCTTCGTCGTCTCAGGAACGAGTGACTGGAGGCGGGGGTACGTCAGACAAGACAACAGCAATCTCACTGCAATACACAGCATTACACAGCACCACTTCAAGTGAAAATTTCTATATCCAAGACTCACCCTCCACGCTCAGTGCACACAAATAGACGCCCGTCTTCCTTTACTTCGCCCTGGACGAAAATATGGAGATGGTAACTCGGCCTAGTGTTTGTTTTCGTCACCGGAGCTGTTTCAGCACAAAAACTCTTCGGCTCACCCACCGCGCTGGTTCAGGGGTAGGGCCACCCACTCTCTTTCGGAAACACTCAAAGAGATATACAGGTCAAATACATGCACAACACTTCCATAAGGAGACTCCGTTACTCACAACTGCTGCACTTTCTTCGTCCCACGTTCTCCAAGGTTGATCTCACACTGCTAGGACCCCAGATGCATAGACAGGGTGGTTTTCAGCCACCAACACCACTTTTCCACAACCGTATACTCACAATGGTGCGTCTTTCCTTCCTTCGTTTCTTTCATCCAAGGTCAGTATTCGTTTAGTTCTTCTACCTATAAGGTCTTCGGTATCTTCATCAATGTAAGTCTATAATCCAAATGAGAGAGAGAGCAAACACAGCAATCCAAAATAGCGTACCCGGTGAGCCCAACTCAACGCTACAATACACTCCAACAACAGGAATAATAAGCACAACAAACTGTGGTTTAAACTGCCCTGAAATACTCTCCTGAGTGTTGCCATCGTCCAATCACCCGGCGCTCCTCTTAATGACTCTCAGCTGTATGTAATTTGGCTGATTACAGCGTTCGCGATGCTACCGGATGTCCGGTGTTTTCTCTTACCGGTCCGGGCGGAACCAAAACTTTCCAAATTTTTGGTTCCGCCTAAAAGATCGTCACTCCTGTGACACATGTCTCATTCACACTAAACACCATTGGTTCTGCATGTGTTGAAACAGCATACACTGCAAAAAATGACTTTCTTACTTAGTATTTTTGTCTTGTTTTCAGTAAAAATATCTAAAAATTCTTAAATTAAGATGCTTTTTCTTATGAGCAAAATGACCCAAGGAAATAAGTCTAGTTTTTAGACCAAAAATATCAAATTTAAGTAATTTTGTGAATTTTTCCTGAATTTAGTGTTTAAGAAAAATCTTCAAGATTTTTTTGCTTACCCCATTGGCAGATTTTTTGCTTGTTTATGCACAAAATCACTTAAATTTGATATTTTTGGTCTAAAAACTAGACTTATTTTCTTAGCGCTTTAGAAAATAAGTCTTCTGTAGACAAAAATATACAATTTAAGTGCTTAAACCAAGCAAGGTTATCTGCCAATGGGGTTTAAATTAAATGCCTAAGAAAAAAAAATCTTATTTTTAGATTTTTATTCTCACCCCATCGGCAGATATTTGTGCTTGTTTTTTTTTTTTTTTTTTTAAACTGTACTTATTTTATTAAGTCATTTTGCTCATCAAGAAAAATCATCTTAATTTAAGAATTTTTTGATATTTTTACTGAAAACAAGACAAAATACTAAGACATTTTCTTGACTTACTTTCTTAGTATTTTTGTCTTGTTTTCAATAGAAAACACTTAATTTAAACCCCATTGGCAGATAATCTTGCTTGGTTTAAGCACTTAAATTTTATATTTTTTGTCTACAAAAGACTTGTTTTCTTAGGTAATTTTTCTCATTAAAGAAATACATCTTCACACTGACAGAAAAAAAGGTACAAAACTGTACCTTTTTTGTCGCTGGGCTGGTACCCCAAGGTACCGTTTTGTACCTTTACAGGTATATAAACATAATATAATGTTGTACCTTTTGAGGTACATTATTGTTTTTTAAGGATCTATTGTGTACCTTTAAAATTTAACTGGTACTAAATTGTTCCTTAAGGTACCCAATTGGTCCTTAGGGTAAAATAGTGTACCCCATAAGGTACAACCTTTCAATGTGTTGTATACCCATAAACGTACAAAAATGTACTTTTTAGGATACCACCCCAGCGACAGAAAAAGGAACAACTTTGTACCTTTTTTCTGACAGTGCATAGATTTTTTTAGATATTTCTACTAAACAAGACAAAAATAATAAGAAGTAAGTCATTTTTTTGCAACCTCAATGTGTTGTAAGACCCATTATCGTACAGTATTAGCAAAAATGGCTAACATGGGCACAACAGAGCCAGTGATCTTAATAGGAGTCAATGCAATATACAGTGCAAGTGATCAGACTTTTCCAGGCTTGTAAAGCACAGCTAGACTGCTGTGAAGGTGGAATGTTAAATCTGACTGTTAATCCACTTAAAATGGCTCAACATTGTGAACACGCTTAGAGTCTCGTGCTTAACTCTCAGAGCTGAGCTCTTTGTTACAAAAGATTATTTTAATTTAGAGTACTGATAGGGGTTTAGAAAGGATTTGGAAAGGTCTAAAACCTTCCAATTCAAATGGGCTACATTTATATTGTGTTCCTGTAGCTCAATTGGTATGCGTTAGCAAGGTTGCAGGTTCGATTCCCAAGGATCACGTAGCTTAAGCTTGTAATGCACTGTAAGTCACTTTGGATAAGCATCTGCCTAATACATAAATTATGTTGTTTACATTTACACATGTATTATTTCTCAGGTTTGGATATGCATGACATATGAATATGTTAGAGATGCATAACAACAACCTGGTAAGCACCCAGAAAGCTGTGACCTCTCCATTTTCAACATAAATGAAACATGGAAAGTTCACCATAAGAATATAGTATTTATTAGTAATCCACTTCTCAACATGCTTATTTATGTGGATTTTCATTCATCATGATATGTTTTAGCTGGAGTGCTGAGTCATCTTCAATAAAACTTTGCTTAGTGCGACGCTGGATGGTGGCCAAGTTTCCTCATTTGCTCAATATATCACACGTATACCCACAACCAGCCTACATGCATTATACCATCCATCTATCAGAGAAAAACGAGAACAGAGCTGGCGGACCTCCTCTAGGTGTGGGTCGGTAAACTATTTCTTTCAAATTTTTCACAATGTGTGTTATTTTTCTTCAGATGGGTCTTGAAATATATTATCCTGACGTACCCCCGGTTACCACCAGGTTTTGTTTTAATGACTTTATTCACAACAGGCTTTGTATTCAGACTCTCTAAAATGAGATTTTGTGCTTGGAGAATTTGAAGCACTAGAATGATGAGGGTGGAAAAGTTCACACTCTCACCTTTTGGCATATACAAAAGTGCAATGTTTTGATTTTTGCTCATTGATGTGCCAGTGTTTTTTCAATTCAATGTTTTGAATTGTTTGGAACTGAAGAGCGAACGTCTGTGTGTTCGTGTAAATATTCGGGACATTCACGCAGAACATGAGCTTTCGGTTTACCAACGGGGAGCAAAATGAAACAGAACAGAATGCAGCAGAACTGAGATGCATTAAGAGTTAACCCTTTAAGTTCACGTCTAAAGCAAGACATTTGTGAACCCCTGGTGGTTCACAAGGGAATTGCAGGGCATCCAGGAGTTAAAGAAAAACAAATCATAAAATGTAATTAAATAATAATGCAATTTAATTGAAACACTTGCACATTACATCTGCATGTCATGTGACGATTACAATACAGTACAATATATCAGAAAACTGAGAACTCATGGAAAATGGACAGATATGTTTTATGTACCAACAAAAGAAAATTCCCAGATGAAGGTCCAATAAGTAAGGGATAATGTACAGGCAGCCGGTGGTTTTCGCAGAAATGAGCCCGACAGTGTGATCAGGTCTGGCTTATTATTACACGGCAATTTACCTCATAAGTAAGGTAAGGAAAATTAAATATTGATTTGAAATATTTTATTTGCTCATTTTTAACTAATACCAACCTTTCGTGAGGAAAACTGATTTACTTTCGTTTTAAGATCAGACAAAAGACATTCAAATGTCATGAACATGCTATTTGAGTTGATAATTTGTAAATATAATGTCATATATGTTATTAATTTTGTGTAATAAACTGGTTTCCGTGTGTTATCAGTTCTGGGCCCTTGTTATCTGGGAATAACAAACCTGCAAATGTAACGACAGGCCAATAAGGGGTGGGTTTCCCAAACAACGATGTAACTCGTTGCTGAACGACCATAGTATGATGCATCGTTGGAGAAACAAACTACCTTGTCACGACTGTTTCCCCAAAGCATAGTAACATAGTAACTATTGTCGCACATTTGTCATTTGAATGATGTTGGTTTAACAACATAGTTGATGATGTCACGTGGGAGGTGAAGTACTAATTAATCTGTGCAAATCGATTATTGTATTATTATGCGATCGATATTGCATCGGAAGACTGATTTTGTTATTGTGATTTAGTTATCTATTGTTTATTTTCTAAATATTTAATTCACCCGCAAGTTCCCTCTTACGTCACTCCTCCCAGGGATTCCCCAGGGTCTTAAAGCTCGTAGCTCTGCGCACATGCACAGTTTTCAAATGCAGCGCTTTCATTCTACAAATTTAAAGACGTAAAATAAAATTTTAATATATTTAGAATGATGGATATAGACTGTACTACATGTTTTTTGCTTATTTTGTTCAAAATCATGATCAACGTAAGTCTACATATGATAATAACAAGGAACGATGCTTCTAACACAAGTTAGCGAATGTTCATTTGAACTATGGTTTCGGGAAACACCAAATCATTGAACGATGTTAGTAACGATGGAACTTACGATGTTCGTTGGCAAACGATGCTTTTGGGAAACGCACCCCAGAATCAAGGATTCCAACGAGCCGTGTAATAACATGTAATAATGATAATAGCAATGTAAAGTTCTATTAATAAAAACTTGTTTTTGAAGTTAAACATGCAAATGTGCTAAATATTTCAAGGGGAACTTCAAGTAAATATTTAGGGAGGGGTGGTGATGGCGCAGTGTATAAGACACACGCCTTTGGTGTGAGAGACCGGGGTTTAAATCCACTGTGACACACCATTGTGTCCCTGAGCAAGACACTTAACCCCTAGTTTCTCCAGAGGCGTGCAACCTCTGACATAATAGCAATTGTAAGTCGCTTTGGATAAAAGCATCAGCTAAATGAATAAGTAAGAATAAGTAAGGTCAAGGGGGTTCGGCTGACAAAAAAGTTTGAAAACCATTGGTTGATGAATTGAAATATTGCTGTCAAAGAATTTTCAGTTATGCTTTTGACTGACATTTTTATCCAAAGCGACTTACAATGCATAACAAGGTTTACATTTTATCAGTATTTGTGTTCCCTGTGAATCAATTCCACAGCCTTAGACTCTACCAGTTGAGCTACAGGAACAACAAATTTAAAAGTTTAAGAGGTAAAGCCAAACATTCAAAGCCACAACAGATGCTTTGCTAGAGATGCGTACACACAGCAGCTTTCATACCGACCAAACAAACCAACCCAACCTCTTTTGTTGAAAGTTTTTTCATGTTGAGCAACACAATTCATTTCTCTGGGGTTCTTTAAAATTCTTCATGATCTCTGCAGCTCAGAATCAAGCAGATGAATAGTACAGAAGCAAACACATGGGTAAACCTAAAGTACTGCCTGAGGTGCCTGAACTCAGAAGAGGGCAAAAAAAGTAAAACGAAAACGCAGAGCTGCTCATCTTCCTTGTGTTGCCCTGATGTCAACTCCATTTCATCACAGTTTTAAAGTTGTGGAGGACTGGTCAGGATAACCGCATTTCGCTTTTGGCTGTGGAGAAAAGCTCCTTATTTGTGTTGCGATCGTGAGGATGAACTAAACTCACTTCGGGGGAAGAAAATGTTGCAGGAGAGAGAAGTGTGTAAAATGCTATGGCAACTTGTGCAGGTTTAGCTCTTTACATATTTCCAGGCATTACATTTCCAACAACCTCCTGAGAATTGTTACCTGTAGGTCTAACACAGTCTCACCCCATTTCGTCAATATTTGACGACACTTGACCATTCGTCATATGTTGACGTGAAGGGTATACCTTTCGCGTCATTTTTTGACGAACTGGGGACTTCAATACTATTACGTCCGTTGCATTCTCTTTCCTATTTTATTACCATTTGCGCGTCGGTTTAGGGTTAGATTACGCAAAATTAAACAGTGTACGCGAAATTAAACAGTGTACGCGAAATTGAACAGTTGTCACCTGGCGTTGGGGTTAGAAACAGTTGTCACCTGGCGTTGGGGTTAGAGTTAGGTTTGGGTAGGGATGTCATTATGTAAATCTAACCCTAAACCGACGCGCAAATGGTAATAAAATAGGAAAGAGAATGCAACGGACGTAATAGTATTGAAGTCCCCAGTTCGTCAAAAAATGACGCGAAAGGTATACCCTTCACGTCAACATATGACGAATGGTCAAGTGTCGTCAAATATTGACGAAATGGGGTGAGACTGGGTTGGTAGGTCATATAAAGCATGAAACTTCAGTCAAGTAAACATGTGTAGGGGAAAGCGGGGCACAAACTAACACTTTTTGACTTTGGCTCTATCATTCAAAAATATTTAAGTTAGATAAATATTTTTTTTATACAATCAATACACACATCTCTTCTACAAATGAACACTTAGAGGCGGGGTCCATGACCTCTGAAAGCCAATGTTGACATTTGAAATCACCTAAACAAACACGCCCCTACCCCAATAGATTCTGGACCATCATTTGATAGACCCAACCCTTACATACGCAACCCAGGCAATGGTGTTGGTTAGTAGACTCGCCCCTTACTGCTGATTGGCTACAAGTGTGTATTGGTGCTTGGCCCGACTCCCTTTTCCAAAATGTTCACAAATCATGGACCCCGCCTTTAAAGGTGGTGTGTGTAAATTTTTGTGGCATCTAGTGGTGAGATTGTAATATTTCAACAAACAGCTAACACCTTAAATTATATAACGCATATCTTTATACACCTTGGGTCCCCCTTCATAAATACGGTACAAACATGTCGTCGTCTGAGACAACGTAGGGGCGAACTTTTAAAGGGAAATTTAATCGACAGAAACATAAATCTTTATTGAAAGTGGGTCATATTTGTAGTCGAAATGTAATATAAATTTAGAATTTTGTGCCTATTTGACCGAGAAAAGACAGAATGTCAATGCAATTTAACAAAGAAAATAGAAACACTTTATAGTCAGACATCCGTTTATCCCTGCAGGCTTTGGCTGTCACTTCCAGTTAAGGATTCTAAAATATGTATCCAGGACGGCGCTGTCCATATACAGTACGAAGCTTGGGTAGGAGGAAGCTTCGTTCAGTTTCTGATCTATTTTTGAGAGTGTTGGCCAAATATGTATATTCCCAAAGAAGAAAATGCCGCATCCTGCGCACAAACGCGTCCACTACACAATATGTATACTCCACAGATGCGCTGGCTCAGCGCTTGTGCTTGTAAGCCTAAACACGTCTGTGAAATAAACACACGCAAAAAACCTCTCTTGCCCGGGACCATTCACCAAACAAATGTCCATATCCTGATCTGATGTGGAAATGTTATACAGAAAGCACACAGCGAGAGTACAGCCACTACTAGTCCGTCCAACCTCTAGCCAGTCCGGGCTTCTCTACACAGCAGAGGCCGAGGGTTGCGGTGTCTTCCCCGGGCTCCTCTATGCAGTCGAAGCCCAGGCTCCGGCCTACTCCTCGGGCTTCTGTTCTTCCATCTGCCTGAGCTCTTTGCTGTATTGTGGCTCATAAAGGTGCAATGAACAGCGGATCGCTCCACAACATCTGTTAGCTTAGCTTAGCATAATGATGGCGGCTGCTAGTTTTTTTCTTCTGTGTTCACCCTCAACAAAGATACAGCAGTTCCTTCTTTCAATGACGAAATTACATCATTGAAAGAAGGAAGTGCAACACTGAAATCTGTAATTCTCCCGTCTCAGGGGAAACTGAGTATTTATACACCACTGATAATATAGTTATGTATATTATATTGCATTTCTGTCAAGAGATCCTTCTAAAAATGACACAATATACCTTTAAAGTATGTTTTGTGGGACCTACCGTTATCGTAAAATTACACCGTAAGTGACTGGAGTGCAAACGTTACAACTTACATACAAAAACATAAGATGAAGAAATTTACTTTCATGCCTCCAAAACACTCTTTGTTCAATATCTTAACACAAATTCACAGGAAATCACCCTCTGGCAGTAAGAGAAAAAACACAGAAGCACAGATTGCTCGGCCCTGTATAAATATGTAAAGAAGCCGTGTTACAATTAACCCCCCGTTAATTTGTTAGTTCCCCCTACTGCATATACTATCAATTTTGCTTTGTTATGAGGATAGAGTTAGGATTTTTCAATATGTTTTATGGTAATTTGGGTGATATATTTTGCATAATCTGTTAATTGCTATTATGCTAACGTATGACATTTTTACATACTTTTTACAATTTTTTTCAACTTTCTTGAGTAGTGAGGAGTTGCTATAAATTAAGAAAAAATAAAGTTAAAATAACTTGAGCTAATTCAACTCTATTTAATATTTTTTTGCGACATATGAATTGTAAATTCAAGTTGATTAAACTTAAAAATGTAAGTGCAACAATTATTTTTATACAGTGTGGTATGCCTACCCAGCCAACATGTATATGTGGGCCCCACATGGGTTTTACTTGGGCTACATGGGTACCAAGTGGGCATGGTCCTATTATGGGCATCTTATATGGAACTCACTTGGGTGAGTGTAGTAGGCCCCACATGGGTTAAAAAACATAGGCTCCCTATATGGGTCCCAGTTGGGATGTTAATGGGAAATGAGGGCATGGGCTCATAATAGGAAACACATATGGGGCCCTCTTGGCCAACCATTATGGGTCTTAAATGGGCTAACACAATCATTCCCATATAGGCTCCTTATATGGGTCAGAAGTGGGTCCCACATAGGTCACCTGTATATGTGTTTTGAATAAGGAAACACATATGGGACCATATTGGCCAAACCATATGGGTACAACATGGGCAAACACAATTATCCCCATATAAGTTCCTTATATGGGTCCGAAGTGGGACCCATATATGTCCCTCTGTATGTGTTTTGAATAAGGAAACACATATGGGACCCTTTCGGCCAAACCATATGGGTCCAACATGGGCAAACACAATTATTCCCATATAGGCTCCTTATATGGGTCAGAAGTGGGTCCCACATAGGTCACCTGCATATGTGTTTTGAATTAGGAAACACATATGGGACCCTATTGGCCAAACCATATGGGTACAACATGGGCAAACACAATTATTCCCATATAGGCTACTTATATGGGCTGAAAGTGGGTCCCACATAGGTCACCTGTATATGTGTTTTGAATAAGGAAACACATATGGGACCCTTTTGGCTAAACCATATGGGTACAACATGGGCAAACACAAATATCCCCATATAGGCTCCTTATATGGGTCAGAAGTGGGTCCCACATAGGTCACCTGTATATGTGTTTTGAATAAGGAAACACATATGGGACCCTATTGGCCAAACCATATGGGTACAACATGGGCAAACACAAATATTCCCATATAGGCTCCTTATATGGGTCAGAAGTGGGTCCCACATAGGTCACCTGTATATGTGTTTTGAATAAGGAAACACATATGGGACCCTATTGGCCAAACCATATGGATACAACATGGGCAAACACAATTATCCCCATATAGGCTCCTTATATGGGTCAGAAGTGGGACCCACATAGGTCACCTGTATATGTGTTTTGAATAAGGAAACACATATGGGACCCTATTGGCCAAACCATATGGGTACAACATGGGCAAACACAAATATTCCCATATAGGCTCCTTATATGGGTCAGAAGTGGGTCCCACATAGGTCACCTGTATATGTGTTTTGAATAAGGAAACACATATGGGACCCTATTGGCCAAACCATATGGGTACAACATGGGCAAACACAATTATTCCCATATAGGCTACTTATATGGGCTGAAAGTGGGTCCCACATAGGTCACCTGTATATGTGTTTTGAATAAGGAAACACATATGGGACCCTTTTGGCTAAACCATATGGGTACAACATGGGCAAACACAAATATCCCCATATAGGCTCCTTATATGGGTCAGAAGTGGGTCCCACATAGGTCACCTGTATATGTGTTTTGAATAAGGAAACACATATGGGACCCTATTGGCCAAACCATATGGGTACAACATGGGCAAACACAAATATTCCCATATAGGCTCCTTATATGGGTCAGAAGTGGGTCCCACATAGGTCACCTGTATATGTGTTTTGAATAAGGAAACACATATGGGACCCTATTGGCCAAACCATATGGATACAACATGGGCAAACACAATTATCCCCATATAGGCTCCTTATATGGGTCAGAAGTGGGACCCACATAGGTCACCTGTATATGTGTTTTGAATAAGGAAACACATATGGGACCCTATTGGCCAAACCATATGGGTACAACATGGGCAAACACAAATATCCCCATATAGGCTCCTTATATGGGTCAGAAGTGGGTCCCACATAGGTCACCTGTATATGTGTTTTGAATAAGGAAACACATATGGGACCCTATTGGCCAAACCATATGGGTACAACATGGGCAAACACAAATATTCCCATATAGGCTCCTTATATGGGTCAGAAGTGGGTCCCACATAGGTCACCTGTATATGTGTTTTGAATAAGGAAACACATATGGGACCCTTTTGGCTAAACCATATGGGTACAACATGGGCAAACACAAATATCCCCATATAGGCTCCTTATATGGGTCAGAAGTGGGTCCCACATAGGTCACCTGTATATGTGTTTTGAATAAGGAAACACATATGGGACCCTTTTGGCTAAACCATATGGGTACAACATGGGCAAACACAATTATCCCCATATAGGCTCCTTATATGGGTCAGAAGTGGGACCCACATAGGTCACCTGTATATGTGTTTTAAATAAGGAAACACATATGGGACCCTATTGGCCAAACCATATGGGTACAACATGGGCAAACACAAATATTCCCATATAGGATCCTTATATTGGCCAAAAGTGGGACCCACATAGGTCACCTGTATATGTGTTTTGAATAAGGAAACACATATGGGACCCTTTTGGCTAAACCATATGGGTACAACATGGGCAAACACAATTATTCCCATATAGGCTCCTTATATGTGTCCGAAGTGGGACCCATATATGTCCCTCTGTATGTGTTTTGAATAAGGAAACACATATGGGACCCTTTCGGCCAAACCATATGGGTCCAACATGGGCAAACACAATTATTCCCATATAGGCTCCTTATATGGGCCCGAAGTGGGACCCACATAGGTCACCTGTATATGTGTTTTGAATAAGGAAACACATATGGGACCCTATTGGCCAAACCATATGGGTACAACATGGGCAAACACAAATATCCCCATATAGGCTCCTTATATGGGTCAGAAGTGGGTCCCACATAGGTCACCTGTATATGTGTTTTGAATAAGGAAACACATATGGGACCCTATTAGCCAAACCATATGGGTACAACATGGGCAAACACAATTATCCCCATATAGGCTCCTTATATGTGTCAGAAGTGGGACCCACATAGGTCACCTGTATATGTGTTTTGAATAAGGAAACACATATGGGACCCTTTTGGCCAAACCATATGGGTATAACATGGGCAAACACAAATATTTCCATATAGGCTCCTTATATGGGTCAGAAGTGGGTCCCACATAGGTCACCTGTATATGTGTTTTGAATAAGGAAACACATATGGGACCCTATTGGCCAAACCATATGGGTACAACATGGGCAAACACAATTATCCCCATATAGGCTCCTTATATGGGTCAGAAGTGGGTCCCACATAGGTCACCTGTATATGTGTTTTGAATAAGGAAACACATATGGGACCCTATTGGCCAAACCATATGGGTACAACATGGGCAAACACAATTATCCCCATATAGGCTCCTTATATGGGTCAGAAGTGGGTCCCACATAGGTCACCTGTATATGTGTTTTGAATAAGGAAACACATATGGGACCCTATTGGCCAAACCATATGGATACAACATGGGCAAACACAATTATCCCCATATAGGCTCCTTATATGGGTCAGAAGTGGGTCCCACATAGGTCACCTGTATATGTGTTTTGAATAAGGAAACACATATGGGGCCCTTTTGGCCAAACCATATGGGTTCAACATGGGCAAACACAATTATCCCCATATAGGCTCCTTATATGGGTCAGAAGTGGGTCCCACATAGGTCACCTGTATATGTGTTTTGAATAAGGAAACACATATGGGACCCTATTGGCCAAACCATATGGGTACAACATGGGCAAACACAATTATCCCCATATAGGCTCCTTATATGGGTCAGAAGTGGGTCCCACATAGGTCACCTGTATATGTGTTTTGAATAAGGAAACACATATGGGACCCTATTGGCCAAACCATATGGATACAACATGGGCAAACACAATTATCCCCATATAGGCTCCTTATATGGGTCAGAAGTGGGTCCCACATAGGTCACCTGTATATGTGTTTTGAATAAGGAAACACATATGGGACCCTATTGGCCAAACCATATGGGTACAACATGGGCAAACACAATTATCCCCATATAGGCTCCTTATATGGGTCAGAAGTGGGTCCCACATAGGTCACCTGTATATGTGTTTTGAATAAGGAAACACATATGGGACCCTATTGGCCAAACCATATGGATACAACATGGGCAAACACAATTATCCCCATATAGGCTCCTTATATGGGTCAGAAGTGGGTCCCACATAGGTCACCTGTATATGTGTTTTGAATAAGGAAACACATATGGGACCCTATTGGCCAAACCATATGGGTACAACATGGGCAAACACAATTATCCCCATATAGGCTCCTTATATGGGTCAGAAGTGGGTCCCACATAGGTCACCTGTATATGTGTTTTGAATAAGGAAACACATATGGGACCCTATTGGCCAAACCATATGGATACAACATGGGCAAACACAATTATCCCCATATAGGCTCCTTATATGGGTCAGAAGTGGGTCCCACATAGGTCACCTGTATATGTGTTTTGAATAAGGAAACACATATGGGGCCCTTTTGGCCAAACCATATGGGTTCAACATGGGCAAACACAATTATCCCCATATAGGCTCCTTATATGGGTCAGAAGTGGGTCCCACATAGGTCACCTGTATATGTGTTTTGAATAAGGAAAGACATATGGGACCATATTGGCCAAACCATATGGGTACAACATGGGCAAACACAAATATTCCCATATAGGCTCCTTATATGGGTCAGAAGTGGGTCCCACATAGGTCACCTGTATATGTGTTTTGAATAAGGAAAGACATATGGGACCATATTGGCCAAACCATATGGGTACAACATGGGCAAACACAAATATTCCCATATAGGCTCCTTATATGGGTCAGAAGTGGGTCCCACATAGGTCACCTGTATATGTGTTTTGAATAAGGAAACACATATGGGACCCTATTGGCCAAACCATATGGGTACAACATGGGCAAACACAATTATTCCCATATAGGCTCCTTATATGGGTCAGAAGTGGGTCCCACATAGGTCACCTGTATATGTGTTTTGAATAAGGAAACACATATGGGACCCTTTGGGCCAAACCATATGGGTACAACATGGGCAAACACAATTATTCCCATATAGGCTCCTTATATGGGTCAGAAGTGGGACCCACATAGGTCACCTGTATATGTGTTTTGAATAAGGAAAGACATATGGGACCATATTGGCCAAACCATATGGGTACAACATGGGCAAACACAAATATTCCCATATAGGCTCCTTATATGGGTCAGAAGTGGGTCCCACATAGGTCACCTGTATATGTGTTTTGAATAAGGAAACACATATGGGACCCTATTGGCCAAACCATATGGGTACAACATGGGCAAACACAATTATTCCCATATAGGCTCCTTATATGGGTCAGAAGTGGGTCCCACATAGGTCACCTGTATATGTGTTTTGAATAAGGAAACACATATGGGACCCTTTGGGCCAAACCATATGGGTACAACATGGGCAAACACAATTATTCCCATATAGGCTCCTTATATGGGCTGAAAGTGGGTCCCACATAGGTCACCTGTATATGTGTTTTGAATAAGGAAACACATATGGGACCCTATTGGCCAAACCATATGGGTACAACATGGGCAAACACAATCATTCCCATATAGGCTCCTTATATGGGTCAGAAGTGGGACCCACATAGGTCATGAGTATATGGATTCTAAATAAGGAAACACTTATGGGACCCTTTCTGTCAAATCATATGAGTCCCATACAGACTCCTCACATGGACCGCCATATGTAATTGTCATTTCATGCCCTGTTTTAACAGGGATCCTGAAAGGTTTATGCCTATGTTTTCAGACTGTCTTACTTCGCAAACCATGGTGACGCTAAAAGCAAGACATGTAGCCTAATAGTTTATGAAGTCCCAAAGGACTGCAGGGTAACTTCTAAGTAAAGGCGGCTGCATCAATGTAACAGAAGCCTTGCATTTTTTACCCAAAGCTTGCATGGGTATTAGTGCATTTAAAATGTTATTTGTAATATGATGATAAAACATTACAAAAATTAGTTAGGTTCAGGCTCAGGTTAAAATTTTACTGCAAGTCTAAAGCGATCTGACATAATTAGCAAAAGTGAGACAGTGACAGACCGTATTCACTGTATTCTGATATCTAGACCAATCAGTTTTCACTGTGGGCAGGCATACAATCAACCTCTCTCTTCAGCTCAGTAAACCACTGTACAGTAGTTTATTTACAATGTACAGTAAATGACAGAGTGTCCAAAAAAAACCCAGGAAAATAATACAGTAATTACTTTATTTTTTAAGTATATCAAAGTGTATATCTGTGTAAACCCTCTGCTTTTAAACAAAACAAAAACATTTAACCTATCTTTATTTGTTCCTTTTTATCTTTTTTTAAATATGTGTCTTTTTTTATAAATATAGGGTCAAAGGAGTTTAAGGTGTCCTTCATAATTGTACATATATTTTAAAGCTGTTTAAAAGAGCAACCGTATTAAAGTAATAAACAACATAACACAAAATAATATATAAATTATATTGATGATTAAATTATTTTAAATGTATGTTTTTTTGTGGGGGCTTGTTGGTGAGCTTCCTTCCCAATCAGTTTTTGTAGGGTGGGATGTCTGAGTGTAATTTTAATAAATTAAACAGTCAAAACTGCACAAAAATCTTTTATTTACATTGTCTCCAATGTTTGCTATACTGAGAGGATTTGTACATATGTAGAACTCATTTTATGTTTTGATAGATACTAAGTGAATTATCACCATACACCAAAGGCCTCTATCGTGCTAGTCTGGCCAGACCTTCAATACTGAAGTTGTTTACAATGTTTAGCCAACATTCTGTGGGCGTGACAGTTGAAGCTGAGACTACTATCATGCTGAGTCCATGAGTTTAAGTCCATGAGAAGAGCATTGACCAACTATGGTGTGGTGTGCAGGGGTGGCTGGTGACTTTTCTTGTGAGGGATTAAAAAATTTGTGTTTGGGGTGTCATGTGTGTTGCTCATCATGTCAAAATATGTGTTTGTTGCATCATGTGAACCATGTGCATCATGCATCTTGCCTGCTGGACACACATCGAAAGGATTTGTAATAAAAGAGGCGCTCACAAAATACTTGCAAGACACTAACTTAACACTGAACTCATGCCACTAGGAACTAGGCTACATACATGTTGTGATGAGATTTGCATTGTGCGCCCTCAAAAAAGAAGTCACCACGCGGCCGTCACTGCATGAATGGCAGAATTGCAAGCAGGATGCCACTGCTCTCCAAACAGATGCTCCTACCTTCAGTTTGCTAAGGTCATGTGAACAGGGCTACTGGATTTTATTTATTTGGGATCTATGGGCTACAGTTTCTCCAAAATATACCCTTACGAAAATTAAATACATGGTTTACTACAGTTTAAACAACAACAACAAAACATCGTTACTAGTAAAACCATGGTTTTGCCAATAGTAGGCCTAATCAATACCAAAAAACATCCCTGCTGAAAAAACAGCATACCAGCAAGACCATATGTTGTGTTTTGGTGCTAGTTTACTAGTGAACACCAGCTAAACCTGCACTAGCACCAGCTAAACCAGCACCAAACCAGCATTAGCACCAGCTAAACCATCACCAAACCAGCATTAGCACCAGCATCCCATGCGGGTCATACCAGCAAGACCAGCCTATGTTGTGTTTTGGTGCTGGTATGCTGGTGACCACCAGCTAAACCAGCATCAAACCAGCATAGACCAGCATAATTCCCATGCTAAGTGTAGTAAGACCATGGTTTTGCTGATAGTAACCAATACACAAAAAAAACATGTTACTACACTTTTACCACAATAAAACCATGTTTAATTTTCGTAACGGCTATATGCACATTGTGTTTTGGGGTATATTTATGCAGAAACATATGTTGTATTAAATGAATACAATGTTGTATTCATTTAAAAAAACGGCGCCAAGAAAAAAGGACATGCGCATTGCTCTGCTGAGCCAGTTGGAGCTGGTACATTTTAATTACTTGCTGTCTTCACTGGAGTGCTGCAAGCTCTAAGAGTGGTGAGTAGGTCTGTTTTATTACATTATATGACATTAAACTGTTGATAAAAAGTATATTCAAGTAGTCAAACATTAAAATTTTCTTGGATGTTATTCAGTGGCGAAGCTCGCCGGGGTAACGTTAGGTGAATGCGTACGGTCGCGGTTGCGAAAATCAACCTTGTTTTTAAATTGTCAGAGTATTAACACACTACATTTACTCTGTTAACGTTACATGTACTTAAGAAGCACTTTAGGATATATTTAACAGTTATAGTGGGTATTTTTACTTTTACTCGTAACTCGATGATATTTCTAATGAAAATGACATGCACTCAGTTTGGCACGACGCACTTTATTTTAATGCAGTACGAAATGCGAACTTCAGATTATTATTATTTTTTCATCATTTGGCGAAGCATTTGATTTGTGAATGAATGACTCTTTTGAACGAGTCGATTCTTCACAAAATATTGCAAATGAATTGCTGTTTTGTACCGGGTCGATTCTAGGTATTGATTGAACGGTTTGAATCAATTTGAATGATTTGTTCCGTTTGCTGCAAGATCTGAATCATCTGTACATCTGCAGCACTTCTCTCTCGTAACGTGAAACTTAAAAACACGCCAATAGGAGTGTTAGATGAAGTGGATGCAAGTGAACTATCAATCTACTGAAACAGAAGCGGCAAATATTCGAAGAAGAAAATGCTCGCGCGACCTGTGCGTCAGACCCGGATAAACGCACGCGAGCTGACAAAGTAAGTTAACGCGCTTTCAAATGTTTACTTGAATCACAGCCGTGATTACAGCAGGAAGAAAATCCATCGACGATTGGCGTCTGATTCGCTCTAAAAAGTAATGTTTGTTCAGATGTGAGTGCTTTTTGTGACACATTAGTTTGATAATATTAGATAACATGAATTACTGTATTTTTACTCTCAAGTATAATATTGACGGCTGTCCCCTCCTATGGAAGTCACGTTTTCGTTTGGCTGCATGTTTTGTTGTAAAGAGCACTATTTTGTTTGCTCAGTTTGATCACTGATATCTATTACAAGTTTTAATGTCATTTTGGATATAGGGAAGCAATTAGGTGCAGCGTTATAACAAGACTGTTGTTGCACTTCTATGCTTAACTTTACATGAAAAAAAGATTTTAGCCTACATACTGTAAAGTATGGACTTGGTTAGTGAACTTTAACAGTATTTGCCAGATGTTAACTCATATAATTTTGTCATTTTTATGGATTTTTTTTTCAGATCCTGAGTAGCTGTTATTCAATACCATGTAAGTATTTAGAATTTAATATTTTGCTAACGTTTCTTACACATAAAGTTTCCCTACTGCAATAGAATGCATCATGGCCTGCTTTTTTACCTCACTAGAAATGTAGTTGCAGTCAAGTGTGCCAAGCAGCACTTCTTTAGGGATTTGCTGCTCCATAAAAAGTGGAAAATAAAAAATTTAATTGTATTTATTAGGGCTGTGTATTGCCAACAATTTCCTGATACGATACGTATCCCGATACAAGGTCACGGTACGATGCACATCACAATGCAAGACTATTTTAAATTACATTTTTGTTCAGAATTTAGTAAGATTATTATTATTATTATTATTATTATTATTAACTGTTTATTATACATTGAATAAGCAGTGTTGTTACAGAATTCTGGTATCGGAAGCGGAAATAGTGGTATCGGTGCATTCCTAGTTTGATCGGCTCTCTAATTTTTCTTACAGTACTTTGATTTCATACATCAATCAGTGTATACAATGCCACTTCAAGATGAACACACCTAATATTTGTTAGTATGGCTGTGTGGGGAAAAAATAATGTTTAACATAAGCATATACCTACTAGAGTGCGGATCGGGCCGCATTTTTCTGTCTGAGCCCGGCCACGTTCGACAGGGCAGTAACCAAACCCGACCGTAACCCGACAGGCATTACAATATTTATGTCTGAGCCCAACACAGTTAAAAATCGCTTTGTCACAGCAACATAAACACATTTCCGCACACATGAAAATGGGTGACGACAGTTCATCTTAAAATGAAACTTTTATGTTTATCAGCTTACCCCCAAGCCATCCAAGAGGTAGGTGACTTTATTTCTTCAGTAGAACACAAATGTCGATTTTTAACTCCAACAGTTTCAGTCTGTCAGTTGTATAAGTGGATGGTAACAAAATCCGAAAGAGAAAAAAAACATGCACAGACAAATCCAAATAAAACCCTGCGACACGACACATCCATGTCCTAAGACACGAAACGATCGGTTTGTGCGAGAAACCGAACAGTATTTATATCATTTTTTACCTCTAATACAACACTATCCCCAGAGAAACGGGAGCCCCGTATAGTGTTTATACGCCCTCACGTGCACCTGAAACAGTAGGTAGCAGTATGCACCTATGAAGTTGTTTCGCAACCCGCTATTAAACATTAGATGAATAAGAAGGTGATGTGTGAATGCACGTGTTTCATTTTAAGATGAACTATCGCTTTAAACAGGCCCATTGGCTACCTACATATTATAATAAGCTGTTGTAAATTTCAAATGTTCAATGCCTTATTGCGCCGAGCCCAACCCGAACATAATTTCTAAATGTCTATTCGAACCCGGCCCGTTGGGTACCGCCGGGTCCCGCGGGCTCGGTTTGAGTATCCATCCTTTAATACCTACTGTATGCCAAAGACTGTCATTGTAAAAAGAACAAATGTGTAATTTTTAATATTTTTATCTTAAAAATTTATTTGGTTTTGCAGATGCTCTTAAGGACAACGCCCTGATGTCCAAGGTCAACCAGCAAGAAGCTGAGAAGGCACTGTCAAAATGGTTCACTGGGGCAAGGGACAGAGGAGGACAGAGGGCATCAAGAATGCAGAAAAGGATGTCTGTTTGAGAAAGGTTATAACTACAGTTGCTGATTTGAACTGTCATAGTTTTTTTATTTTTCTTAAAGGAAAACCTTTTCCAATATTTTACCATGTTCTTCCCTCAACTTAGATGAATTAATACATACCTCTATTTTCTCAATGCGTGCACTTAAAGGTGGGGTGCACAATTTCTGAAAAAAAAAGTTTTGGAAAAGGGAGTCGGGCCGACTACCAAAACACACTTGTAGCCAATCAGCAGCATGTCTACTAACTGACATCGTTTCCTGCGTTGCGTATTTGTGGGGCGGGTCTATCAAAAGAAGGTCCAGATTCTATTAGGGTAAGGGTGTGTTTGTTTAGATGATTTCAAATGTAAACATTGGCTTTCATGCACCCTGCCTTTATTTGTTGTGAAGTGTGGCGTGAATATGTTAGCATTTAGCCTAGCACCATTCATTCATTAAGATCCAAACAGGGAAGAATTTAAAAGCCACCAAACACTTCCATGTTTTCTAGGGGTGCACGATTCAGAAAATTTCACGATTCGATTCGATTCCGATTTTTGGGCTCAAGATTCGATTCAAAAACGATTTTCGATTCAAAAACAATTCTCGATTTAAAAAAAAACGATTCACAGTATGTAAATGTAGTTTACTTTTTCCTATGTGACTGATTGAAGTAGATATACAATTTTAAAGAAAAGAAACACAAGAAGTTAAATGTAGTTTGATGTTACTTTATGTCTTTGTGCAAAAATAAAAACTGTTATGAAGCAATTAGATGACCCCTTTTATCAAACTCTATTAAATACAATAATATAGTACATTAATGATAGACAGTGCAGGTCTATAGATTATAAATGTGACTGGTGTTATAATGGTTATTATTTCTATTAGATAGAGCAGAAGCAGGAAAAGTGCCTTTCTTTCTATTTCTCTCTTGCCAATTAAAAAAAGCTAAATCCACTCATTATTTCAGATTGAAAAGTCTACTTGCTGTTAGTGACAGGGGACTTTACATTACAGCTTTGCGTTTTGTAAATCTTGAGTCAGCTTGAGCTTTGCTCGTTCAGTGCAATAGATTTTGGAAAAGATATGGTTTATTAATAATAATAGAAAAGAGCCAGTTGTTATCACCATAGAAACTGTCGGCATGCTGAAACTGCACGCGAGCTTTAGCGCGGTAGCGCTCACGGCCATTCTCCGATCGACTTAGGTTTTACACACAATATTAATCAGACTTGGGACCCGAAGTAATTTAACTATGACTGAGCCGGACCCTACTGAACATTTCAAATACAAACCCGGAACCATACGGGCCGCGGGTGCTCCGTGAAGTCCTCTAATGGTAAAACTCTGCTCAAGTTCAGAAACATGAAGGATACAATGTGACACGAGCTTGTTCACGTTGCATCCCAATTCATTGAGAAACAGAGAGCACGTGAACGCACACCGAACTCCTCATGTCGCACACAAAATGTCATTATTAAAGAGTGTCATCATCACAAAAAAACATAAAAGACTAAATTTGATGCCAGATATACTTGGGCACTTGTTAATATATCTGGGCAGCGCGCCCAAGTAAAGTCAATGTGTGGGAAACACTGTGACAAGAGTGTGCAGGCGTCAGAGTGAATACGACGCAGCGCCATCTATGGGAATACTGAGATAAACTAATTTCAGGACAATAGTAACACAGCATTACAAAAAAATGTATGAATCGATTTTTGGAATTCTATAAATCAAATGTGAATCGATTTTTTATGCACACCCCTAATGTTTTCCCTATTCAAAGACTGTTACATGAGTAGTTACACGAGGAAGTATGGTAAAAAATATAACTATATTGCACTTAGTTTGTAGCACTTCGACCTTGGGCACAGTAACATCATCACTCCTGACTACTCCCCCTCTTGCTTAAACTACGGTCAATATAACCAACACGCCTGTACTAACGTAGTAGATTGAGCAGACTCTGCGAAATATCAAGTTAAGTTTAAGTGTACACATTGAGAAAAGAGAGATATGTATTTATTTGGCTAAGTTGAGGGAAGAACATAGTAAAATATTGAAAAACTGTGTTTGTAATTATCTTACTTTCATTTACTTTTAAAGGCGCCATTTCACAAGAGTTTTTTAATATGTAAAATAAATCTTTGGTGTTTCCAGAGTACATATATGAAATTCTAGCTCAAAATATCATATAGATAATTTGTTATAGCATGTTAAAACTGCCACTTTGTAGGTCCGGGCAAAACTGCGTCCTTTAAACGTGTCCTTTAAAATGCAAACACAGATCACAATGATGGTGGTTTGTTGAGATTGAAACTCAGTTGTGCTGTCAATTATTTTTTCTCACTTTCTGCACTAAATGGCAGTGCCATGTTTGGATAGTGCAGATTTAGGAGTGTTATTATTATAATAAGATCCCCTTCTGATATCACAAGGGGAGCCAAATTTCAATTACCTATTTTTTCACATGCTTGCAGAGAATGGTTTACCAGGTTTTCATGCTATGGCCCCTTTAAATATAATTTTTTCAAATTTTATTTGCAATAAACTTATCAAAGTACATACCTCCTTATACTATATACGGTGGCTAGAAAAGGAATGTTAATCTTTTGGAATTTCATACTTTTTTTAAAATAAATTTTTCATAAAATGTGATCTGATCTCCATCTAACATAATGTGTCTAAAAAATAACACAACTTCTGATCTTTTATGTCTATATTGAACACACTTAGAGGCCAACCACATCAAACGTGTTTATGGCAGTTGCAGGCGCCTTTTTTGAATGATATTCTTTAGGCAGGGAGTGTTTGCACGCTGTTTGTGGGTGCCGAACGCCTTGTGGTTTTTGCCGCCAGTCGCAGCACGAGCTTTTGAAGGAGCGCTGAGAGCGGAAAAGCGCCCGACGTCATTCCCATCTTTCCATTGTCCAATCGAATGAGGGGAGAGGCAGGCCTTACGGTGTGGTGAGGGAAGTTTACAGTTGCTTTGAAGACCGGACTGCACTCTCTCACTCTCTCCTGCGTCTTTGTGCACCTTTCACCCTCAAACAAGGTCAGAGTAAACGCTCTCTTTTTAAAGGAACAGTATGTAAGAAATTTATATCAATTAATCATTAAATGGCCCTGAAATGTCACTAGACATTAAGAAATCATTTTCATTTCAAATACTCATATCACTCACAACAGCGGTCCGGCCAAGATATTGTCATTTAAAAAGTGGAGTTGCAGCCCTCAACTGATGTTTATGTTGTCGTTTGGTATATTGGCCACCAGCTGTGTGATTGCAGTACCAGTTTTAGCCACACATTTTGTGATTGCAATACCAGTTTTGGCCACAATCCTACATACTGTTCCTTTAAAGTTTCTGCTAATATGACAGTTAACAGCAAAAGAGCGCTCACGCTTCAATATTTGGATGTATCATGTGTATGGCCTTCTTCAAGTCAATCCATAAAATCTCTATTGGGTTGAGGTCTGGGCTTTGACTTGGCCACTCCAAAAGGCGGATTTTGTTTTTCTGAAGCCATTCTCTTGTGGACTTGCTCTGGTGTTTTGGGTCTTTGTCCTGTTGCATCACCCAGACATTCCTCCTACAGAATTATCCTGAAGAATTTTCTGATAAACTTGGGAATTTATCTTCCCCTCAATGATTGCAAGCTCGCCAGGCCCTGATGCAGCAAAAAAGGCCCAAATCAACATGTTTTCTCCACCATACTTTACAGTTGGGATGATGTTTTCATAATGATATCGCGTGCCCTTTCTATGCCAGATGTAGTGCTGTGTGTTTTTTTCCAAATAGTTCAATCTTTGTTTCATTAGTCCACAAAACATTTTGCCAAATACCACTGTTGGAATGTCAATTTGTTCTTTTGCAAATTTCAGGGGTATAGCAATGTTCCTTTTAGTACTGTAAGTAGTGACTTTCTTTGGTGTCCTGCCATGGATACACTGCTTGTTCAGTGTTTTACGTGTTGTAGACAATCATACAGAGAGTTCCAATAATGCCTTCAAATCTTTGCATGTCATTCTGGGTTGTTTCTTTACCTCATTAATGAGTCTTCGTGGTGCTCTTGGTGTCATTTTGACACGGGGCGTCCATCTCTTGGTAGAGTAGCAACAGTCCCAAAAGCATCTCCATTTGTAGATTGTATGTCTGTAGACTGGTGAATTTCTAAAGTCTTTGACATAACTTTTAACCCTTTCCAGCTTCATGTAAAGCAACAATTCTTGATTGTAGCTTTTCTGAAAGCTCTTTTTGGTGAGGCATGGCCCATATAAAAAAAATGAACTCCAAAAGTAAACTTCAAAGTAGCTGTAGTCCACACCTCCAAATGCATTATCTTAAAGAGACTCCAGGTGTGATAAAACCTGACTCCAATTTGCTTTTTCGAGATCTTGTTGGCTTAAAAGTTCACATACTTTTTTCACAAGCACTATGAGTTTTTTGGCTGTTCTTAAATAATTCTGTTCTTTCATGTCTTTATTGTTAAATTTTTTTAGAACCATTATGTTTGTCAATACCCTTGACTTGATGAAGACCAGATCACATTTTATGACAAATTTATTTAGAAAGCTATGAAATTTCAAAAGGTTAATATACTTTATCTTGTTACTGTATTTATTGAAGGTTATACTTTTCAAAACACTCAAGACTCTAAAAGGTTCTAAAATAGTTTTGTGCCATTGTAACAAATGTGGCATGATGGTTAGTTAAATAAAAATGGAATTTGAAAGGATTTCAGTGTCACTGTGTGCTTTACTTCTTTCTGCCCTGCTAATCCAGGGCTTCATCACACTCATCTCATTACAATATGCTAACTGGATAACACTGGATATGTCTTATTAAATATGCAGTTTACTAAAATAATGTATTTACCTGCAACAAGTTAATTACAGCCTAACTAGTTATTGTATTTACTAGCTGCTGACCTAAAATTTATAATTTTAAAGACATATATATTTTGCTGATATTTTGCTGTACCTTTTGTTGGGAATTGTGTCTTTTGGGGTATTTTTTGCCTAGATAGTGTCAAGGGGGTTGTATGATTCTTTGGTTCACAACTTCCTATATGAAAGCTTGATCAATTCTGCAACAAATGTATATATGGTGACAGACTCAAATAGTTTTTCTTGTGTAGTTTAATGCAAGTTCAGACTAACATTTTTAAAATTTTTGGTTCAACCTCTCCCACAGCTTTTCAAAGCTGAAACTCAAGTAGATGTAGCAGAAACACATACAATCCCACCAGCAACCCAGATTTTAGATCAGGTAGTCTTCATGTAGCACCCATTTAGAGCTGTAATATGGGTCCCAGATGGGTTTTGCTTATGTTGTACATTTGGGAACTACCTTAAAACTCATTAAAATCCTGCATATAACCTACATGGGTAATTGACAAGGGGCAAATATGGAACCCGTGGACAATCCCACTTACAACCCATATTTCATGACCATGTTGTCCCTATGTAGTACCCACATAAAACTCAAATCTGGGACCAACATGGGCATTATGCATATTGCCCAATTGGGGCCCACAAAACACCCAGTGGAATCCTACAGATAACCTACATGGGTAATTGACAAGGGGCAAATATGGAACCCGCGGACAATCCCACTTACAACCCATATTTCATGACCATGTTGTCCCTATGTAGTACCCACATAAAAATCATATCTGGGCCCAACATGGGCATTATGCATATTGCCCAATTGGGGCCCACCAAACACCCAGTGGAATCCTGCAGATAACCTACATGGGTAATTGACAAGGGGCAAACATGGAGCCCGCGGACAATCCCACTTACAACCCATATTTCATGACCATGTTGTCCCTATGTAGTACCCACATAAAACTCAAATCTGGGCCCAACATGGGCATTATGCATATTGCCCAATTGGGGCCCACCAAACACCCAGTGGAATCCTACAGATAACCTACATGGGTAATTGACAAGGGGCAAATATGGAACCTGCGGACAATCCCACTTACAACCCATATTTCATGACCATGTTGTCCCTATGTAGTACCCACATAAAAATCATATCTGGGCCCAACAATGCCCAATTGGGGCCCACCAAACACCCAGTGGAATCCTGCAGATAATCTACATGGGTAATTGACAAGGGGCAAACATGGAGCCCGCGGACAATCCCACTTACAACCCATATTTCATGACCATGTTGTCCCTATGTAGTACCCACATAAAACTCAAATCTGGGCCCAACATGGGCATTATGCATATTGCCCAATTGGGGCCCACCAAACACCCAGTGGAATCCTACAGATAACCTACATGGGTAATTGACAAGGGGCAAATATGGAACCCGCGGACAATCCCACTTACAACCCATATTTCATGACCATGTTGTCCCTATGTAGTACCCACATAAAAATCATATCTGGGCCCAACATGGGCATTATGCATATTGCCCAATTGGGGCCCACCAAACACCCAGTGGAATCCTGCAGATAACCTACATGGGTAATTGACAAGGGGCAAACATGGAGCCCGCGGACAATCCCACTTACAACCCATATTTCATGACCATGTTGTCCCTATGTAGTACCCACATAAAACTCAAATCTGGGCCCAACATGGGCATTATGCATATTGCCTAATTGGGGCCCACCAAACACCCAGTGGAATCCTACAGATAACCTACATGGGTAATTGACAAGGGGCAAATATGGAACCTGCGGACAATCCCACTTACAACCCATATTTCATGACCATGTTGTCCCTATGTAGTACCCACATAAAAATCATATCTGGGCCCAACATGGGCATTATGCATATTGCCCAATTGGGGCCCACCAAACACCCAGTGGAATCCTGCAGATAACCTACATGGGTAATTGACAAGGGGCAAACATGGAGCCCGCGGACAATCCCACTTACAACCCATATTTCATGACCATGTTGTCCCTATGTAGTACCCACATAAAACTAAAATCTGGGCCCAATATGGGTGTTGTGCATATTGCCCAGGTGGGGCCCACCTAGTGGCAAGTGCAATCCTGCATGGAATCCATGTGGGCAACTGGCATGAGGCCATTATGGAACCCGCGGACAATCCTATATAGGGCCCATTTTTCAGCCCAATTCATACCCATATGGGCCCTATATACAAATGTTGGCTGGGTATTAGCATGGCATTTTGTCTGTTGTTCTGTTTAATAAAGTTTAGTAACTTTATACCACTGCAAACAAACTTCTTTGTCAAGGCCGAACTCTAAATGAAAGCCTTTCACATTTACAGGCTCACACCGAGAGAGAAAATCTAGGCCACAATATCAACCAATTACTTTCTCATGAAGCAATTATGAATATTCACCAAAACATTAAATATTGATTGGCCTGTGCTAACTTTGAGACGCGATGGAAATGAAAACAAATATTAATCACATGGCAGAATAATAGCAATATTTATGAGGTCTGGTCAAAAATATAGATAACCTCTATTTGTGTCTCCAATCTTACTAATAGAGGGGCCAATCTATGTCCAATTTAATTGTTAAGCCCACTGACACACACACACACACACACACACACACATCGTTTGATATTAAAGACATCAATGTCTGCAAGCAAAATGTCAACCTTTCGTGTCGGCGCTCCCCTTCCAAAACGTGATATCGTTCCGACTTATTGCGTTTAGAGCTCATCAGTTTTGTCCTTTTCTCCTGGATGTTAATGAACCTTCTCACTAGCTTTCTGTATGTGTAATTTTCAAATAACCCACAAATCCGAGGAGATGTCATTGAATGTTGTTGTGTGCACATTGGTTGTGCGGGTGTGGCAAATGGTGTGCAGAGATGCCAGATGCTGTAGGGAAATATACAGAAATTATAAAGCAATCTGCATTTGATGGTTATTTCAGATGCATGTGTTTGGTGTGTTTGACCTACCTGTAGTTTTGAGGGTAACATTATGATAAATGCCTCCAGAAGTCTTTCAAAACTTACTTTTAGGAGAATTAATAAAAAGGCTTATTAATGGTTTTTACTTGCTTCTAAAAGAGGTATTATAGAGGATAGGATAGTGTCGAATCATAGTTTGTTGTACTGTAGATGGTCCTTGATGTGGTCCATGGTAATCCTTGCTATCACAGCATGATATGTGATCCTGTGCCATAAACAAATCATAAGGGTCAAATTATGAATAATTAATACGTTTTCCATTGATGTATAGGACAATATTTGGCTGAGATACAACTATTTGAAAATCTGGAATCTCAAAAATCTAAATATTAAGAAAATCGCCGTTAAAGTTGAAACTGCAATTTTATACTGTTGTATAAAAATGTATACTGTTGTATACGTGTTGGGGTCCATAAAAGTCCATTAAAATGCGAAAAATGCTGGAATGTTTTGCTCAAAAAACATAATATTTCTCGACTGAACAAAGAAAGACATCAACATTTTGGATGACATGGTGGTGAGCAATTATTTTATTTTTTTTAGAAAATTGACTAATCCTTTAACTCCTTAATTCAGTTTCTGTACTGTGCCTGAAAACTATAGACCAACCTGAAAAACATGAAATGCGCTGTTTTTTTATTTTTACGTTTTTGTTTTTGTATTTATTTATGCTATTGCTCATAAAATCCTTAGTGTGAGTATCCAGCATTGCTTCTCTCAAACGTGATTATGTGCAGCTGCGCATGTGTGCACGTAGTCGCGCTAAGCAGAGGAATGGAATAATTTACTTATCTCATAAACTTATATTTTATTCACAATAGAATATAGATAACATATCAAATGTTGAAAGTGAGACATTTTGAAATGTCATGCCAAATATTGGCTCATTTTGGATTTCATGAGAGCTACACATTTCAAAAAAAGTTGGGACAGGTAGCAATAAGAGGCCAGAAAAATTAAATGTACATATAAAGGAACAGCTGGATGAGGACCAATGTTTAGGAATGGGAATGTTGTCCTATTCTTGTCTAAAACAGGCTTCTAGTTGCTCAACTGTCTTAGGTCTTCTTTGTCGCATCTTCCGCTTTATGATGCGCCGAATGTTTTCTGTGGGTGACAGATCTGGACTGTAGGTTGGCCATTTCAGTACTCAGATCCTTCTTCTACGCAGTCTTGATGTTGTAATTGATGCAGTATGTGGTCTGGCATTGTCATGTTGGAAAATGCAAGGTCTTCCCTGAAAGAGACGACGTCTGAATGGGATCATATGTATCTAGAACTTGGATAAACCTTTCAGCATTGATGGTGCCTTTCCAGATGTGTAAGCTGCCCATGCCACACGCACTCATGCAACCCCACACCATCAGAGATGCAGGTTTCTGAAATTAGCGCTAATAACAACTTGGGATGTCATTGTCCTCTTTAGTCCGGATGAAATGGCGTCCCAGTTTTTCAAAATGAACTTCAAATTTTGATTCGTCTGACCACAGAACAGTTTTCCACTTTGCCAAAGTCCATTTTAAATGAGCCTTGGCCCAGGGAAAACACCTGTGCTTCATGTTTAGATATGGCTTCTTGTTTGACCTACAGAGTTTTAGATGGCAACAGCGAATGACACGGTGGATTGTGTTCACTGACAATGTGTTCTGGAAGTATTCCAGAGCCCATGTTATGATTTCCATTACAGTAGCATTCCTGTATGTGATGCAGTGCCGTCTAAGGGCCCGAAGATCACAGGCATTAAGTATGGTTTTCCAGCCTTGACCCTTACGCACAAAGATTGTTCCTGATTCTCTGAATCTTTGGATGATATTATTCACTGTAAATGATAATAACTTCAAACTCTTTGCAATTTTTCTCTGAGAAACTCAGAAAACTATTTTTCGCCGCAGCATTTGGGGAATTGGTGATTTTCTGCCCATCTTGACTTTTGAGAGACACTTCCACTCTGAGAGGCTTTTTTATACCCAATCATGTTGCCAATTGACCTTATAAGTTGCAAATTAGTCCTTGAGCTGTTCCTTATATGTACATTTAAATTTTCTGGCCTCTTATTGCTACCTGTCCCAACTTTTTTTGAAATGTGTAGCTCTCATGAAATTCAAAATGAGCTAATATTTGGCATGACATTTCAAAATGCCTCACTTTCAACATTTGATACGTTATCTATATTCTATTGTGAATAAAATATAAGTTTATGAGATAAGTAAATTATTCCATTCCTTTTTTTACTCACAATTTCTACAGTGTCCCAACTTTTTCTCATTTGGGGTTGTACTTTATATTTGAAAATGTATTATTAAATGCTAACATGAACTAATATTAATAAATGCTATGAAAGTATTGTTAATTGCTAGTTCATGTTATCATTGGTTAATGAGTGAATCAAGGTCTTGCCCTTATTTGGCCTAATCAATAGGCCAAATAATACATCCACAAATATTTGAATACTACAAAAAAACATGCTTCATTTACATAATTGAATTGGTTTGGTACAGAAAAAACACTGTAGTCAACCGTTTTTAGAGTGATGACTGGGGCCAGGGTGCCATTTTCTGCTCTGATATTGAGATGGATTGAATGGATTTCAATGTACTGTAGTAAAATGTGCAGCTGATACTGTAGTACTACACTCATATTGGTAGCCAAATCAATAAAATCATGCAAAACAACAAGCATAGAAAGTCGGAAGTCTGCTGCAAAATTGGACTGTTGGTCACTTACAATTTCTGCATGCGGATTCCTCTCGGCCCGCTGATTTATCATTACCAGGTCTAGCGACTTAAACACAGGTCGATTACGATCTAAAATACAACTTTGAAAAGGTTTCTCCTCTTACATCATCCAGTAGACCTCTGAATCAGTCTAATTAGCAGCGATGTTGGCTTGGTCAGATTAAAGGTCAGGCAGTTCTGTGAAGCATGTCTCCTGCAGTCCCAGCCACGCAGGTGTGAGCAGGTGTCAGACGCAGTCAGGCAGAAATCTATCTGTCTGCTCGCGCTCCTTAAACCCAGGGGGGAAACGAGCAGCATCTGCTGAACAGGTTCATCTGTTGTAAAATTGGATGACTGCGTCTACCAAGAGTCCATCTTGACTCAACAAGAGAAGAGAAATAAATGCAATGCTTTGTTTTTAACTTGTTTCAAACTTTACTAATTTGTAGAGTCTCATGATTAATTTCAGACTTGTTTTGTTGATTCTTTCAATAGCCCAACAAACAATTTCAAGAAAGAAAGGAACACAAGCATATCATTTGAGCAGTAAAATAAAAGGCGGGTTTAGTAAATAAAAGGATTACAGATATCCAACAGCAGGGAAAACTCACAAGTGATGTTAATTTAGCCGTCTGAAAGTGGAATCCCGGGATGTTTCCAGCTTTCTTCCACTTTTACTTTTGTATTGATCTGCGCTGCATTTTTGAATAATCCTCAGCGTTTTTTGGTGAGGTTCTCCCAAAGTCCCCGACAATCTGTTTCAGCTACGCCTCGCATCCTTCGCAAGTCCTACAGGACCGCCGGCTGACTTCCTCAGCTCAGCAAGACCGAAACAGATGAGAATCTCGTTGGTAAATTTATGTAATCTTTGTTTTCGTTGTCATGTCGTCGTGTTTCGTCTCTCCTGTGATGCGGATGTGCGTTTGGAGGAAAACGAGGCTGGAGGACCCCTGGCTCTTGAAGGATTTCTGGTGAGGTTTACTTTCATATTACTGTCAATAGCAATTACAGGCCCAAGTCGCAGCATCAAAGACATGGGAAAGTTTCCGTTAAAGGGACACTCCACTTTTTTTGAAAATATGCTTATTTTCCCGCTCCCCCAGAGTTAAACATTTGATTTTTACCGATTTGGAATCCATTCAGCTGATCTTCGGGTCTGACGCTACCACTTTTAGCATAGCTTATCATAATCTATTGAATCTAATTAGACCATTTAGCATCGGGCTTAAAAATAACCCAAGTTTCAATATTTTTCCTATTTTAAACTTGACCCTTCTGTAGTTACATCGTGTACTAAGACCGACAGAAAATTAAAAGTTGCGATTTTCTATGCAGATTTGGCTAGGAACTATACTCTCATTCTGGCGTAATAATAATAATCAAGGACTTTGCTGTCGTAACGTTGCAGGAGGCGCAATGATATTACACAGTGCCCGAAAATAGTCCTCTGCTATTGAAAGTTACTAAGGGGACTATATTCGGCTGCTGCGTAATTACATTGAACCTACTTGCGATGCTAATGGTCTAATCAGATTCAATGGATAATGCTAAGCTATGCTAAAAGTGGTACCGCCAGACCCAGAGATCGGCTGAATGGATTCTTAAACGGTAACAATCACATGTTTAATGTTAGGGGAGCTGGAAAATTAGTAGTATAAAAACAGAACTGTATGTTTACATTTAAACACTTTGCAAATGCTTTTATCCAAAGCAACTTACAGTGCATTACAAGGTATACATTATCAGAAAAATAAAAATCTTAATATTTACTTTATTAGATATTGATCTGACTTAAAAGTCCAGTGTGGGGATTTTAGCGGAATCTAGTGGTGACATTGTGAAATGCAACCAACCTCAATTTCAGGCAAACATGTTGTTGTTTGGGACGAAACCAAGCGTGCCGCACAAGCCCTGAAAAGTGAAGCCAAAACGTCTCGATCACCCCCCAGTAACTGGTCCCAGTATAGGTCATAAACCCCGCCTCCCCATGTTATTCAATGGGACTTGATACCAACTAAAAAATTTAATTACACTTCAATTATCTTTTTTCCGAAGCTGATTTCTGTCATTTATTGTAGTTTTTATCAGGCTGATGTACATTCAAATGTTTGTTATTAAAATAGGTTTGTGTTTAGTTAGTTATTTAATGATATAAAAACGGTGGTGTCACGTCATGATTGACAGCTGTGATATCGTGTGATATGCGTATTCTGCGAGAGCGCGGGTGGGGTCTTGATTTCGCAACTTCACTTCCTGCTCACTACTGCGCATGACTGGTCCCGAAATCGCTACTGCGCAGACTCAAGACCCAAGATGTCAGCGCCATATCGGGACACTGGCGGCTTCACTTTTCACCAATGGAAGAGAGCGAACAGGCGTCGTCCATCTTTTTTTACAGTCTATGGACGAAACACACAGTTTTTGTGTTCAGGGCTACTGTAGAAACATGACGGCGACTTTCATTCTGAGGTAATGAAAACAATTCAGTTTATTATGTAAGGTCTTTATACAGCACTTATAATATAGTTATGTATATTATAATTCATTTCTGTCAAAGATCCTTCTAAAAGTCCCACATTGCACTTTTAATTTGTATGTTTCAATATACAATCTAATTTGTCAAAAAACTGTTTTGTACATGCATAAACAACATCACAAGTGTGAATTTAACTTTAAGCCTGTATATTTCTTATTGTCAGTGATCAATCCTTGTTGCCACACACTGGATAACCACCACTGAACTATAATAAAAAAAAAAAACGTACGATTTTGGCTGACATACGTATATTCACACAGTAGGATCTGTTGGATACATGTTTCACCCGTCCGTGTTCTTAACTCTAAATGCAAAGTTCAGCAATATATCCATCAGCATAGCTTAAATCTCAGTCTTTTTGTCACAACTTTCTGCATTAATAATACACCCACCCACACCCCAATGACAGAAACGTTTAAAATGGTAATTCGTAAACGATTGTCCCAGAAGCCGCCTAATTTTGGTGACTGACACTTCACAAAATGTGTTAAAAATTTGTTTTTCTTTTCTCCCCAAAGTTTTAACGTTCAACCAGCTGAATGCACATCATTTGCTGGCTTCCACATTACAAATTAAGCTACTTAGTTCCACATTAATGCAAGCGCAGGAACCGCATTGAAATCAATGGATTATTCTCAGAAGTGTAACAGTAATTTTAAAATGTATCCTTTCTCCTATTGTTCAACAACTAACTGCACTGCGTCCTCTTCGAACAGGTTATGAATATGCTATTGTGACCCGGAGATCACAATGATCGAGACATCACAATACAGTAGATACTTTGTGTCAAGACATTTGTGATGAAAAGTCCCTGCTGGGACATTTAACTTGCAGCATCAAAGTCGCCAACGCTTCTCAAACTGACATGTATTGGAAGAGTCATGAGTTTCTAGCTTTGTTATTCTCAGCCTGACTTCACAACAACGCCCTTCAATGGATTTTGTCAATCATTGATCTTATAAACAGAATTAAAGCGCTGTTTTTGAAAACTGCGCATGTGCACAGAGCTACGAGCTTTAAGACCCTGGGGATGAATGACGTAGAAGGAAACTTGCGAATGAATGAAATGTCTTGAAATTAGAACTAAAACATGACAGCAAAGTCAGTCTTTAGATGCAATGTAAGTTATTTACAGCAGTTATCTGACATTTGAGATATATATATGTATATGTGTATATATCAAAATGATGCTATTACTATAACTTCAAAACCATGCAAATCGATTAAGTCTACAATGATTCAACTTGATTCGCATTTGAGTCTTTTCAACAAAATGGTTTGTGCCTTTTTTGATCCACTGTATTGTTTTAACATTTCTGTCCTTTGGCTCATACGAACCTTGAGACCCATGGAGCAGGAACTAGTGCGTCTGGTCATGATGAGGTCATGATTGAAGCATGAATAAACCCATCCCATACCGATTATGACCAACTTAATAACCTCCGTCGTATGAGTTAGCACTGTGAAACCGATGAACTATGACCAATCATTCACATGATTAGACTACGGAGACTTTGGTGGCCCAATAAAAACAGTTGGTGCCGAATTTCAGGCCAGGACAGATGGCTTAAAATCTCAAAGCCCCCACAGTTCATTACTTTAGCTGTCTCCTGTTTCCAAACATGTTTGTTCAACACGCAAACAATAAACAACAGTCAGTGTGAGATTTCCACCATCGTGTTTGTCCTTTAAAGCAAACTGTGGTGTGCAGATCCTGGCAGGTGCCCAATTCATGTGGATCATGATACCGTGGTGGTTTTTAATGGGGAGTACCTGCTTAACAGAAGGACTGTAATGAGTGTTTGAGTTTTTTACGTTGTAATTGAACACTTAAGGGAATATGGGGATGGATGCGCGGAGTGCCCTCCGGAAGGTTAGAAGGAACGGGTCGCGGCGTAAAAGACAAAACACTACAACAATAATTCATTATGCTAACAGCTGGATTAGCATAAACACAGTATAGATAAATCCAATTACCCCCATGATGCTCACCGAGTTGCAGATTTATGTAGTTTGGTGTGCACATTTTCTGCCTCACTGCTGCCGGTCACAGTTATTTATTGCCATTTGCTTCTCAAGCGACGGAATAAGCTTGCCAGCCGATCATGAAATGATGTCCTAATATTTCAGGAAAAAACACCAAAAAATCAGTCCGCAAGACCCTAAGCGCTGTCATCGGGCGAGGTGCTTTAAATTTTTACGTTGAGTGATTGTTATTTGTTTCTATTGATTCTGTGTTTCATCTTCTTTCATCCCTTGATTGTGTGGCATTGTTTATAGTTCTTACAGTAATTGCATGCTGTTCTTCTCCTTGTTTGTCAGTATTAATGATCAAGCAAAATTCTCCAAAGTTCAAAGAGCGATTTTTTTATTGTTTTAATGGTTAACGACATATTTGAAATAAACGTTTTACCTATCATTTCAAATTCTGACATCATTTCCTCGCCCCTATGTTATTTTGAATCTATTTGCTGTTATTTCTCAAATCAGATGAGGTGCCTGTGATGTGGGTTTGAGATTGTGAAATATGATATACGAGATATGAAAGCTGTTGGAATTGCTGTCGTATATGATTTAAAAGAGTGAATAATATATCAGTATAGTCTGGCCTCAACATACTTAAAGCACATATTCCTTTTCGTGTCCATGTTGTGTGAAGATTTTACCAAAATTCTCCAACGAAACAATAAAAAAGCATGCTGGAGTGTGACTAAATAATGTCATAATTACCTTTATGTGGGTGAACTGTTCCTTTAAATAGCCTATTGATTAAACTATCTATATTTTCATGTAATACAAACAGTTACAATGACAGGAGCTGTGCAATTTTAGAGTAATTCTTGCTGACGTAACCCTTGACTTACATAGTAGGAGAACAAATATTATTGAAGTAAAAATGATGGTAAGCACAAAGTTGACGGTATCCATCAGTGGCGGCACATGACTGCTCATCCGAGGGGCGCTAATTCAAAATATGTGTTTGTTGCGTCATGTGAACCGTGTGCATCACATGTTTTTTTTTTCAAAATAAGTGCCTGCTGCATACGATTCAAAACTGTTTATGATTAAAGAGACGCTCACGTTCACAAAATACACGCAAGACACTCCCTTAACAGTAAACTCTGATTACGCATGAGATTATGCGAGTATCTGGCAAACATGAGCGTCTCTTTTATCATAATACCTTTAGACGCGTCTGTAGAAGACACTTTTTTTGACAAGACACGTGGCGCACACGGGATCTCTCAACGCGCATAACACATATTTTGAAATAAGGAACCACACACATGGTGGGCTACATACATGTTGTGACAAACTTTGCATCGAGCGCCTTTGAAAAAGAAGTCACCGGCCGCCACTGGTATCCAGTGAATTCCCCGTATTTGTTTTTCCTACCATGGAAGTCAATGGTTACAGATCAGCGGTGTGCTTACCATTATTTATCAAAATATCAGAAAAACAAAATTGATACAGGTTTAGAACAACATGAGGATGAGAAAATGATGACAGAATTTTCATTTTGGGTGAACTATCCCTTTAAAGGGGACATTTCACAAGACATTTTTTTAAGATGTCAAATAAATCTTTGGTGTCCCCAGATCATGTATGTGAAGTTTTAGCTCAAAATACTAAATAGATTATTTATTATAGCATGTTAAAATTGCCACTTTGTAGGTGTGAGCAAAATGTGTCGTTTTGGGTGTGTCCTTTTAAATGCAAATGAGCTGATTGCTGGTTGGATTAAGGGCGTTTTCACATTAGCACTTTTGGTGCGCACCCGGGTTCGATTGACATCAGAGTTCGGTACATTTGGATGATGTGAACGCTGTTTTCCGAACTCGGGTGCGCACCCGTGACACGTACTCGAGTCCGCTTAAAAAGGGTGGTCTGGGGTCCGGTTCATGTGAACTCCAGATCAGTTCACTGCTAATGTGAGCGCAATCGTACCAAATCGCGGAAGTGAACCACTGTTAATTACGTATTATATGGAATTTCCCACCAAAACAGACGTGTGTTTGTGTGCGTGCACTTACCTTGACAACAAAATGCATAGAATGCTTGCTTGACTTTTGTTCTTATTTTTTTAAACCTTTGTTTTTTTTTTCAAAGAAATAATACAGAAACGCACTTGCGTCTGTCTGCCCCAAACATACTAAAGTCGTTTCGATGACAACGGGCTGTCCGCCAACGTCAATTTTTGCGGAGGCATTCAGAAATCATTGCTGCGTCCCAAATCGCCTACTTCCATACTATATAGTAGGCAAAGAGTACGAGAAGTAGTGCTTTTCGCCTACTATATAGTATGGAAGTATGCGGTTTGGGACGCAGCCCATCTCTTGTCGTCTTCTCGTTTACAGCGGTTACCAAGCAACATGAGAACGCGCCGGCTGCAGCTTGATGATGCAAGCGTACCGCGGTTCGGATGCAAAAATAATATGTGAACACATTCCATGGGGGGCATGGGGAGGGGGGAGCAATCGAACTCGGGTTCGGACCAGGCAATCGCACCAAATGTGAAACCGTCCTAAGGGTAGATATTATCCCCTTTTGACATCACAAAGGGAACCAGATTTCAATGACCTATTTTTCACATGACCAAATCTAAGGACTAGTGGATTGATCTTTTTCACATTTTCTAGGTTGATAGAAGCACTGATGACCCAATTATAGCACTTAAACATGGAAAAAGTCCGATTTTCATGATATGTCCCCTTTAAACACTGTACATTGTAAAAAAGTGAATAGTTGGATCAACTTTAAAAAATATATTTAATTGGTAACACTTAAAAGTTTAAAAAAATATATTCAACTAACATTTTTCACCTGAAGTAAAACTAAAGTTTCCAATTGAAATAAATGTTTTAATTGATCCAACTTTTTAAATTGTAGAATAAATGTGTTCCTGTAGCTTATTTGGTACAGCATTGTGTTAGCAACGCAAAAGTCAGAGGTTCGATCTATCCACACATACACTGTAACAATGTCAAATCAACATATATTTTATGTTACTTTAAAGGCAGGGTCCATGATCTCTGAAAGCCAATGTTGATATTTGAAATCACCTAAAAACACACCCCTACCCCAGTAGAATCTGGACCTTCTTTTGATAGACCCGCCCCACACATACACAACCCAGGCAATTATGTCATTTTGTAGACCTGCCCCTTACTGCTGATTGGCTACAAGTGTGTTTTGGTAGTCGGCTTCCCTTGCTTCCCTTTTCCAAAGTGTTTTTCAGAAACTGTGCACTCCACCTTTAACATAACAAATAAAATAGTATGTTGAATTGACTTGCAAAACGAAATGGTTTTAACTTAATTCTGCATATGTTTTACAGGTAAATAGATTGAATGCACTGCAAGTTGCTTTTTTAAAAGCATCCGGCAAATGCGCAAATATAAATGTTGCTTTGTTAGTTGTTGGAAATCCACTGGATAATAATAGTAATTGTAGTTAAAGATGATGGTGGCCTTTTTATAATTTGTGCCTTGTAATTTTCCACTAGATACATCAATATCAATTTGATGTGTTTACCTCCTAAATCAACACTCAGACTGGTCATAATAAAATAATTCAATACATTTCGCAAGGTCACAACAGAAGCATTCCCGAGCGTTCTTGTAATCAAGGTTAACACTGCGAATCTTGCCAGATTCCTGTGATGAAATGACACAGCACAGACTCCCAGCTAAAAATGCATGTGATTGTAATAGCCACATCCCATGATTCCTAGCAAACCAGTGTGGCGAAAGGACCCAAGGCGCTGTTTCTTCCTCTGTCCCAGCTATTAGGGGGGCAAAAGCTGATCTGAATACAGTGAGTCAAGAGGAGACCTGTGGATCACATGGTTTCGCTTGATATCCCACGAAAGCCCGAGGACAGTGTCAGAGAATAATTCCAACCTCCCGGGAGGGAGCGGACTCACCACTGTGTCCCGCTGTCCTCTCAGACAATAGGAAGGGTAATGGCTTCCCTAAGGCCTTTCCTATTCAGTCTGATTAAACCACCTGCATCATAGGAGCCAGCCACTACAACAATTAGCTCCATTTATCAACCTCACAGCCTTGAGAGAGGGACGGATGGAGAGAAAGAGGGAGGGAGACGGTATAGATTCTGATATGAAGAAAATGAAGAAAGAGAAACCCAGTAAACAATAGCCATCATTTCACTCTCTAGGTTAAAGACTCGATATACAGTAGTCTAACTAGAAGTAACCTTGAATTTGGTTACATGTCGCTTTCACACAAAAAAGCGAGATGTGTGAAAATTCATCATGTAATCATTTATCGGTTTCATTTATTTAATCTTTATTTCATTAATTGTAAGTTAAATCAGATGTCTATTTAATTTTCACTGACAGAACAAATTTGGCCTTGTTTACTTAGACAAATTAATACATACCTATCTTTTTTCAATGCGGGTACTTAAAGGGATAGTTCGGCCAAAAATGATATTAAACCCATGATTTACTCCCCCCGAAGACATCCGAGATGCATATGTCCATCAATTTTCAGACGAACACATTTTCAGTTATTTTAGAAAATGTTTTAGATCTTTCAGTTAATCAAATGTGAAGTAATGGGGTCCACGTCCTTCAAGTGCAAAAAATGTGCATCCATCCTTCACACAATAAATCCAAACGGCTCCACGATGATAAACAAAGGCCTTCTGAGGATAATCCGCACCGTTTTGTTGTAGAAATATCCATATTTAAAACTTTATAAACTAAAATAACTCGCTTCCTGTAATGCCGCCATCTTAGACTCCTCTGTATTCAGGAGAGATAGTTAAGTATTAATTTGTCTAAGTTGAGGTAAGAACATAGTAAAATATTGAAAAACAGTGGTGTTTTCCTTTAAATGCAAAATTACTTGCAGGGAAGATAGCGTAAACCAGCCTAAACCATCATTGTCAAGTTGACGGTTTGATAAGGGGTCTTGGAACGAATTACCATTTTACTAGGCTATTACAGTAGACCGGCCTAACCTGCTAGCAAACATCAGGCTAACCAAATACTATACATATACCTGCTTGGTCATGTTAGAAGACCAGCAATGTGAGGCTCATAAACTAGCATAACCAACTAAGACCAGCAAACAATGTTAAGCTGGTGTAAAATGTTTGTTGTTGTTCGGATGTTTTTTAGGAAACCGAAACGCAAGACAGAAATGGATCGATTCTTATGAAAATTAACTGTAGTAAAACCAACATACTCTCAGGTTCTGTGGTATAGTCGGGGAATATTTTGCTCATTTATCCGTGTCATTGTCACGGATCTTCGTTTCTGTGTCATTGTCACGGATTGGTTACTCAACTGCTTTATCCTATTTTCAAACCATTGTCACTTCGGTTTAGGGTTAGATTGGGTGTTTGCGTTAGGATGTTAGGACATTAACTAATGGTTTATACATTTTTTTCCGATTTGTTTTTATATTTTCAGATTTTTAACCATTGTCACCTAGCGTTAGGGTTAGAGTTGGGTTTGGGTAGGGATGTCATTTTATGTCAATCTAACCCTAAACCGAAGCGACAATTGTAAGAAAATAGGACAAAAGTTAAGTAACCAATCCGTGACAATGACATGGAAAAGAAAGTCTATGGTACGACCACAGAAAAAAGCGGAGATCCGTGACAATGACACAGATAAATGAGCAAAATATTCCTTGACTCTACCAATGATATTCGTGAGATCAGGTTGAGTAAAACCATGGAAACTACAAAACAACCATGGTTTTGAAAACTGTAATATTTAAAAATCATAGTTTTACCATGTTTATACACCAAAAAAAACATGGTTACTATAGTTGTACATGGTTAATTCTAAGGGGAGTGAAAAAGGTTGAGTGACCATGCTGAACCCAGATTGTGTCTGTAATCTAATCCATAAGGAAATATTCATTAGCTTAAATTCTTTAAATGTGATCCCAGAGCAAACAGGAAATGCATAATCCATAATCAATTGCTGGCTCCCTGTGATTTTTACAGGCTGTATTTCATTTAGCTTTAAGTTCTAAGCAACAAAGAATTTGGCCTATACAACTATTCCCTTGCAAGGAAATACAGATAGATGGGCTAGCCAGCGAGGCGAGGTACTTCATCTAAGCGGAAATGAGTTTTGAACGGTGCAAGAGCCAAGCACAAATGTGAGAAATGTGTGAAAAGATTCCAGAGTAACCGTTGTTTAAGGACTAACCTTGACACTGCTGTGCTATAAATGTTGAGACTAAATAGTTCAGAGTAGATGAACAGCAGGGACGAACAATTTTTCTGTCCAAACCTCTGGAGAGATCTGCAGCTGAACGGAGACAAAACACAGCGCAGCGAGACCTCGGCCCTTTGTCTCCGCTAAATATAATATGCTGTATTTTTTATCATGCTGGAATATGCTTTTAATCGTGTTGGAGCTATTTGTCATGAAAAGAAACGATTTTACAAATTGGGCTAAAAACACCAAGTGGTATCCTCGCATAAAGCAGATCAAGACTCTCCCAAAGGTTCCTCAAAGGTTCACCATTTCTTTCTTACTGTACCTGTCCATAGTTTGTAAAACATTTTTACACTACAAAGAACGTTTTGTGAAACAAAACCTTTATTTAAGTGTGTAGGGGTCTGTACCAATGCAAGGCCGTCACTGCACTATGCTACACTCCCTCGCTCAGTAAGATGAAGTATGATGATCTTATTTCTCATTGAGAATTCTACTACCGCCATTTACCCAATTACACAGTTATTTGCATTCAGTCCATGCATGGGTGAAGTAAAACACTCACACGTGTCAACACGAGGGCTTCGCTAATTACCGGCCTCTGAAGCCATACTTCATAATGGAGGGTTTCCGGAGTCCAGGGGTCTCCAATTTCCCCCTTGGTCACTGTGCCCCACATAATCCAGTCTCATCAGAGTTGTCATTAAGATAGTATATCCATCATCTGGAAGAGTGGCCTCCACAAAGTCCTTAATTAAGTCTTGATCACCCCCGGCATACGTTTGTTTAATTTCCTTCTTTCATATCGCTAACCCTCACCAATATTTTATTAATCAACCTTCAACACGTGGCTATGTTTAAAGGCCACGTTCTTTTTGAGTGCTCCTCTTCAAATATGATGCTATTAAAAGCTCTTTATATGCTACATTTTTGTTTTATAATAACAGAAATGTATCCATTTGGCACAGGTATATTTGTTGTCTACGAAAATAATTTAAAGCATTTAACCATACAGCTTCACATTAAAGCCCGATTTATAGTCGTGCGTAAACGGCGTAGGCTATCCGTAGCCTGTGAGTAGCTCTGCGTAGCCTGACATACACCTCGCAAAATTTTTAACAGCGCGTCAGTTCTACGCAGACCCCAAGCGCTGTGATTGGTCCACCAGAACCCCTCCCGTCAGGTAAAAAAACTGCGTCATAGGTATTTCCGTTTGCGACGGTGAAAACAAAGATGGGCCAAGTTGAAGAGTGATTTAACTCATATTGCAACAAAAGTCACTGTTTATTTGTTTCCATCATTGCTGGTCTTCTCAAATCATACACAATAAGTTGCTGTTTCTTCTTCGTTTTTGGGTTAACTTGCCAACCTTCTTCTTTGATGGTCGTGCTGCTACTGTGGTTACACGTGTGGATACTGCCTACCAGCGGTCAGCGCGTGTGTTTGCATGTCGACGCGGATGACGATGCAAAAGTATAAATGAAAACCAATGCGGAACCTATGCTGTCGCGGCTATGCCGTAGGACCTTCACACAACTATAACGAGCCCTTTAGGCTACGTTTACATGGAAACGGTCTGAAGAGAAAACACAAAAATGCCGTTGCATCATCACTTTTTATTCTGTTTTTATACAAGCGTTTTTGGGGGGGATCTGCATGCATATGTTGACACAAAAGTGTGTGATATTCGATGTAGTATGCACTCCAGGTGGCAATGTGAAGCACTGCCACACATCAACACCAAGCCACAGGCCTGCGTACAACCTTCTTCCTTGTTCTCCCAGGTCTCGTCCAAAGCCGTTTGGTTTGCCTCCGACGAATTGACGCATCAGCAATTTAATAGAGGTAATTAATGCACCTTCTCTGATCAGTAATACTAGCTGTGAATATTTCGTACAACTGCTGGAAAGACTCTGTATATTTATCAGAGCTGCTTTGGCAACTTAAAGGTCAGACGTATGGAAATAATGCCGCGTTCCAGGCAACCTGTAACACTTTCACGGGTGGAAGGTTGGAAAAACACGGGTTACAGGCTGCCTGGAACGCGTACTCCCAGTTCAAAGTCGTAAGTCGTGGTTTTAAAGTCGTGATTCACAGGCTCAAAAACCTGCCAGGAACGCAGCATAATCCAACATGGTTGTTGTTATTTTCCTGAAGTGGAGCATGCCTGTAACGTAAAGGCGTACGCGACGAGAGCCAGCGTGAGCAGACTTTTGCATTTTTACCCTTTAGACGGGAACGTGACGGTTTAAGATTTCCACAGTGGAGGGTGGTTTTACTTTTTTTACGTTTTCACCCTCTAGCGTTGTTAACATGATATTTCAAGGTGTCAAGTGTTGCAAAACTTTGACCGGTAGTCTATATATATGAATGTTGTGGGATTCGGCTGGAAAAATTTCGCAATAAAGTATAGTAGACCATTTTATCCAAAACAACTCGCTGTGCATTCAAGCCATACATTATATCAATATGTATGTTGGATGGGAATCGAACCCATAACCTTTGAGCTGCTAATGCAATACTCTACCAGTTGAGCGACAGGAACACATGGTAGCTTTAAATAGTCATAAAACTTCAATGATATTTGTGATTGAAGAGTACAGCCAATATAGGCTTCAACCACAAACATGCTTAAGTATTTGAGCAGAATGTGTGGCAGCACTTTATCAAACCTTTAAACCAACAGGGTGCTGTATTCACTTCCCTCCAAACCTGCCTGCCACGGTACAAATAGAGATCTTGACATCTTTTGATACACAGCATCCACATGTGGCACCAGCAGTGGCCTTTCAATTCGGATGCCGTGACTGACATCCCTCCCAGTGCGAGAAAAGGACAGATAGTGTTTTTCACGAAGGTCGGCCGAAGAAAGATGCGAGCTCTGTAGCATGCTCGCTCTTGGGACGGCACGGGCTGTAATTTCACAGCTGAGCTGTGTTCGGTTGAGTATTGGACTGTGCCTGAGATAGGCCTGCCTCGCTCTGACCCATGCAGGGATGGTGTCAGCGAGTGTTTGTGTTATTTTTTTCTCTCTCTCTTTCTTTTACACCTCTCCTGTCAGATTCATTACCTCAGAGACATCCATCTTTTCAAAGTGACAGCACATGTAACAGATTGAAATTGGATGAGAAGTTTGTTTTAATTTTTTTCTCCCAATGTCAAATCAGACAGAATCGTAATGCGAGATGTCACCGAAAGAGACAGTTATGATGCTGTTATTTTTCTCGCACATCATTTTTCTCAAAATAGATGGCAACAGAAGGGTAATAGACTGACAATTGGCAAACTGATAATTGTAACCTTGTGAAAGCAAATCGAGCGTTGACTGCACTATCTACATACTGGTAAACATGTTTACGCTAACCTTTGACAAACAGTTTGTAGTTGCGCAGAACTTAATTTCTACCAGCAAAATAAAGACCACCAACAAAGCTGACAGTGAGAAAAGTGGAGTTAACTGTTATCAGTAATACTTTATACCAAAAGTATGCTCAAATGAGTACTGTTCAAAAGTCTTAGGCCACAACCACCAGACATGTTGTTCTAGAAGTTTTAATGTTCATCCATATTTATTTTTCAATCTATAAAGATACAAACAGAAAATACAGGTAATATGTACAAAAAATAAACAAATAAATCTTCTTTAGGCACCGTCGGTGTTTAGGGTGACCTCTCTTGGCACTAAACACATCTTGAGCTTTTTTGAGCCGAATGAAGTAAAAAAAAACTAATTTCTTTAAAAAACACAATTTAGGTTTAAGAGATCCTGCAGTTTCCTGCTATTGTTCAAGTGGAAAGGGAGTTTACCATAAAAACTTGACATTTTATACAGTTTTTAATTCTATATACACATTTCCCTTATTTTCTGGATGTATTCTATTGAAGAGACTAAGAAACTATTATATATGATCACTATAACATTGCAAAAACATCAAATCTAATTCTGGCATGGTGGCCTAAGACTTTTGCACAGTACTGTATATAAATCTGTACCTAAATGGTACATATTGGGACCTTTTTAAAGGGTACTGTCCCAGTGACAGCTTGGGACCAATTTTACTGACAGTGCAAGAGAAATGAGATTGAAGTAGACTACCGTTCAAAAGTTTAAGGTCACTTGTTAGGGGTGAACTGTGCACTCTCAAAATAAAGATACAAAAGCTGTCACCGTGGCTGGGGATCTTTTCAAAAAGCACACTTTTGTACCTAAAAGGTGAATGTTGGTACCTCAAATGGTACATATTACGACTTTTATCATCCCAGTGACAACTTTTCTACCTTTATTCTGAGAGTGTCATATCAAGGGGTAGTTGAATCATTGGTAGCAGTTTGCATAAAATAAAATAAAAATCTGAAAATAAATCAAAGAACTGAGAAGTAATGATGGGTCCCATTACAAAAGCATGAATGTAATGAAGTCATTTTAAATTTGGGGAGAACCGGGGCAAAAGTAACGCAGGAAGAAAGTAACAAAGCGATTTTCTCCGAGCCCTGATTACATTTACATCCCAAACTACGACAGCATCTCAATCCCTGACAAAGCTGAAAAATATTGTTATTCAACTATGATAAGTAAATTCCTCAAGCAGTCATTTTTTTCTTATATATGCATTGTGTTTCTGGTATCATGTGTTACAATACTGATCAATCTACAGGTTATTTAGTGCTGTAACACATCCTAAAGTTTGATCTCTCTGAGTTTTTCAAAATAAAAGTAAATCGGGTTAAAAATGTGAGGAGATCCTGTTGGGACGAAAGTAACACTTGTAACTGGCTGCTAATACTGCTGTATATGTTAAAAATAGATATTATTCTAATTTGATTTAATTTCATTTACATAGTGTTCAAACGGTTGAAATTTTTTTATTCTTAACAATTTTTAGTTTGTACTGTTGTTTGCTTTTGAAACATTTGATAAAACTGAAATTTAAAGGTGACATAGAATGATTGAACGGGGTATTTATCCTTGTTCTGTGATGTGACATATAGACAAAAAATTTTGTTGTTTGGGTCTCTAATGCCTTAGAAGCTTCCTAAAAACCTAGATAGCTCTATTAGGGTGGGGGATTTTAAACAAGTGGAGGGGCAGGGAGATGCCTGTGATGTCATAAGCATCAGTTTTTCAGATTGGGCTGTTTTCTGGCTGACATTTCTAAAAGAGGAATTTCTATGATGTTTAGCATGTCTAGAATTTTTTGTATGTTTGTGAATGTGGGTAGACTACCATTATTCAACAAAGACAAGGTAAAAATGGTTTATCATTCTCTGTCCCCTTTAAAATGAAAATGTAATTTCATTATTTTTTACAAAGATAAATTACAAAATATGTTTGCAGTTACATATTAACAAGCTCATAGAAAAAAAACAATAAAAAAAAGTGTAACATGAAAAATCTATGTTGTTTTTGGTGTGTTACTTTCGTCCCTGCAGGTGGGGTCGAAAGTAACAATTCACTACTTATGTTTAAAGTGAAATTAAAGTCATTTTACATTTTTACAAAGTTCCACCTGGTATTGATAGACCACACTTTCGAGTTATTGACCACAGCAAAAACATATCTCTGTCTAAAACATTATCTTTTACTATTAAGTTTTTCTGAAAAATTCAACTTTTTCCCCCGCTCTCCCCTACTATAAAATTTCAAATACTAATAATATTTACCTATTTGGTGGCAAATTTACCATTACAGCTTATCACCTGGCACACTTTATCCCACAGCTACAGCCATCATTATGAGAAAATGCTCCATTAATTCATTCATGTCTAATCTTTAGCCAAAAGATTTACATGATTCAATATGCAGTTCACCGTGCATGATACATTACAGGTGATTTTTACACCTGAATAAGTTTGCTTTGACATTAAATTAATTCTGCAAGTCAGAAATAGAACATTTAATTAGATACAAAACTGACATGTTTTGACACAGCACCACGGGCAACTGTAGTTGGGCCTTTCTAAATACATATAACAAAAGTATTATAAAGTCTGTATCTTTTTTTTACATAAAATCATAATATATAATGTAAAGAAAATTTTGTGAAAACATAACATTGATATTTTTCAATATTGACTGAGTAAGGTCACATCAGTGATTGAAATGAAACTTTGATGCACCTAATCTCAAAATTAGATTATGAGGCTTTAGACTGGATTTCATATATGTTCATGTATGCACAGTTTATTATCTCCATCCTATTGATTTGGTTTCATTTTTTCTCCACATGTATTCCCATTTGCAGTGTGAAAACATCCTTATATCATAAATGTATCTTCAGACAGCTGCATGTAAGAATGAAGTTTAACAGAGAAATGAATCAGTAGACAGAAAGCGTTGAAGCTTTACACAGACTTAGTGGTTTTTCTGTATAACATCATGTTCTTCCATCAATGAAAAGATCCAAAAATAGAAAATGGCTCAAGTCCTTTTGTTATAAAAAATGTAATATGTTTTAAGGCACACGACTATTATACATAGAAATCCCAGGATTTCCTCAAGATTAGTTCTTTCAGCCCGACTGTGATCTTATTTTTCCCTCATTGACGTTTGGTGGCACAAACCTGTCGCTTTACAGATCTACAAGCTTCTGTAAGTCCTGGTGAGTCTAATCCATGTGACATGCAAAGATTGTGACATGCCAAAGAAAAGGGCTCTGGGGAGAAATCGCAGGACATTTCACTCGCGTAGTGTCGAGCCGTGGGTCATTTTTCCACCCAGCGCACCCAGGCACGCGCTCCCTGCGGTTGCAATCACCTTGCTAACGTAACCCACGTCCGTGTCAGCGGGTATTTTTCGCCAGCCCTTCGGCTTCGACGTGACATCCTGCAATCTTTCATGTGGACTTCGATGTGCCATGTTCTTAAATAAAGGCAATGCATCACAGGAAGGAAAGGTGTCAGTTAAAGAGAGAGAGAGAGAAAGAAGGGGACTAATGACTCAAAACGAGTGATGATGATAAAGTCGTACAGGAAGTGCAGCTGCTGACACCAGGTATGGTTGCAATGCATCGTGGGATTTTTGCATCTACTGAACAGTGGTTGACATAGTTGTCTTGTTTGTAAATAGCAGTAAAGAATGACTGTATGTATGATACAGGATTTTAGTTTTAGGCAAGTCCTAGGCAAGTTTCCGTTACATGTGGCAGCCTTGGAAAGAAATGTCCCAGCCCAATTACTTAGGCATGGCTAAAGCTGTGTGATTCTTAAGCAAGTTGCACCTTTTCTCAAAACGTATACGTTCGAGCCTTCGCGCAACCACAAAATGAACCCAATATTTTGCCACCCCATGTGGCAAACCTGGGCACGCATGACTGATGGAGCCCTGACCAATGAGCTTACATGGCACATTTGGTAATTTGCACACATACCTGCACTTCAGAGATTCACAATTACCTGGCATCTCCGGGGCGCCTGGCCTCTCCGATCCTTATTGGCAGGCGAAAATGCACTTCCGAGGCCCTGTCCGGCCACGGCTCCGCCGGCGTGAAATAGACGTTAATTCTCTTGGCTATCGGTACTGTGCAGGGACTGTTTTAAAGCCTGTACGATTCTCTCTCTCTCTCTCTCTCTCTCTCTCTCTCTCTCTCTCTCTCTCTCTCTCTCTCTCTCTCTCTCTCTCTCTCTCTCTCTCCTGTTACAATCATTTAAAAAGCGTAGAGTGAAAAAGGAATGGGTGAAATAAATACATCAAACGAACCTGTGAAATGCAAATAGCCCAAGTTTTGCATGTGGTTGCCCCCATCATCGGCGCTTAATGAGAATTTCACCTTCTCGGTATGAAGGTTAAAACTGTGTTTACTGGTAAGAAAGAAATAAGCAGTCAGGCTTTATTATACCGTTGGGTAGCTCTTTACTAATGGATATGGCAGAGATCTTTAACCTTTTTCAGGCGAAGGACCCAATGGACAGAGAGGAGGAGCAAGGAACCCATACATGTAACAAATTTAGACTGGATTTACATTCTTTGTTATGATGGTTATGGTTTCAAATAGATAAAATAAATAAATCTAATCTAAATAAATAAATAAATTAATAAATAGTTAATATATATATTAGTGCTGTGCAAAGATTAATCGCGATCAATTGCATACAAAATAAAAGTGATTTTTTTGCATAATATATGTGCGTGTGTACTGTGTCTAACTATTATGTATATTTAACCACACAAACATTCATATATAAATTTCAGAATTGTTTTATTTATATATCTATTTTATAAATTTATATTTAATATAGAATATATAAAAATATAAATAAATATATATAAACATGTAAATATTTCTTAAATACATACATGCATGTGTGTGTATTTATATATACAAAATAATTTCACACAGTGCACACACATGTATTATGAAAAAAAAAATGATTTTGTATGTAATTAATCGTGATTAATCTTTTGACAGCTCTACAATTTACTGAATAATGAGGTTAACAGGGGAACCTTCATTTCAATCAAGTTTCTTATCATTTCTGTTATAAGCCCATTAAAGGTGCAGTGTGTAGATTTTAGCGGCATCTAGTGGTGAGTTTGCAAATTGCAACCAATGGCTCAGTCCACAGCTGATCCCTGCCTTTCGAACGCATAGAGAACCTACAATAGCCGCCACGGGACAAACATGTCATCATACACGTCAACATAGTGACAAAACTCACTCTGTAGAGCACTTTGTCCATTAAGGGCTACTATAGAAACATGACGCTGACTTCAACGTAAGGGGTCTCGCGGTGTATGTAGATAAAACGGCTCATTCTAAGGTGTTCAAAACAATACAGTTCATTATGCTCAAGGTCTTTATACACCACTGATAATATAGTTATGTAGATTATATTGTATTCCTGTCAAGAGAATTTTCCCATCAATTTACACACTGCACCTTTAAAGGGATAGTTCGGCCAAAAATGATATTAAACCTATGATTTACTCACCCCCAAGCTGTCCGAGTTGCATATGTCCATCGTTTTTCAGACAAACACATTTTCGGGTATTTTAGAAAATGTTTTAGATCTTTCAGTTGATTAAATGTAATGTTACGGGGCCCACCCATAGTCCACAACCTTCAAGTCCCAAAAAAGTGCATCCATCCTTCACAAATTAAATCCAAACGGCTCCAGGATGATAAACAAAGGTCTTCCGAGGGTAATCCTCGCGGTATTGTTGTAGAAATATCCATATTTAAAACTTTATTAACGAAAATAAATACCTTCCGGTAGCGCCGCCATCTTAGACTCCTCTGTATTCAGGAGAGAGTATTAGCGTAGTGTATGCAGTTTTCTTAGGGACGTATGACAAATTTGGAGGGCGGGGGCACAGAGCAGCAGCAGAGTAGCCTCCGTAGGCTGCGTAAGCTCTCATCCTGAGTGCGGACGCGACTAAGATGGCAGCTGAAAATGTGTTTGTCTGAAAAACAATGGACATATGCAACTCGGACAGCTTGGGGGTGAGTAAATCATGGGTTTAATATCATTTTTGGCCGAACTATCCCTTTAATGCTTTTTTATGCCTAATTTCATTTTTACAAAAAAAGTTTGGAGGACCCCCAGTAATGCCACCATGGTTTCCCTGTTGAAGACCCATGTTAAATAGTGTTTAGTAGTCGACTGTGAGACATCAGTGTACTATGACCCATGAAAAATACAGAATCGAATTTAACTAAATATGTAATACAATGTATTATATACTGTATATATAACATTGACTCACCTTCAGGTCATTTCAGATGTATATGATTTCCTTTCTTTAGGAACTCATTTTACATTAAAATGCATCATGTTATCTTCTCATATGGGTGTCAAGATGGCAAAGCTCCAAAAAGCAATACATCCATAATTAAAGTAATCCAAATGACCTCAATGGATTTATAAATGTCTTCTGAAGCGACCTTATCTGTTTGTGAGAGAAACGATTCATATCTTGAGCTCATTTACTGATCGAAACATAAAATACCTTCATGAGAAGTTAAATAAAAGCACAGTGACACTGCCTGGGAAGCAGAAAATCTCACGCACACTGATTCAGTTCCTAACAGATGTAACTCTGTCTGCACTACAAGGCCCCGTTGGCATGTTGTAGTAAATGCTCCCCTGCCACAGACAGCATCTGTATTCAAGACCCAAAATGCCATGGTAGTATGCTAGACTGTTAGAAATAAAGGTGCTTAAAAGGTACCCCTTGGTTCCCCAAAGAACCATGGTTCTTTATGCAACCACACAGCCCAGATCTTTAAGGAGCATTTATTTTAAAGAGTGTATAATATTGATCCATTACAACCGAGAGACAGACGCATGACGTGAGATTATGCATGCTCTCTCGTGAGATTACCGTCATGATAATTTTGCGTAAAATACAATAATACCCCGCTCTAAAGTAATAAATGGCCATCCCCTCAACATGCACATCCAAATTGTTCTACCAACCATCTGACGTGCCCACATGCTTCTGTTTTTCGATCGCCTTAGACAAAACAAACAATAATAATGGAATAATTGTAATTTCCCCTGTTGAGGATTGAAATGAGTTGGTGGCTGAACGAAGACTCCACACAGTCACGCTTTGTTGATTTGGAACAGTTTGATATGTGTGTGGTGAGACCGCATTATCTCCTTTCTCTCCACGTTGGCTTTAGGGAACAGTGGCGCTATGTTTCCCTCTGCTGGACAGATTTAGAACAACATCAAGTCTGAGATAAAGAGGAACGTCAAGGGAAATAAATCACTCTCTTGTCAATACCCTCATCCATGCGTCTTATTCGAGAAAAAGTCAAGATTGCTGAAGAATCCAGTGGTGTAAAGTGATTTGAATGGATTGATTTTTTTGTGTGGATCTCTGAGGTGGTTTTTACTCAAAGTTTAAGTATTTTATATATAGGTCTGCATGAGGCAGAGATTTAAAGTGGTATGTGTACAACCTGTCTAGACAGCATGAGCAACATTGTTCCCTCAACCTTGTAAAAGTGTTCAGAAGGCGCTTCTCAATGAAACTTTTCCAAAAAGCCTTAGTATGAAAGAGCTAATAGTATGAGAGAACGTCAACATCGAGGACAATTATTTTTTTGGTTATTTTGCCATTCTCATTGTAACTATTTACTTCAGGGTTTTCATGCAAGTGAATTATAAACCTTTGGAGAGCTGAAATGGTTGGAGTGAGTCATTTTTTTTGGTTTTATTTGATAACAATCAGGTCGTTGTAGACCTATGAAGTGCATGAATGAACTTCAACCAGAACACGTCAATCGTTGAGTCATCCAACGTAGCACAAACCCTTGGTGTGACTCAGAATCAATAGGAAAACCATTATTATTGGGACGGCTTGACATCTATTTAATTCAAACAATTCTTTGACATGGACCGGCTTGCGAGCGTTTTTAGCTTTGACAGAGCAATAACAAGGCAGAAACTTGAAACAAAGACTTTCATCTGTAATCCGTAAGCACCCCTACTTCAACTATTGGAGTGTGAAGTCATGATCCATGTCCATGGGAAGTCCTTGAGGCTTCGTGCTGGAGTTTGTGAAAGATGTGTTTATTTGTGAACTTCTTAACCTTTGCACTTCTAAAACAACACTCTCGCCTCAGCGTGTGAATGTCTCACCTTGCGGTCGAGGGGCGCGTCCTGCTGGGGCGACGTTGCCGCCAGAGTACTTTCATAAGGGCAAGGTGAACCAAGTCGTACCCTTCGTCCTAACACAGTGAAGCCTGTTGGGAAAATTCTGCTAATGGGTACCGCTCACGTGAGTGGAAGTTGACCAGCTTGTCCAAGCCATGCACAAATTGATGAAGTGCAAACTGAAAGGTGTTTCTAGCTCAATGGTGCAGCAATTGTGCAAAGGTCATGGGTTTGATCCCAAGTGACACACATACACATAAAATGTACAATTTCCAAGCCCTTGTGACTGGGGACCAACAGCATCCATTTTCTACTAGAATTAAGACCATAACAAATACTAGAGAAGAAGATTGAGGGGCGGAGAGCATAATGACACAGAAGATTAAGATCTGTGACTGTGAAATATTTGTGGGTAGGTTGTTAATCTCTTGATTTTCTCACATCCTTATGCGTGGTATGTATAACAGTCTCTCACCTACCATCAACAAATGAATTCTAATAAGCTTTTGAAGGCTTGCCGTCTCAGCAAGGGTTCTTGTTGGAACGGGAGAAAGGCAATAGTGTGAGATGAACAAGATAATAGAGGTAGGCGGAGGGGGGGAGAACCGTGTGAAAGAGAACGCCGGGCTCTGGCGGTTTCCCGTGTTATTTGCCCTTTGATAAGCCTCTTGGTGCACAGCAACCAAGACTTCCTTCCTTTTTTCTTTATTCTTTGTTTCTTCTATTACCATATTATTCTGTTACCTTCTCTCTTATTAAAGTGGTAAAGTAGCACTGAAATAAGAAAAATATATTCAGTAAGGAAAACGTTAAAATGCAGCTGATGGTTGGAGCGATTGTATTGGTTTAGCATGTGGAGTGACTATATTAAAGAGTGGTTGCTAAAACTGTAAAATAATACAATGTGCATGGTTTATGGTCAAAAAAAATTTTTCACATACTTTTGTTGCTCCAGATATCTCTACCTTTCTCAAATGCTCTGATTTGGTACAAAGCTCACAGACCCAAATTTGTCAGCTTACCGCCGGGGTGCTTCTCAATTCTTATTTGTGCATCCTCGTTTCCTTTCCTTGCTTCATTTCAAGCAGATTTCAACTGTAAAATGTACGCTTTTAAATATACAAAAACTGCTATCTCAAACATGGAGAGGCTTCTTCGTCATCTCAACTGATAGATTCTGCAAAAAACGAAAATCAAAATGTTAAAAAAAAAACTTTTGTGCTGCCGACTTGTGACACTGGTTTCCGTGACGGGTCACATATTATGAAACCCTAGTAAACCTATTATTTATGTTATATCCAAAACCTGACATGAAATTTAAATTATAGATAATAGCTGTTAGCCTGTGTTTCCCCATGCTGCATTGCGCGCAAATTTATTCACGCTCCAAGTCTAGCATGGAAACTATGGACCAATTTTTCCCCTGAAATAGGGAACCAATCACAGAACGGGGAGGGGTGAAGCAAGACGATGACGACGTCTATGCGACACACCAAAGCAGTTGTGTTTATGTTTTTATAAAACACGGCAGCAGATGCGAAGTTACTTTTTGATGCAGCCTTAGATAAGTGTTCTAAGTAGTTTTGAACGCAAGTTTATTTAAAAAAAGAGCAACTTTTGGCGTTAAACAATTTTATATCCAAGAAGAATGTTTGGATATGGCAAGACATGATAGCCACAGAGTTGTATAGGAACAACCGGCTAGGCATCGTCGTCGACATTAATAGTGAAGTACTGGTAAAACAGCCTATAATTGAGAAGCTCAAATGCAAAAGCTACCTCCATCAAAAAGGATAAGGAAACTATTTGAATGCTCTATGCACATATTATATGTTCATTAAATACCTTTGCTTCAAATTTGCTTAATCCCGGCCTCAGGCCATCCAGCAATACCGGTTTGTTGGCAGAATTCATCAGAAGTGTCTGATAAAAATGCTTATTCACAAGAAAACATTTCAGATGCACTTAAAGGGTTTTGCATATACTGTAAGCTCTCTGATTGTTGTTTCATTTAATTTTTCATCCATTTGTGCCAGGTCAAGGACCGTTTGTCCCTCGGCCCCTGTAGACTTAATCAACGATATCCTGATGATGATGAAGCATTAGCCAAAAATCTCACAGAGGGATTTCAGCTCCTCCAAAAAGCTCCAGCTAATCCATATGAATTTCCATCTGTTCATAGTTTAGATCTGCCTGATTCTGTGCTTTTCTGCAGGTGAGAAAACCAAAGGGACTCTGAGCAAATGGCTTGGATTAAGTCGAGGTAATGACGCTCACACGCTGCCTTTTGTGCGCACGGCTTTGAGTTTTTTCCAAGGCAGACCGAGTTCATTTATCATTGCGTCAGGAATGGGAATAAAATGAGAGACAGAAATGTGATATTTTCTTTTAGATACTCATTTCACCATCTGATTGGTTTCAGCCAATCAGCTCGAGTCGATGTGTCCCGGTAATGAGGTGCGCTGAACGAATGAAGTCTGGTGGCGTAGAGATGCTTATGTCGTGAATGAGAACTGATGGCCAGTCCACCCCTCCCTCCTTTTTCCCTTTATCCCCTCAGCTCATTCTTTCCTACTAATACGGCATGCACATGTGTGGCCCATTTTTTTAATGTTCAGCTGCTTAATATTCTCCTTTCATAAAGAGCCAAATGGATATCTGACATGAACAAGACAGTTTTACATGATGACTCCCTCAACACTAGATTAATGTTACAGTTAGGGGTTAAACATTGGAGGCATTTTGGAGGTTTAGGGAGGTCTCAACTCATATCCCCCAATAAGTAATTGAACAAATAATGAAATACATATAAAGATTAAAATAAAATAAAAACAAATAAAAACAAACATCAAAAAGAGCCACAGAGCAAAATGGTGCATCTCAGAGCCCAACCATTGGCTTTAAATTATGTTGGGTTATGCAACCCAAAATGCTGGGTTGTTTCAACTCAGGGTTGGGTCAAATATAGACATTTTATAGGTTAAGTTAGCCCAACGCTTGGGTTTGTTCATATTTTACCCAAATTCAGGTTAAAACAAGCATTTTTGTTACACTGTAAGGCATTTTGTTACAACTTATAGGGTTTTTGAGTCTTTATGCTAAATTGAATGTTTGATTTAAACATGTAGAAATAATGGAAAGGGTTGTAAAAAGTTGCCACAATATATATTTTATTTATTTTGCAGGATCTTCTGGAGAGTTTTACAGTGGGTAAAAAACTGTGCATACTTTTTAGAGCAAAGTTTATTCCCCAAGCAAGAGCTTATTGATTATGCGGGTCGGCAGTAATTGATTATAGATCAGACAGAAAATGAATTCTGTGCGGTCCAAACTGGGCTGCAGAAATGCATTATGGGGGATTTAAAGGATTGACACCGGACTTGACCGGGGCATGAAAGTTTTCCTGCAGTTTGATCTGTGGATGTGTTATGTTTTGGTTTTCAGCATTCAGCGGCTGGTAAAGCCGGTATGCAGCCTATAAAATTGTTCAGAAAACAAATCCAAATCAAGTGGGAAAAAAACGGGCGGTTTAACTCCGAGAACTAGTCATGGTCTGCCCTCACTTCTGCTTCAGTTAGCAGTTTTTTTATGGTAGAAATCAGAAATATCTCACTGTATGCTTGAAGATCCCCTGTTCTCCAAAATGTCCATGTGTGAGTCTGGAAGAAGTTGCTGTGGGACTTCACACAGATGGTGCGTGTTGACCACGGGGACCGGATAGAAGAGCCAGATTAGGAATGGCTGCTGGGGTGTTAGTGGAGCTTTCCATCCATCTCTCTTTCCCTCTTATCTGTCCTGTTTGTAGGTTGCTGTGTGTAAAGGTCCATTTACTGCTATTTTACAGCTCATTTGGGTCCAGGCGGGTAGCTTGCCAGAACCTTCTCCCAGCTCTCCATGACCCACTTTCAGCTCAAGCTGGCCTACGAATCAAACCAGCAAATGTAGAGACGCATCTGACCACTTTTCTATTTGAACGTGACATCCTTACACCAAAATGTGTGATGTTTTGTGGTTTATCTAATGACATGCAACGCAAAAATACATTTGCAAATATATGTGTTCACTGGAACCATCTTGCACTGCTAATTCATTTCTGCCGCCAATTGAGCTACACGTTTTTTTGTGTGTTTAAAAGTCCATTGTGTAGATTTTCAACGGCATCTAGCCATTAAATTGTGAATTGCAACCAACCAGCTCATCCCTCCCTTTCGTAACACATAGTGAAGCTACGGAAGCCACCACAGGACAAACACATTATCGTTTAAGAAATGTATTAAAAAACACGCTCCATAGAGCAGTTTGTCCATTTAGGGCTTCTAAAGAAACATGACACCGACTTCTATGTAGGAGGACCTGCGGTGTATGCAGATAAAAATGGCTCTTTTTAGGGTAATAAATAAATAACCGTTCATTTTGTAAGGTCTTTATACACCACTGATATTATAGTTATGTTTATTATTATGCATTTCTGTCAAGAGATCTTTCTAATGCTGCGTTCAGACCAGCCGCGGTAGAGGCGTCAAGCGCAAGTGATTTCAATGTTAAAGGACAAGTTCGGTATTTTACACTTAAAGCCCTGTTTTCAGATTGTTTATGGTGAAATAGAATGGTTTTGACTGAAATTTCGACATATGCGGCTGCCCTGAGAATTTTCGGATGTTTGTGTTTCACCTCACACCTCTACAATGGTTTTAATGGTGCACTGGAACAATCCTTTCTAAAATGCATTAAACTTTCGTTTACAAAGACGTGAAACTCACCGAGTGGTCAGGGGTGTTCACTGATATGCTCACACAAAAATGGCTGCAAAAGATGCATTCCAACAGCTGTTTTAGCATTCGTTGTTATCTTGTGGACCTATTTTTCCAAACGCCTCACACCCGTACATTCTTCCGCTTAGAGCTTGAATAATAGACACTCCAGCCCAGGTGGTGGCGCTAATCCGCCATTGCTAATTGCAAGAATAAAAACAAAGTTCAATAAAAACAAAACATACCGTACCTCAAAGCACAACTAATACAAGTCAATGGAGTTGGCAAAAACTACGATAAAACCTGTTGGAATTCGATAGACGGGAATTGAGTGTTGCCGCGGAAAATGCTCAAGTTGAAATATTTGAACTTAGGCGGAAATACGTGCCACATTAACCAATCAGGAGCTTGCTCTAGTACTGACGTGATTACAGGAAGCGAGCGGAGTCACAGAAGCCTATGGAAGGCCCTCCCATGACGCAAATTTTCATGTGAATGTCTTGATCCCAGGTGAAAAAGAAATATATTTAAATAGTATTTTTTGGGACATACTTAATATATTTAAAAGCTACTATACTAAATGCATATTAAATGTATTATATTGAACCCACTTCAAATATATTAAATGCATTTCAAGATATATTTAAAGTCAATTTTAATCTATTTGCATTATATTTAATATATTGAAATTGTGTTAAATTGGAACAACTTCAAATATATTTAGTGCAATTTAAGTGTACTTCTTTAAAATTCATTTGAAATGCACTTCTCATACACTTAAAAATACAGTTAGAATACATTTAAAGCTTAATTTAACTGTGCTTTAAGAACACTTTAATAGTACTTCAGCATATTAGAAATATACTAGCATTACATTAATAGAAATGTATTAGCATTACACTTCTATTTTATTATAAAGCTGTTTTTAGTATTTAAAATGTTATATTAAAATCATTAAATTTTAAGACACATACACAGATTTTGAATACAGAACAATTTAATATACTTCATATTGTGTTGTGTACATTACAAAAATACCTAAAGTAAATTAATCAAGCACAGAGACATACATAATCTCTTGACCAAAGAGAAACATATAAAACAAATATCAGAGAAATGCAATTACAGAGCTACTTCTATCAAATTGTACAACATTAACATTAAATGTATTAATGAAAAGTACACTATGAATATGCAATCACTGAATATTCATAAGCAATGATTATATAATAATCATAATGTAATTCTCTGCATAAAAAGTTAATGAAAAAAAAAATGTTTAAGTGCAATTTAAAGACGGAGTGCACAATGTTTGAAAAACGCTTTGGAAAAGGAAATTGGGCCGACTACCAAAACACACTTATAGCCAACCAGCAGTAAGGGGCGTGTCTACTAACCGACATCCTTGCCGGGGTTGCGTATGTGTGTGGTGGCTCTATCAAAAGAAGGTCCAGATTCTATTGGGGTAGAGGCATGTTTGTTTAGGTAATTTCAAATGTTAACATTGGCTTTCAAAAATAGTGCACTCCGCCTTTAACCAACTTAAGATAAACCTATAAAAAGCTGAACTAAAACACAAAACAGTTTAGATGTCACATGTTTAAGTGGAGGGTAACTTCTTCTTGCAATTCAGACACCGTAGTAATTGAAGACTGCTTTATCACACGGTCTGTGAAAAGGAAACAGAATATACCAATTAACCAATAATGAATGAACATTTGGATATCCATGTTTAAAATAAATTGGCATAGATATGCATGTATGGAAGTTTTGTTAACTTCTCAGTTTACCTTTTAAAGCTTTGACTGTGTCCTCATCAAGCGTGTCAGTTTTATCTGTCAGAGCACTCTACAAGTGGGAATGAACATAGGATTAGAATAGGCTCATGAAATAAAGCAACCTGTGTGTATTACAGGATATGTTTTACATTGATAATTGTGTTTTATTTGAACCTAGATCATTTTCCATTGTTTGTCTATTGTGGTCTTGCAAACTTAAGGTTCACCTCTGTTTAAGGAGATTTAAGGAAATCAGAAATGATGCCAAACAGGGCTCCAGACTGCTATCAAATGGTGGCATTTTGCCACCTAAATTTGAGAGTGTGCCACTGAATTTTACATCCGGTCGCACATGTGCGACCAGCAAAATTTGACCTTTTTTTTGTGGTATGACCACTGATCTATATAAATGACTGGATTGCGCATAGAACGCTTGACGTAACTGCGTGAGGTGAAGCCAGCGCAGAGTTCGAGCCGCCATCTTGGTATACCCAACCGGCAGAGAGCGTCATTGACTTCCATTCAAAATCATGATCAAAATTTACCCCCTTTACAGCGTATCAGTTACACAAGGTTAATTTTTAGGATATGTGTACGTTAATTATTTGTTAATTCTGGTGTTATTTGCAATGTTTATGTTTTAATCGGGCAGGATAATGGATTTATAAAAAACCGTTAAGGTGAGTGTGTCTGCTGCATTTGCTAATGACACGGGTATAAATAAAGTTTTTTTTGACATTCAGCTACACTGTGACGGTCAGCGTTATATCTCTAAATAAGTTTAGGTAACTTGTAAGTTAAGATAACATAATTACAAAACTAGCAAATTATTGCATGCACATACTGTACAAAGCATGATTATTTATTTAGATTTCAGAATGAGCACGTTTATTGTCATTAATACTAAATATGCTGCGGTCTGTCTGCTGATCTGATACTGTAATAAAGATGAATGTATAATAACTGTTTAAAACGCAAAATGTACAACTTTCAGTAAATAACTATTTACATGCTTTGGACGTTTGTGTTGTAATAATGTACAGGATAACTTCAGATATAAAAACGAAGACGAGTAAAGTGATGTTTTATCATTAAAATCTGATAACGTCCATTGATTAAATAGAAAGTTTGGGTATACCAACATGGCGGCGCGGTGGCTTCACAAGTGTGACGTCATGTGCAATCCAGTCATTTATATAGATCAGTGGATATGACACTAATCTGAAACAGCACATTGTACTTTCTGAATCTATAATTAAAGTATTTATTAGTAATACAGTCTAAATTAGTAGACATGTGAATATTTGGTTAGCATGTTGTTTTACCGTGTGTGCCCCTAAATTTTCTGGTTGCGCCCCTAAAATTTTCAGTTGGGGGCCACTGTGCTCCTAGTAAAAAAAGTTAGTCTGGTGCCCTGCCAAATGGTGCAAGGATGACTAGGCCAAGTCCCTTATAGCTTTACAATAAAAAAAAAAAACGGTTTTTACAAGAATAATTCAAAAGGACAGAAATTAGCCACCTGGAATGGATGTGTTGCAAACGTTTTTCTTCACTCCACATTTGCCCCGATTCAAAAATGTCAATAGCAGTTGATCTGAAAAACAACAGGCAGGTAAATGATGATTAATGATTTGTTTTCGTTTTAAGATTTACTTACCCCGAGTACAATATATTTAAGACAATATAATATAATCAAACCCAGCCTCGGCAGTTTTACAATCTCTCATAAAAGTATCCCTTCTTACAATGTCATTTTTGTGTACATATGTAATTAGAAATACATTTAAAAATATACAAAAAGACAATAAGGTTGTCAAGATTGAACTGATATAAACATTAGCCATTGAACATTACTGGAGTTATAATAACCATATGGTCATATCATGGTATTTTCAGGTAAGACAGCTCAAACATTCATTTCAAACAAACGTTAGCGTTGCAAGAGAAACATTACAAAAACTTAAACGTGAAATCAAATAGCAACAACAAACTTACCACCAAGAATAAGTCTTTCTATGCGCTATATCTTCATTTGTTCCTGTCTACTTGGGATCTGGTTGGTCATATTTATGTCGCTGTGCTAAAAAAAATGAAAGGTTTTAATGATTTCTGAAATGCTTAAGAGAAATGCCTAACGTTAGTCAGAAAATAAAGATGTTCCAATTACCACACGCAACACAGACATAACGTTACATAAAGAAGCTGGGTTAAATGTAATGTAATGTTTTACTTATTTAATAGTTAACTAAATAAAGAAATGTGAAAATCTGTCATCACCTACCCTCGTGTTGTCTCGTTCATCTCCAAACAAAAAGCGAAATACTTTTTCCCTCAACGTCAGATCCACTAAAACTGCTCATATTTTAAATCGAGTTGTTTTATCTTAGTCCTCTGGTGAAATATGATCGCCGATTAATTAAATAAATACGTTTAATGCAGAGTCGCCATCTAATTTAACAGTTTATACGTTTAATGCAATCACCGCATGCACCGTGTGAACAACTGAACTAAACTGAACAAGTTTCAAATAGCACCGTGACGTGTTACTATGACAACAACCAATCAGGTTTAGTCACGTGTGTCACGTGTGTTGTTTGAAATTAAACAAGTAAGATTTTAAGCAAATCTTTGAAAAAATAGCTTATTGTGCAATCGGAATGATATAATGTTGAAAGGCTTGGGGAAAGTTCAATGTTAGCTTATTACAATTAATGAATCATGTTTTGAAAAAAGTATGTTTTATCCAAATATACTAAAACTTCACTAGAAGTACATTTGTGTTTAGCATATTTCTTAAAAGTGTAATTATGCATATATTTATTACCAGCATACTTTTAGTACACTTAATATAAATACATTAAAAATATTCTTAAGTTTAGCATATTTCTTAAAAATGTAATAAAGCATATATTTATTACCAATGTACTTCTAGTACACTTAATACAAATACATTAAAAATATTCTTAAGTTTAGCATATTTCTTTAAAATGTAATTAAGTATATATTTATTACCAATGTACTTCTAGTACACTTAATATAAATACATTAAAAATATTCTTAAGTTTAGCATATTTCTTAAAAATGTAATTAAGTATATATTTATTACCAATGTACTTCTAGTACACTTAATATAAATACATTTAAAATATTTTTAAGTTTAGCATATTTCTTAAAAATGTACTTAAGTATATATTTATTACAAGTGTACTTCTAGTATACTTTTAAAAAATATGTTTAAATGCAATTTAACGTATTTTTAATACACTTCAAATAAGTATGTTGGAAATACAAATGTATTATAAACATACTATTTGTATTTTAAGTATATTTTTAATACATTAAATACTACGTCTTTTTGACCTGGGATGACTAGAATTTCATGCGTGAATAAAGCAAGTAAACTTAAAATGTTCAAGCGGCAAACTAGACGTGGTAGAATACGGCTCATACGCGGCTGGTGGGAACCCACGGTAAAAGTTATACAATGCACCTTTAAAAAAACCTGTGAATGACTTTTTTCCAAGGATATTTTATTTGTTCAAACCTGTAGCTCAGTCAGAGCACTGTGCCAACAGCTTTAAAGATCTTGGGTTCAATCCCAGGTGATAAAATGTATAGATTGTAATGCACCGTAAGTCGCTTTGGATAAAAGCATCTGCCAAATGCATGAATGAAATATAACTGTATTTATTTTCCCTATTTGTTTTATAGATTTACATGTGCATTTTTTTATTCACCAGATGCTTTTATCCGAAGCGACTTACAAAAAATTCTTGCCTTTAGAGTCAACAATAAGAGTACACAAGGACACTTTATAGATCTGTGTAAAGGTGTGTCTACTTCCCAGTGTCTTTCATCAAAGCCGAGCCAATATTACCATTATCTCTCCCTCTAGCTTTCCTACATCCCAGGCTTCTTCCTTCAGTCTTGGCAAACTCCTCACAGGCTGATTTAAGGGGCAGCATTACGGCGCAAGAGATGAAATTATTTCATTCCTCTCCTCTCCGGCTCTCTTGATAGGGTCCCCCGCTGCCTCCGAGCACGCGGGGAGGTACGTGTCCCGCGTAAAAAGCAGCTCGCATCTAACATGCGTTTGACCCTTCGTAATTCCGGGGGGAAAACGGGCTGCTTTCAGCATCAAATGATTAGTGATCTCAGGCCCCAGAGGTGTAGAACTGAACTCGACGTGCTCAATTTCCCACCGTCTCCGAACGGTTAATGTTAGCCTGAGCGGCAAACGCGCACAAAGAACAGGGCAAGCCCATCTTTTCAACGCAGGCATTTCAGCAGGCTACTTTGATGCTGGGACTGAATTTCATTATTTGAGGAAAAAGCCCTGAGAGCTTTAGGGGAATTAATAATTGATGGTTTCATTTTCTCTATCGACTTGTTTCAGATGAAATCAAACGACAGTGGGTACATTATGTTTCTTAATTGAATAGAAAAGACGCATGTGTGTTCGCATGCATGCAGAAAATGTTCTCCTGCAAAAACCACACTTTGATTAATTACAGTATTACTTATCGTTTTTTCCCTCTTTCTAATGTTGACTGATTGTAAGAACAAAAAATTGCATCATTTAAGTCTTGAAAAGGGCTTTGGGGTTTGTACCTTTTGCTTATTGTTAACATCTACAGTACTAATACACACCTAAACACCAAAGGAAATGTAAAACTGTGAATCAGACAATAGGTGCTCTTTGAGGAACACACCCACATTTTGGAATGTAGCAGTGCTTCGAATTCTGAGAATATAGTTCCCTGTATGTATACGGTTAAAAGATTGCTATGTCTCATATGACCTTGTTAATTGTACACGATGTGACTATACAAATCACAACATATAAATAGGAAAATGTTCACGTTATTTTGTCACTTATAGGGAGCAGTATGCTAGCTGGAGCCATTTACTTCCAGTCTTTATGCTAAGCTAAGCTAAGCTAGCGGTGGGTGCGTCAGAGAGTTACAGCACGCACGGAGATGAGAAAGGTATGTGTGGACTTATCTAACTCTGGGGGATACAGTGAATAAGCTAAATTCCCAAAAAAGCTAAATTCCTTTAAAAAATGTTTGATTTCATGGGGACTTTCTTGTGAGAACTTTATTCTCTACATTTTAATCATGTTTTAATGTTTAGTATTAGTCTATTTTGTTTGATGCATAATTTAATTTGTCCAAAAACAACAATATTTGAAAGATAAACATAATACCACCATGGACCTCTAAGGGACCCTGGAACCCCTGTTGAAGACCCATCCTATAGGTCAGGGGTTTTCAACTGTGGACCCACTAATAAGTCTCACAGTGGGTTAAGTTGGGTCCCACAGAGCCACTTGATAGTTGCAGTGAATGACTCAAAAACAATGACTCGAAGGTTTTGATATCAGGTATTTTGGAAATGCAATTATAAATTCACATTTAATTCAAACAACGACAAATATAAACTAATCTCTTTCTAAAAGAGAATACATTTCTTTTTGTATTTCTAAATGTATTTCTGCATATTTCTATTAAAAATATTTTGGTAGGTCCTGAGATTAAACCCGTCTAAGTGGGTCGTGGAATGAACCCCTGCTGTAGGTTATTCAATGCACTACAATGTAACAGATCTTTTAACCAATGAACAATTGATTGACCTATGTATTTCCAATAAATGTGACTAAACATCTTGCATAGACTAAGCAGATATCAATCATTTTAAAGTGATATCCTGATAATGATAAACCTACAATATAGGGGGAACACATTTACTCATATTTCCTAACCTGGTATAGTTTTCTTTCTTAACAACCCTGGTTCCCATTATGAAAGAGCAGTCGAAACACTGCAGTATTTCTTCATTTGTGAGAAAATACGAGGCTGAGTGAATTACAACAGACTTTTCCTCTTTAACAATTCTTGTCTCCTATTGGAAATCTAAAGAATATTTCCTTTGGTTGATCTATTGCATAATATACGAAGGAAAAGAGCAGAGCCACATTCAAATTTTATTTCCAGAAGCGATGTGTAGTACCACAGGATCACGTCTTTCGATATATATCATCCTCTCGTTCCTCATTAAATCCTGCTAGTAAATGTTTGAGCAGTGTGAGGGGCGTCTCTACAGGACTATCGTAGATACTGTAGCTTGTTCTCTTGAAGTAGATACTGTCCTGCTCAAATCACAGAAGACCACGTGTGAACCTACTGCAGTCTTTCTTTTACAATATAAATGTTGCTCTCTTTTTTACTTTGCTGTCTTGCTGTCTTTCCTTCTCACAGACTCCATTATTATTCGGCGGATGAGCTTCATTAAGAATGCGTCTGTACGCCCGAGACTCAAAGGGAACGCAATAACAGCTGAATTATGAAGACCACCAATGAAGGGAGGTGCTTGCTTGATCTGATTTTTCTTTCACGTGTAACCCGCTCTTAATAGTGCAGTGATAAAACAATGACTCTATATATGCAATACTCTTTTCTATTGTGTGTGTTTGGTCCGTTTCTAAACTATCACTGTGCCACTATCACTATTTCACGCATGGCTTTAGGCAATAGAGGATGAAAAGTATGTCCTCATATACCAGGCGTGTATTTTTAATGGCCAGAGAGGGAAAGGCGCCCTATTTTGAAAATGGCCGACATTTGTCACATATTAATAATGTAGTGAGAGTGTGTGACATTGTTAACACCAGGCCCAAGAGATGGGAAGAAAATGACACATCATGCTAAGCGGTAATTACTCTTATTTTTGCGTTTTGGCTGTTTAGGGAAATTGCCCTTCCACAGCTGCAGTAACACATGTGCCATGTTGTGTGTACATGTGTGTACAAGTGTGGAGAAAGAGGACCGTTTTTAATTTTCATACCGTGTATTCTCTGTTTAAATTCATGCACCGAACCGTGACCCCCGTATCGATTCGGTTCGAAACGAATACATGTACCGTTCCACCACTAGTAACACGTGACCTCTCTATGTCACTACCACTGATCTATATAAATGACTGGATTGCGCATAGAACGCGTGAGGTGAAGCCAGCGCAGAGTTCGAGCGGCCTTCTTGGTATACCCAACCGGCAGAGGGCGTCATTGACTTCCATTCAAAATCATGATCAAAATTTACCCCCTTTACAGCGTATCAGTTACACAAGGTTAATTTTTTGAATATGTGTACGTAAATTAATAGTTAATTCTGGTGTTATTTGCAATGTTTATGTTTTAATTGGGCAGGATAATGGATTTATAAAAAAAACGTTAAGGTGAGTGTGTCTGCTGCATTTGTTAATGTTACGGGTATAAATAAAGTTTTTTTGACATTCAGCAACACGGTGACGGTCAGCGTTATTTCTCTAAATAGGTTCAGGGAACTTGTAAGTTTAGATAACATAATTACAAAACTAGCAAATTATTGCATGCACATACGGTACAAAGCATGATTATTTATTTAGATTTCAGAATGAGCACGTTTATTGTCATTAATACTAAATATGCTGCGGTCTGTCTGCTGATCAAATACTGTAATAAAGATGAATGCATAATAACTGATTAAAACGCAAAATGTACAACTTTCAGTAAATAACTATTTACATGCTTAGGACGTTTGTGTTGTAATAATGTACAGGGTAACTTCACATATAAAAACGAAGACGAATAAAGTAATGTTTTATCATTAAAATCTGATAACGTCCATTGATTTAATAGAACGTTTGGGTATACCAACATGGCGGCGCGGTGGCTGCACAAGTGTGACATCATGTGCAATCCAGTCATTTATATAGATCAGTGGTCACTACGCATTTACGTGAGGTCATGCTGGCGCATCACAGGACCAGTTTCTACAAATGCAGAAAATTCAATGCATTTCATTTGATGTAGGCCTATAAGTAACGCTTAAGTTACATGTACCTTGACATCCTCATAAGGTGCTTGCACAAATAAACTATAAGGTCATTATTTTTGGTGGACAAAAATCTTATTGGCTAATGTTAATAATTACAACAGATTATAAACTTTTGGGGATGGTTTCCAGAACAGGGATTAGACTAGTCCTAGAATAAAATAAATGTAAAAGCTGTCCAGACTGAAAACAACGTGCACTGACATATCTTAAATCACATCAGTGCCTTTTCTTTTGCTTCAAAATGCACACAAGTAATGTTTTTAGTAAGGCATGTTTGTTAAAACTAGTTATATTTCCTAATTAAACTAATGCCTCATCCTTGTCTGGGAAACCAACCCTTGATGTATTCGTAAATGCAAAAATGATTATAATGTAGAATTAGTAAATGATGTAGAAGTATTGTTCATTGTTAATTCATGTTAGCTAATGCATGATGTCATTTTAACAAAAACAACCTCACTGTAAAGCTTATTAATTTAACATATTACTTTGAAAGATTAAATAGATCTTACATTTTGATGTCATGGTAACAGAACTTTGGGAAGTCATGTGTGTTGTGCTAATAGGATATCGTGGGACTCCTTTATGACAGAAGTGAGCTGAAGGTGACCACAGAAGAACTCGGCAGCCGAATCATAGAAACGTCTCTCCCACCATGGACCTAATTAGAACCTTCGGCTGACCCCCGGCAAACAAGGAGAAGATGCCACACGGAAACGAGATCGAGATCCATCCTAGAACCGGAATCCATACAGAGGGAATCATGTTGCAACTCAGAGATACAAATGAAGTCTGCGGTTGCCCTCTTGTAGTGCTTGTAATGGATGAGTTTGTTTGTGCCGTCCCTCGGGTACTGAGATCAAATAACCCTTTTTTACCTAGTCGTGTGTATGCTGGTGGAGTTGTCAGTGCTGAAGTATTTGTTTGGCCCTGTGTGTGTGTGTGCCCAATTTTCTTTAAATAACAAGAGGCCGTAACCACATGAGAATACACCGTCAACCTCAGGGGAGGCGCTGGGTGAGAGGTGAATGCATGTGGTATGCGAAAGTGTGTCACACACATGGGAGGAATAGACCCAAGGACACGGATTTGCTTATAATTATGATCATTTGGAATGGACATGTTCATCTATTTCTGCCAATCGCAACGAGTATAGGAGTTCTATATTTTTCCATTGTTATAGGGATAGTTCATTGTTGTTGCAATGTTGGGAAGTAACATTCTGAAAGTGCTTCGGAAACAGTGTTCCTAAACTTTCCAGGATTCACTGGTGCAGCATTAGTGGCAAATCTTGCATTAGAAGCGCAAAAGCTTGTGGGTTTGATTCCAAGGGAACACATATACTGATAGATAGAATGCATTGTAAACATGGCAAATGCATAAAAGTAAAAATTATGTATAAATGTTGATCATTTAGAGTCTCAAAACTGGTCTGTTATGACTGGTGATCTAAGACAAAATTGACCCCGATAGAGGATTAATGCATGTTACACTTTGACACTGTAACCCAGATGCCATGCGAAGCAATACATAAAATACATCAAATATGCTCTACCTAATGTCACAAACACACAGATACATGAAAATTCCCCACGCACACGTCAACAGGAGCCAAACATGCCTTGAATCTTAATTAAAGACTTTTTATATAAGATACATAACACAGTCAGCATCAGTCATAATGTTTACAGTGATGCCGATGCTTTAGTATATGAGCTGCGATCGTTTATTTAGCTGGCCGTCCGTTTGTAAGGGCGACGAGGGGGTGTGCAGCGTGTTAAATGAAAGGCAAGCTGCTAATGTAATTGAAATGAATGTGAAGTGCCATACATAGCCGAGATCCATGCTTTACGTGCATTACGAGCGTAACTAGGCCCGGTTTATAATAAAGAGGGAAGCTCGGCAGAAAAGATGGGCTTAGATTTACGGCGGCGTGCGGGAGGAATGCGGTTGGATGACGTCTTCAATGTCATTTTGAAGGTCGTAAACAATGTTGCAGCCCGGCGTGCTAATTTTATTGATGGCTTACTTGTGCTGAAGTGTGGGGGAGAGAGAGAGAGAGAGAGAGTACCTTACATATACAGTCACATCATGTACTGTACCAAACGTTTAGTTTTATTAAACTTTCTTATTATTTAAAGGTCACATTGTTATGGAAGGTCTAAGAAATATTTCCCATTTAGTTCTTTTCAAATACACTTTGTTTTATTGTTGTCCTAGACCTAAACCTTTAATCTTAAAATAATTCACCATGTAAATACTGTTACATTTGTTAAACTATGACGAACCCTTAAAGCAATAGTTCACCCCAAAATGAAAATAACCCATATTTTACTCACCCTCAAGACATCTTAAAGGGAAGCTCATTTTCCAGCTCCCCTAGAGTTAAACATTTGATTTTTACCGTTTTGGAATCCATTCAGCTGATCTCCGGGTCTGGCGGTACCACTTTTAGCATAGCTTAGCATAATCCATTGAATCTGGTTAGACCATTAGCAGCGTGCTCAAAAATAACCAAAGAATTTCAGTATTTTTCCTATTTAACATGGCTGCAGGAGGTGCAATGATATTACGCCGTGCCTGAAAATAGTCCACTGCTATTGCAAGTTACCAAGTGGACTATTTTTAGGCGCTGTGAAATATCATTGCGCCTCCTGCAGCCATGTTACGGCAGCAAAGTACTTGATTATTACGCCAGAACCGAATATATTTCCTAGCCATATCTGCCTAGAAAATCACAACTTTTATTTTCAGTCATTCTTATGCTATGTTTACACGTGGGCTGTTATTTTCATAAACGGACATTTCAACCTCTCCGGTTTCAAAAATAATATCGTGCACACATGTCAGTTTTCAGAAAAGTGTTTATTTACACGTACCCGTGAATATATGCCGTCAAGAGAAGCTCAAGCCCACGTAAGCCAATCACCGGCAGCGCTGGTGGTGACGCGAACTGGTTTTTCATGTTGGAGGGAGGAGTTGTTGCAGTAGGTGATCGATGACGTCAAAGTACCGCGAGAGCGAGTTGAGGAATCATACATAGAGGTCTAATTTCGAATCTCTCTCGCGGTACTTTGACATCATCGGTTTGTCGGTTCTTGCAGCGCCACATGAAGTCAAACACGCGCAAGATTGCTGACCTCCGAGCACTCGTCTCTGCTCCTCGACATAATGGAGCAGCTGTATTTGCAAATACAAACATACGAAACGAGTTTGCACGAACATAAATGTGATCTTGGAAGCGTTCAGAGTAGCAGTCACATGTAAACATGGGTCGCACTTTTGACGTAGGTGCGAGCTCTGGCGCATACTCTGTGACGTTGCCTGCTTAAACATCCGTTTGTCTCACTTTACATGCAACCGTGCAACCGAAGATTTTCAAGATCTCCACTCTGGCCGGAGTTCTTAGAAACAATCGGTTTCACAGGCGAGTTCTCCGTTTGCGTGTAAACGAGGGGCACAAACGAAGGTAAATCTCTCAGTTTTTAAAAATAACCATGTACGTGTAAACAGAGCCTTAGTGTCAGGACTCTGCCTTGAAGTCTTGTTATATTTGTATTTTGTCATGGTGGCAGAGTTCTGGCAGTCCCTGGCCTTGTGTGGAGGTTCATGCCTTGTTTTTGTGTTTGGCATGTGCCTCCGGTGTCTTGTCCTGTGACCCCGCCCCCTCGTTCTCCTGCTTATTAGTTATCATTAGTTTATACCCATCACCTGTCTTGCCTCATTATCTTGTTTAGCTTTTCTATATATATCCTTTCGTGTTCTTTGTCTTTTGCTGTGTCAGTTTGTATAATTCTTGTGTCTACTGTTCTTGTTAAAGAAAGGATCCAGTTAGTCTAGTTTCATGTCCTAGTCAAGTTCAGTGTTTAGTCTTTGGTCATTTCGTGCTGTTCATGTGTTTGCTCCCTCGTGGGCTTTTGTTTTTGTGTTTGTAAATAAAGTGTTTTTGTTCCCCGCTGACATCGGTTGCATTTGGGTTCTCCCCTGCAAATTCCTCACACTTAGTACACAACGTAACTGCAGAAGAGTCAAGTTTTAAATACAGGGCTCAAAATTTACTTTTTATTTGGTAGCACTGGTGCTCCCCACTTAAAAGAGTTAGGAGCACCAGCAAAAATTTAGGCATACTAATCCAAAAATTATGAAGCACCACAACTACAATGTATAAGTTAATAGATTTATTTTATTAAAAATTAAACACCACAACTGGGCTTTACACATCCTATGACCAAGATTAGAAATTTGGTCTTTTTTTGCTGCATAGATTCCTAAAATAATACCCAAATGCTGTTTAAATAATATAGCAGCAATAATAATTTAACAAATACAGGTAACATAATTATGATTACAATAGAAAATCTAGCAAACACGTAAAACACTGATTAATTGTGACATTACAAAAGTGACCCTAATATAGAAGGCTAATATAAATTGAAAACTGCATTACCAGGAGGCTATTACTACTGAATAGGCAATGTTTTTAAAAACATACCATTAGCATTGTCGTGTTCCACCTTAACATGGAATACAAAGATGTTTGTCGGATGTCCCTCAAGCAGGATGCGCACATACATCATCAAACACTATTTGATAGACAGGTTGGTGTCTCTATCAATAATAAACACATTTGACATGACACTTTTTGTGTTTTTTGGCACTTTCGCTATGTTTAAGCAAGGTCTCGCGCTTAAAATGTGTGGATTCCGCCACCAACGCCGTTTTACCAACAACCTCCGTTTCACCGGATCTACAGTAAACACCGTAACATCGAGCCATTTTCATAGCGGAGCCACTCGTAATCTTTAAGCCACTCTTTCCGAAAGGTTAAACGTTAAGCCTTATTTTCCGGTGGTGAAGTTGCATTTAAATCCGGACCGTCGTCATGAATTACAGTAACATTGGCTGTAGTCGGCTCGTTCTTTTCATGTTCGTTTTTTCACATTTTCGCGCTTCACGTAGCAACGTAGCGCGACAACAAGGAATGATTGATGCTCATATTAGCCAATCTGCGCTCTTCATTAAACGCAAGAACTTAATGATGAAATTTGATTGGTTATGTAATGTTGGAGAGAACACTGAACCTGGAACAGCACACAGCATACACAATCTAAATCAAGTCACACCACAACAAAATAGGCAGTCGCAAAAATGCTCCCAAATATATTTTAAGGTCGCACAGATAAAATTTCGTTCGCAAAACAGTCGCAATTTCAAGCCCTGAAATAGGAAAAATATAGAAACTCTTGGTTCTATTTAGCGTGAGGCTAATGCTCTAATCAGATTCAATGCACTATGCTAAGCTATGCTAAAAGTGGTACCGCCGACCTGGAGATCCACTAAAAGTATTCAAAAACTGTAAAAATCAAATGTTTAACTCTAGGGGAGCTGGAAAATAATCATTTTAAAAAAAAAGTGGAGTGGCCCTTTAAATAAATGTATGTTAGTTTCTTTTTTAGCCAAACTTTCCTTCAGTTGTGGTGTCATTTATGCCACAAACCAACAAATTTGCTACCAACGTTTTATTAAAAATTAGTAAAAGTAAAAGTAGAGTGACTGCCAAATATGAAATATGAACAGAATATTTTTTTATTTTCAATGTAACATTGTAAAATAATGGAAAGCGTGAATATATTACTAATGCACGTTGTGTGTTTAGGATAAATTAAACACCAGCTTAAAATCTGTCTGTCATTTTATGTTTAAAATGTCACTTTCCACTGCAGAATGTTGTCAAAACAAAATGCATAATTTGAGAGGTGATAGCAGTGACACTTTTGGGTCACAAAATGACTGCTAATAGCAAACTCTTGAATTCTACAACACCACATGTACAATATGAATGATTTTGGATGTTGTACGTATACAAATAACAGGGCCAAAAACACCCATATGCACATGTGTTTGCATTACTGCATTCACTGGGCATCACATTGTAGTTTGAGTGTTTACTTGGGAACAGAGGCATCGTAATCTATACTCGGTCCCCCGGGCTCTCTCTTCATCTGCCTCTAAAACTCTTCTTTCATTTGAAGCCTAATCTCGCAAAGCTCCAGCGAGCACATATTTTTCATTTGATTACAGGGGCCACCAAAAGAGATGGGCGCCACAGATAGCACCATCGCCACGGTGATAACATCACCTCTCGGATGATAGAACCATCTCCACGGCAACCCGATCAAGTAACGGGGCGGCTGGAAGAAAAGGTAGGTACCATTAAATCAGCCGTGTTAAAACACAACGCTAAAACATCACCCAGTGCCATGAATTTTCGCCGTTAGATTACACAGCTGATATCAGAGCTGTTTGAATATGCAAATGCTTTCCACTAGCTAAACAGGTTTTTTATTCCAGCCATCATCCCGGGTCAATTTGCAGACGTTTGGGACATTAGGATACTGATAACAGCTCGGTTTCCTAGTATAATGACGCGGAGTTAATCTGCAAATTTGTGGCAAATATACACATAGTGTTTCAACAGCGAGATGTTCCTTCTATTTTAATACTGTAATGAAGCTGTTTTCCTTCTTTTAGTTTGTTTGCTCTATTGACTGAACATGGCTTTAATGAGACCAGAAATGTTCTTTACAAACAATTTGGTATTAGTCAGAACCTACTAAAGTGAGTTGATGATGACAACAAACAGCAGGAAAATTGAGGATAATGGCTGAGATAGGAACTGCTGTTCTGGAAGTCAGTACTGAAAGAACAGTGGTTGGATGTTTGGTGTTTTATTTTACATTGTTGCTGTTTTTCTGAATTCCGTGCTAACTTGTGTTATTTTCTTTACATTTTGCTAAATGTAAGCTGACGTTAAAAGTGTACGCATCACGTAATTATCATCATTAGGAGGGTCTGCCATCGTCCACACACCCCACGTATAAAAGCGCAAAATAAAAATTCTGTAGGTGGCAATACACAGCTTTCACACAAACCATTGTCTTTTTTCCTTCTTCCAGTAAACAGTAAACTAAGAAACATTTTCTTCTCCATATTGCTTTATTTATGTACTTTGTTTCTTTGTTGTTCGTTCTTAATCTTGTTTGCAATGGTGGATCCAGTACTTTCTGCACTTGGCAAATGTCCTTTAAATGTTACCCAGGACAACAAAAACAGTTAAAAGGCAATTGTTTGAAACTAAGATTTATACATTATCTGAAAGCTGAATAAATACGTTTCGTTACGATAACACAATGTTTGGCCAAGACACAACTACTTGAAAATTATTTGAGTGTGCAAAAAATCACCTTTAAAGTGGTCCAAATGAAGTCCTTAGCAACACATATTAATTATGATACATTTTTTTTTTCATATATATGAAGAGTTTGGTTACAAAACACAATAAATCCATTTTGACAAATTTTGGTAAAAAATCATAAAAAGAAAAAAGAAACACACTATTTTCTGTGACAAACTTTCTGATAGCATCTTTAGGTTATAATAACTCTTTGTCATGTTTAAGAAGCCAATTTGAAATGATTCGAGCTTTGTGACATGATGCATTATCCTGCTGGAAGTAGCCATCAGAGGATGAGTACATGGTCAGAAACAATGCTCAGGTAGTCGGTGGCATTGAGAAATCGAGACTCGTCAGACCTGGCAACATTTTTCCAGTCTTCAACTGTCCAGTTTTGGTGAGCTTGTGCAAATTGTAGCCTCTTTTTCCTATTTGTAGTGGAGATGAGTGGTACCGGGTGGGGTCTTATGCTATTGTAGCCCATCCGCCTCAAGGTTGTGCGTGTTGTGGCTTCACAAATGCTTTGCTGCATACCTCGGTTGTAACGAGTGGATAATTCAGTCAAAGTTGCTCTTCTATCAGCTTGAATCAGTCGGCCGTTTCTTCTCTGACCTCTAGCATCAACAAGGCATTTTCGCCCACAGGACTGCCGTATACTGGATGTTTTTCCCTTTTCACACCATTCTTTGTAAACCCAAGAAATGGTTGTGGGTGAAAATACCCACACCGGCCCGTCTGGCACCAACAACCATGCCACTCTCAAAATTGCTTAAATAACCTTTCTTTCCCATTCTGACATTCAGTTTGGAGTTCAGGAGATTTTCTTGACCAGGACCACACCCCTAAATGCATTGAAGCAACTGCCATGTGATTGGTTGATTAGATAATTGCACTAATGAGAAATTAAACAGGTGTTCCTAATAATCCTTTACGTGAGTGTATATCCGCCTTAGTCTGTTTAGTGTGGCACAAAAGTTTAATGTGTCGTTAGTGAACTGAGTCCTTTTTCCGGTGCAATAACATTGAAAATTGTTATTGTATAGCGAAGACTTTCGAAGGTATCTGAGCAGAAATTGACTTCTTAAAATTAACCGACCCTGAGAAAATATTTACTGGAGTAAAAAGTGTGACAACTCTCCTTGGTCTCCCCAACTGCTTGTAGCAAATATTCCAGCATTACCGAAGGTTAAACCTATATTACATGCAAACAGGTTAAAATCATTTGCAGCGTGAATGCAAACTCCAACAAACCTTCTAGTAGTACTATACAAACATTTTAGCAGTCTTCAACGCTGGTCAGATGCATTTGCTAAACACAGAGCCATATATATGATTCTGGAACATTCTGATCATCTGAACCTAATAAAACTCATAAGGTACTTTCCATTGGCCCCGAAGGGACTCTGCTATGCCCTTTAGTGGCTGGCTTTTTGTGCTAATAACACAGCTTTCCTGAATTAAATTTCTCTCCATCTCTCTAACGAGGTAACCTTTCCAGATACCCACTAATAATATTACTTTTCCACCTATTGGGTCTGGAGAAGGGCCACGGGGAGCGAATGTGTTTCACAGAGCTCCGGGATGCTTTTAAATGAGAAAACGTCACTACTCGCTTCACTTTTGTGAGATACATAGACTTGTATACTAACACCACTGTTAGAGAAGATACATTGCGGTGCATATGCATTTCCACAGGGTACGCACACATTTATGGATCGAATGCACTGTAGGTCACTTTGGATAGAAGCATTTGCCAAATGCATAAAATGCACAAACATACCTCATTTCACGACTGTGTCAGGCTACTTTAATATAATTTCTAGTACTAACATGTGTACTTTAATACCACATATTCTATATATTTCATGTTTTCATAATTTGATTTTTACTGTTTTAGCTTTAATGCTACAGTATATGCAGCTACGGTTCTACATTGTATGACCTTTTATGTAATAACAAACCATTGACGACACAAACAAAAAGTAAAAACTTGGCAATACCTTAAAAATAACCAGCAGATAGTCAAATTTACAGAGCGACCGGCTGTTTGCGAACTAAATTAGATACACAGCGTCAGGAGCGACACATTGTTGTGTTTCATTCGCTGCACCACTCCACGTTTCCAATTGTGTTCGGGCAGATTGAAATGGCTGCTCTATTTCCCCGCTCTGCATCGGATAGGATGGGGTGAGAATGGATGTGAATGAACTCATTGAACACCACCTAAATAATCTACGGCTTAAGTGTAGGAACCCGGGAAGGGTAACCACAGAAGAAGCCGATAGCGCGGCTCCGGCATGGGCTCAGTCTCCACGTTATCATGCGACACAAAAGCGAGGCTTTTATCCGCGCCACTGAATAGGCTTGTATCTGCCTTTCTAGGAAAAAGATTAGTAAGCGAGTGCAAGGCTGGGAAAATACAGTGCTTATGTTTTTCTGCGTCATACATTCGTATGGGTTTGTGGGTGCGCGCTTGCTGGCATTTAAGAAAGCGCAAATAAACATCGATGAAAGACAAGCTTTGAAGCTTTTTGAAGCTGTGACCAGATTACGCAATATGAAAAGTACCAATTACAAGCTTCTCTGAAAATCATAATTACGCGGTGACCTCTCTTCTCTTGAAGAGTCGACGTTTCCTTTCAAGTAAAGATCTAGTTCCTCCTTCATCGCTCAATGTTCTGTGTGTGGAAATCATTGTAGGATACATGCTGTACAAACAGACCCGGTGATGCGCAGTCATGCGGGCACGGAGACAAAGACACAGTGCTGCCTCTTGATATATTTCTTTCTGGTTTGTCCCACAGCACATGGACATTAATCACTGAGAGGATGTGTCAATGACAGACAGCTGGATATCCCAGCATGCACGCTGGGAGAAAACAGTGAAGTCTTTTTCCACATATTCTTAATCTTGACGTCCTGCGTTTTATTCTAGATGCATTTATGTGTATAACCACCACACAGGTCACATTTCAAATATGTGTTACTTGACAAACACGTCACACATTTGTGGTAAGAAATCTTTACAGAATAAATCTACAAACATGTTTGAGAAGGACAATTTGGTATCTCTAATTTACCTAATTTTTACCTAATTAGACCATGTATATTTTGTAGAAGCACTTATAAATCTTGTGATAGTTGGTGGATAACAGAGTTTGTGTATCATCTAGCGATAGTATCAGAACGTGCATTTGTTTCGCATGTGTACGATATCTATACATCTCACAGTCGGTTTCTCATTTATTTGAAGCCTCATTTCAGATAAACAGGAGTCGTCCTGTGGATATGTCTCTGGAGAACTCGAGCATTAATGCTGACCATCGGTTTGGATGCCTCCTGTTGTTTAGTGATTTTAAATTCTATTTGTTGTGATGTTGTCTCCTAGGACTGATTGATTGAAAATAAAATTTCTCTCACTATCTAAACGGATCAGAGACAGTTCATCATCTTCTTTTTTTATTTCTCTCAAAGGATTTGACGCATTTCTCAGGAGTTCAAAGGAAATGAGCACAAGATCTGAGATTTACAGGTGAGCTGCGAAAGTGTGCACACAAACATGCGCCTTGTATGAAGCGATAGTTCAGCGAACCTGATATTTTAAGCGATTTTTTTCACACAAAGCTCTGATATTGAATCAGTAAACAGATGTTTACCACTTTACGATAAATTTACCCCCCCCCCAGTCACATTAGCTAGAGTCAGAGACAGAGCGACAGGCTACCATTCATTTTCAATGGGAGTGGCCGTTTGCCAGCGACAAGCTCGCCGCTGTGTGAGCAAGGTAGGGCCAAAATAGACAAGAAGGCTATTTTATCCAAATGCTGAGCGATGCGACAAAGCGACTGCCAATCGGAGTGAAGGGGCAGCGTGACGTAGGTCTGTGGCCGAGTCGAAAAAAATAATTCAAGATGGCGGAAAATGCGTATTTCTGTATATATCTGATACGTTTGCAGTGTTGGGAGTAACGCATTACAAAATATAATATATTACAGTAATATATTAGTTTTTGCTGTAACGCAGTAATATAATGCATTACTTATAAAATTTTGGTAATATTTTACTCGTTACAGTCTTAGTAACGAGCGCGTTACAACAATGCATTTCAAAAATAGACGTGTTATTTTAATTTTTTTATTTTTGACCAATGCGCGCGACCAGCATCCACACAGGAAAAAGCTGCGGGTAAAATAGTAATGGCTGCGTCCCAAACGGCATACTTCCATACTATATAGTAGGCGAAAAGCCCTACTTCTCGTACTCTTTGCATACTATATAGTATGGAAGTAGGCGGTTTGGGACGCAGCGTATGTCTGTTTCCAGGTGCTGTATGCAGCATGTTCATTTTTACTTTAATTTTGTATTTGACGCGTTTCTTAAAGAGCCGAATCTGGAAAGTCCGCGGCTGTATAAGCATTGACTAAAGTGGTCGCAATCAGGTCGCGCGACCAGCATCCACACAGAAAAAAGCTGCGGGTAAAATAGTAATGGCTGCGTCCCAAACGGCATACTTCCATACTATATAGTAGGCGAAAAGCCCTACTTCTCGTACTCTTTGCATACTATATAGTATGGAAGTAGGCGGTTTGGGACGCAGCGTATGTCTGTTTCCAGGTGCTGTATGCAGCATGTTCATTTTTACTTTAATTTTGTATTTGACGCGTTTCTTAAAGAGCCGAATCTGGAAAGTCCGCGGCTGTATAAGCATTGACTAAAGTGGTCGCAATCAGGTCCGGTAGCGCCGCACACGCAAAATTCTGCGAATGAGAGCACTAAGTAAAAGCAACAGAAAGTTTCTATCGGTCTCCTGTGCTGCTTGAACCTCAGAAGAGACTTCTTGCCAGTAAAATCCATTTCACCACACCAGCAATGACAAGGTAAGCTAACGTTGCTATGGTTTCATTCCATATACATAATAGATTGCTAGGCTATTGCTATTCTATCTACAGTTTTATTACAAACAGCAACCTAAACTACAACATAACATTAATGTAGACTTAAACATGGTTATTTAAATAGTACCTTTAAACATCACTGTTTAAAGTTTTACCAGCCTTTGTATGGGAGCCTATATTCATTGTTTGGCAAAAAGCAGTGTTCCTCTGTTTGTCTATGTTTTATATGTTAGTCTACATGTAATCCTTATATTGTACTGAAATTAGCTGTTTTCCTTGAGGCCTGATCCTCCAATAGCACTTTTTGATAAGTTGTGTCAACCCAGTGCATGCCAGGTTTGTGCTGTGAATCTGAATTAAAAGTGAATTAAAGAATAGAAATGAAAAGAGGTTGCGTGTCTTGCCATGTTATTAGTCTATAGGTTGCATTATAGTGGGCTCTAGCTTTATTGTGTTTGGTATGTCTACCATCATTTACCAGACTTTTACCAGATCATTTGTCCATGTTTATGACTCTGACAGTCATTGTTACTGTTTTTTTACCATAAGTCTTCACTGTGCCTATTCAAAGCTTGAGGGCCAACACATAACTTCTAGATTTATAAGCATCAATAAACTGCATTTTAACATTTTATAATGCCTAGTCATACTTCTGTTATTTTGAGGAAAGTAACTCAAAAGTAACGCAAAAGTAGTGTAACTCATTACAGTTCAGAGTCAGTAATATTGTAATGCAACTATACTTTCAAATGACAGTAATTTGTAATATATAATGTATTACACTTTGGAAGTAACTTGCCCAACACTGTACGTTTGGCATTTTACCTCATATATTTTGTTACTTTTATCGAGAAAAAAATACTTTCAAATCCAAAAACATTGTTCTTACTTAACAATACCTCTTAAATGACTTTTGACATCACTTTAGATACTAGCCAAGGAACGCCCATCAAGTGTCGCTCACTTTGTGACTGTAGTGGTCTGGTTACTTTAGTTAAGCTTTAAAGCTTTAAGCTCAATTTATGGTCCCGCGTACAATCTACACCATAGGCTATGCGTAGGCTGTGCATAGCTCTGAGTAGCCTTACGTGCACCTCTGCAAAAATGTGACAGCACGTCCGTTCAATGTGGACCACAAGCGCTGTTATTGGTCTGCTAGAACCCCTCCTGTCAGGTAAATAAAATCTATGTTGCATTTCCTCATACGTCGAGACTACGCTGTAGCAGAGGTGGGTAGTAACGAATTACATTTACTTCGTTACATGTACTTGAGTACATTTTTTGTGTAACTAGTACTTTTAGAGTAAATTTAAGGATGGGTACTTTTTACTCTTACTCAAGTACATTTCTAGTGAGAAAACTGTACTTTTACTTCGCTACATTCGGCGGCGTTACTGCGCTACTTTCAAATGGTAATAATTAATGAATATATATATATTTTTAAAGTTTATAGGGCGTGTTCGAAAGTTTCGCGAGACAGGCTGTGTCACCCTTTAGCGCGCGCGACCGCGCGGTCACCCTTTAGCGCGCGCGACCGCGCCCAGATGATAGGAGAAGCAGATGAGGGCGCGTGTGCGTTGTGCGAGATATCGGAGGCAGATCATGCATGGCGGCTTCAAGTTCGGTCTATGTTTTCACTCCAAGAGGTCAAAAAGAATAGTTTCATAATGCGATGCATGCTTTGTTCAATAAACGAGGTGACATATCAGCGTACAGGAATTCAAGCTCCAACCTGGTAAGTGTCAGTAATGTCTATTTAAACACTATTATGTGACACACTGTCCGAGTTTTTTTGCCATAATGCACTCTTGTGCAAGCGATGACAAAACCTAGTGTAAGTTAAACCATACAAACAGCACGTTCATCTGCACATTTTCGTATAATTTCCCCACAACTAAACAAACTGAACAGCAAAATGTAAGGACATCTTGCATTTATACACAAATCCGGACACCTCACTAATGTGTAGAAAATACATTCAAATAAAAACGGGATTGTATTTTATTTAAATAGCCTACTTCCTAAAGAATGAATGAATAAAAATAAAAGAATAACGTTTGATTTTAAAGAAACATGTATTATATATTAAACTTAATGTATAGTTGATTTGCCCAAACAGAAGTTCCATATGAAATTCTAAAATGATAATTTTTATTAAGCTCCTGTTTATGTTCAGTAATTGCACTTTAATGGCAATGAAAATAACATATTCATATAAAAACATGATAACAAACATACACACACATTCTTTTTTGTTTACTGTTTGCATGTTTAAAGGCAGATGCTGACAAGTTTGTGTTGTGAACATGAAAATAAATACAGAGTTAACCGTCAGAAAAACATCTGTGTGTGTTTGAGATTTCAAGTAGTCTGAAATTCAGTGCTTTTGCGCCACTTCTCTATCAGATCGGAAGTAACGAGTAACTAACTACTTGAGTAGTTTTTTCATCTAATACTTTTTTACTCTTACTCAAGTAAATAATTAGATTGATACTTTTACTTTTACTTGAGTACATTTTTGTATAAGTACTTGTACTTTTACTTGAGTACAGATTTTGGGTACTCTACCCACCTCTGCGCTGTAGGTCCTACGCAGAACCTCAGTAAACTGAGATGTTGACCACTTTACAATACTTTTATGGTAATTGTATGATTTATGGTTACTTCAGTTAAGCTTAAAGCATTAAGCCCAATGTATGGTCCCACGTACAATGTACACCGTAGGCTATGCGTAGGCTATGCATAGCTCTGCGTAGCCTTACGTGCACGTCTGCAAAAATGTGACTGTGCGTCCGTTCTACTTGGAACGCAAGCGCTGTGATTGGTCCAATAGAATGCTTAAGCATTTAAGTCCCATTTACTGCAATTACACAATAAAGCATTCCTCACATTTCCCATTTTGTGTTCCAAAGACATTAAAAAAGAGATTAGGGTTGATGTACATTTTTGGGAGGGGTATACTAGCCCTCCAAATTCAAGTTTCTTCGGTTTAAATTTCTACCATCTGCTTAGACACTTAATAATAACATATTGTCCATACAGATATCCCTCTGTCAATCACCCTCCATTATAACTTTATTGCAGCATCACAGCTCAGGAGAGGTGGATTTCTGCAGGTCGGCCCGCTGCAGGCCTGTTGTATATTTATAGGGTAAAGAAGTTTGCGTCTAATGAAGCTGTGCAGACCGGACCCGACAGGCAGCCTTTCCAACACAGGCTTGCTGTAATCTCTGTTAAAATAAAAGATAATGAAACATTTAAACCATCTGAAACACTATCAGCCTGTGGCCACACAGAAAGATTTGATATGGAGAGACAAGTCGAGAAGTGATCTGGTAAAACAGGGAGGAGGTAAACCAAGAGTGACAGCAAGAATGAGACTGCCATTGTTTGATCATAACAGTTCAGAATCCTCAAGTATGAACATGTATGAATATTCATTTATATTTAGAGTACACAATCAGAAAAAAGAGTCAATAAATGCGGTCCTAGCTTTCACTGGGATGGTACCCTTTCAATAAAACATAAACATCCACCTCCTTTGTGCATATTTAAAGTTTTGTTATACCAGTTTGTTTTTTCATGCATTTCTGCCTTATTTCTTTCTAGATGAATCCTGTGAAATGCTGGCAGGAAAGAAAAGCAATGAAAATAAGAAAACAAGTATGAAGAGGCGCACGGTGTGTGGCTCACCCCTGAACCCAAAGTACAATTTCCATTCAGCTCAGATCCAAAGAGTCCGGCGCCGGCAGTACCCGGACAATTAAAGTTTCTGTTATCCTGGCAGTCTGGCTCCTTGTCTTCTCTCCTCCAGCTTTGTGGTCCAAACCCATCTCTGTGGGTTCTGCCCTTACCAGCACAATTACCACAAACAAAGCTGCATGATCAAAGAATCCCGCAGTATAAACAAAGCTTAAAAGCCCTGCTATCCTTCTTCAAGCTTCCAGTTTTTGATGATGAAAAGCCACTGGGTGTTCTTACATTTGAAAATGAACTGCTTTAAAACATCATGGTAATTTATTTGGTCCGATTGAACAAAAGATGTGGGTTGTATGTTTGTTGAAACTTTGCAACACTCTTAAAAACTTTGGCAGACGTGTACTCTTATAAATAAAGCATTCAACAGTACTAGGCTTCCTTTGAAGAAATGTATTTAGCTACATGCAATGTTATAGAAAATATGAGCCATATGAGACCACCTTTGGATGACAGAGGAGAACCTTTTAGCTTTTTTAAAGGTCATTGGAGAACCTTTTAGCTTCTTTGAATGTCATATGAGAACCTTTTAGATTATTTTAATATAGGATAAGATTTTAAGCTTCATTTAAGGTCACATTTGAACCTTTCAACTTCTTTTAATGTCATCGGAGAACTTTTTCAGTTTCTTTTAATGTCGGCTTCTTTGAATGTTACAGAAGAACCTTTCAGCTTCTATTAATGTCACAGGAGAACCTTTCGGCTTGTTTGAATGTCACAGAAGAACCTTTCGGCTTCTTTGAATGTCACAGAAGAACCTTTCGGCTTCTTTGAATGTCACAGAAAAACCTTTTGGCTTCTATTAATGTCACAGGAGAACCTTTCGGCTTCTTTGAATGTCATAGGAGAACCTTTTGGCTTTTTGAATGTCACAGGAGAACCTTTCAGCATCTATTAATGTCACAGGAAAACCTTTCGGCTTCTTTGAATGTCACAGGAGAACCTTTCAGCGTCTATTAATGTCACAGGAAAACCTTTCGGCTTCTTTGAATGTCACAGGAGAACCTTTCGGCTTCTTTGAATGTCACAGAAGAACCTGTCGGCTTCTTTGAATGTCACAGAAGAACCTTTCGGCTTCTTTGAATGTCACCGGAGAACCTTTCGGCTTTTTGAATGTCACAGGAGAACCTTTCGGCTTCTTTGAATGTCACAGGAGAACCTTTCGGCTTCTTTGAATGTCACAGGAGAACCTTTCGGCTTCTTTGAATGTCACAGAAGAACCTTTTGGCTTTTGAATGTCATGGGAGAACCTTTCAGCTTTTATTAATGTCACAGGAGAACCGTTCGGCTTTTTTGAATGTCACAGGAAAACCTTTCAGCTTCTATTAATGTCACAGGAAAACCTTTCGGCTTCTTTGAATGTCACAGGAGAACCTTTCGGCTTCTTTGAATGTCACAGAAGAACCTGTTCGGCCTCTTTGAATGTCACAGGAGAACCTTTCGGCTTTTTTGAATGTCACCGGAGAACCTTTCGGCTTCTTTGAATGTCACAGTAGAACCTTTCGGCTTTTTGAATGTCACAGGAGAACCTTTCGGCTTCTTTGAATGTCACAGTAGAACCTTTCGGCTTCTTTGAATGTCACAGTAGAACCTTTCGGCTTCTTTGAATGTCACAGGAGAACCTTTCGGCTTCTTTGAATGTCACAGGAGAACCTTTCGGCTTCTTTGAATGTCACAGGAGAACCTTTCGGCTTCTTTGAATGTCACAGGAGAACCTTTCGGCTTCTTTGAATGTCACAGGAGAACCTTTCGGATTCTTTGAATGTCACAGAAGAACCTTTTGGCTTTTGAATGTCACAGGAGAACCTTTCAGCTTTTATTAATGTCACAGGAGAACCGTTCGGCTTTTTTGAATGTCACAGGAGAACCGTTCAGCTTTTTTGAATGTCACAGGAGAACCTTTCGGCTTCTTTGAATGTCACAGAAGAACCTTTTGGCTTTTGAATGTCATGGGAGAACCTTTCAGCTTTTATTTATGTCACAGGAGAACCGTTCGGCTTTTTTGAATGTCACAGGAGAACCGTTCGGCTTCTTTGAATGTCACAGGAGAACCTTTTGGCTTTTTGAAAGTCACAGGAAAACCTTTCAGCTTCTATTAATGTCACAGGAAAACCTTTCGGCTTCTTTGAATGTCACAGGAGAACCTTTCGGCTTCTTTGAATGTCACAGAAGAACCTGTTCGGCCTCTTTGAATGTCACAGGAGAACCTTTCGGCTTTTTTGAATGTCACCGGAGAACCTTTCGGCTTCTTTGAATGTCACAGTAGAACCTTTCGGCTTTTTGAATGTCACAGGAGAACCTTTCGGCTTCTTTGAATGTCACAGTAGAACCTTTCGGCTTCTTTGAATGTCACAGTAGAACCTTTCGGCTTCTTTGAATGTCACAGGAGAACCTTTCGGCTTCTTTGAATGTCACAGGAGAACCTTTCGGCTTCTTTGAATGTCACAGGAGAACCTTTCGGCTTCTTTGAATGTCACAGGAGAACCTTTCGGATTCTTTGAATGTCACAGAAGAACCTTTTGGCTTTTGAATGTCACAGGAGAACCTTTCAGCTTTTATTAATGTCACAGGAGAACCGTTCGGCTTTTTTGAATGTCACAGGAGAACCGTTCAGCTTTTTTGAATGTCACAGGAGAACCTTTCGGCTTCTTTGAATGTCACAGAAGAACCTTTCAGCTTCTATTAATGTCACAGGAGAACCTTTCGGCTTCTTTGAATGTCACAGGAGAACCAGAACCTTTCGGCTTCTTTGAATGTCACAGAAGAACCTTTCGGCTTCTTTGAATGTCACAGGAGAACCTTTCGGCTTCTTTGAATGTCACAGGAGAACCTTTCAGCTACTTTGAATGTCACAGTAGAACCTTTTGGCTTTTTAAATGTCACAGGAGAACCTGTCGTCTTCTTTGAATGTCACAGGAGAACCTTTCAGCTTCTTTGAATGTCACAGAAGAACCTTTCGGCTTCTTTGAATGTCACAGAAGAACCTTTCGGCTTCTTTTAATGTCACAGGAGAACCTTTCGGCTATTTTACAGTCATGCGAGAACCTTTCAGCTTCTTTGAATGTCAAATGAGAACCTTTCAGCTTCTCTTAATGTCATAGAAAAACCTTTCCGCTGATGAGGTGCCCCTCTGTTAGACTGCATGTAGGGTCCATATGGGTTAACCAGGTAGCTCCCATTTGGTGTCTACAGGAGTCTGTCTAGATGGGTTAGTGATGGGACCCAGCTAGGTCTTATGTAGATCTCTTATTGGCCACAACACGTACACTTATAGGCTAATACATTTGTCTGTTTGAGTTACAGTAAACACCTAGAGTTCCTAAAAAAAATAGAGTAAAATACAGTTCCTAAATAGAGTTCCTTTTCACACTCTATACTGCAGACTTCACCTTTAACACCTCGGACTGTTTCCTTCAGAAGTTCTCTGATGACTCTGCCATCGTTGGCCTTATCTCCGACGGGGATGACGGTGTGTATAGAGAACTAAATCAGGACTTTGTGGTCTGGTGTAATCAAAACCACCTTGTTATAAATGCAGCTAAGACTAAGGAGTTGGTGGTGGATTTCCGAAGGAGTAAGAGTGACCCCACAGTACCTGTGAATATTCAGGGGTTGGATATTGAGATTGTGGACTCAAACAGGTACCTTGGTTTCCAGGTAAACAATAAATTAAATTGTTCTGACACCGTTAATGCCCTCTATAAGAGGGGCCAGAAGAGACTGTACCTGCTCAAGAGACTAAGGTCTTTTGGAGTTCAAAGTCCACTTCTCAAGACTTTTTATGATTCTGTTGTGGCATCAGCCATCTTTTTTGGTGTGGTATGCTGGAGTTCCAGTATTACAGCGTCTGATAGGAAGAGGCTAAATAGACTGATCAAGAAGGCAAGTTCTGTGATAGGTTGTCCAATTGAGCTAGTTGAGGTGGTGGGAGAGAGGAGGGGGAGAGCTAAACTGTTATCCATACAAAAGACCTCGTCCCACCCCCTTCATGGGACTTTAACATCTCTGAGTAGCTCTTTTAGTGGCAGACTGATACATCCACGCTGTGTGACCGAGAGATTCAGGAGATCTTTTCTCCCTGCAGCTGTGAGACTCTATAACCAGAACTGTTGATCATGAATTATTATATAGAATTTGTGATTAAGTGGAATGGAAAGCAAGCCATTTATGTAAATATGATGAATGCACTGGTTTTTATAGTCATAATTTTGTAGGTATAAAGTATTTATATTTTTTTAATTATTTTTATTGTGGTATCTCATGTTTAATATATTGTACTATATAATATGTATACTTTTTCTCTTTTGCTTTCTGCTGTAAATGCTGAAATTTCTCACTTGTGAGACAAATAAAGGCTGATCTAACTCTAACTAAATACAACATCACATTTAATCCACTAAAAGGCTAAAGGTATTCAGGTGAAACCTGTGGTTAACACTTTTTAGCACACTCTTGAAAATTTGTTACACTGGATAAGGTTCTACAGACTATAAGAAGGAAAGAAAAATGGTTCTTTGACTGAAATGTTGACTGAAAGGTTCTTTGGGGACCCAAACCTGTGAAGAATCCTTAAGTGTGCAGGAGAAGCTTTTCAGCTCCTTGATGCTGTAGAAGGATATTTACGATACTTCAAAAGCCCATCTGCGTACCTATAACAACCCTAAAGCCGACGTGAGAAATTTCGACTCCAAAAAAATGCTTCTTGATAAGCACTGTGTAGCTTGAGAAAGATAGCGGTTGTTCTCAGTCACAACATGACTAGCGTATCTTCTGCCAGGTGATGCAGCGTGAATGTAAAACAGCTCTGTGGAGTGTAGGGGGGGTTTTGGGAAACAGAGGGTGGCAATATCTGCTGTCTCACCTCACTGCCTCTCCTCATCTCACCTTGATTAGCTGCAGAAATGCAGTTTACTCATCTTCAGTCCTAATGAAGAGAATAAAAGATGTGTGGTGGGGAGTCCGCAGCATGTTCTGGCAAACCTTCTTCCCCTGGGGGTCTTCAGCGATCTGTTAAAAGAATCGTTGACCACCAGCCGGGAGAAACAAGCTCACGTTTAACTGCACTCCGATCTGCCACAACCTTTTTGAGTCCTAATTGACGATGACAGGGCTTCTTTAAGGCATGAAATATCATCGTAAGCACTTCCTGGAGCGGACACAATGCTCAGAGGAATAGTTCGACTTCAACCTAATGTCTTAAGTGCTGCCACAATGGGATACTTCTAAGGTTTATTGCCCACTTGCCTGCTTGACTTCCTTTTAAGAGTATTAGTGTAAATATTAAGTATTTTATTACTGTGATGGAGCGTTCCTGCAGCTCACTTGGTTGTGTACGTCATGGGTAAATCCCAGAGAACACACATACTGATAAAATGGATAAAAGCGCCTCCCAAATGTATTCTTTGCATCTCTTTGGTGTTGCTAGCACCTAACACCTACATCCTCCAAAAAGCACACCTGAACATCCATTGGCTTGTTTTATTCATTAAGTGATTTTCATTGGAAATATAAATAAAATGTCTGTATTTTTTGTTATAGTATCATTCTCTTGTAGACTCCTGAGAGTTCATAGAAACGACTGCATTCTGACTAACATCGGGCTTCTTGAATTCAGACACCAACAGCGACAGCTTCTATGTTTCTGAACCCAAAAGAGATGCTGTAAACCATGAGTGCCCTTGTCAAAAAAATATGTTTACCACCAGCTCCTGTTGATGCCTCCTGCTGTTGCTAAGAACTCGGGGTAAGAGTGTGTGGAGTTGCTTTGAGAGTTTATAAAAATCCTTCCACTGAGACGTATGAAGTGAATGTTTAACCTAATCAGCGGAGAGCTTAGATCTATAAATCAAACTTTGAGTGTCATCATGGCAGGCTTCAAAGTGAAAACAACATCAAAGAAAATGATTGCCATTTCGATTTTAGTTTTAGCAGCCACCATTAGCACTGATTTCGATCATAATGATTATCATGATCGGCTTTATTGACACTGCAGCTCCGGATGACGCCGTCATTATGGCTCACGATCGTTTTCCATATGCGCAAGCATTGAGATTTGATGAATGCATCCTCTTCTGCCCAGAGTCTCTCTTAAAATTTATACAATGGCTCTCTGCAAATGCCATAAAGAGCCAATGGTTTTACAGAAGGCCACAAATGCATTATTGTGTGTGTTGCATATTTTTTTAAATAAAACTGAAACAATCACACATTTATTATCGTATGTGCTCCTGTAGCTCAACTGGTGGAGCATCACGCTAGCTACGCAAAAGCTCATAGGTTTGATTCCCAGAAAACACACATACTGATAAAATGTATAGATTGAATACATTATTAGTTACTTTTTATCAACGTGTTTGCCAAATGTGTAAATAGAAATGTACTTACAGTAAATGCACCTAAAGAATACCTCAAAATATAGGTCTTCTCGGGTCCAAAGTAATGTACCCGATCTGAAATGATCTGAATCACTTTTTACCCGACATGCATAATTTTTTTTTAAAGAAATATCCCGACCCGAGACAAACCGAAAAAAAAACAGTGCCAGTGGCAAGTCAGTAACCCTGCACGCACCAGTCAGGTAGAAAGAAACCCTGGTGGCGTCGCAGCCAATCTGGCCCAATGCTCCATTTATCTTACTTTGTTATCTATAAAATGTAAAAGAATAAAATGTACATTTAAATTGATTGATGGTACGTCTCAACGAAAATTAACTAATAAAAATTTATAAAAAGTTGCCCCCCAGCATTTTTTGTGATTTTCACAAAAAGTGCCTTACAGGAAAATGTTCTTCTATAAATATATACACATACAAATATATCAAATTAAAGGACAGACCATCTGCTTTCAAACAAACAAAACTGGAAAAAAATGTGTTCTCTTTGTATAACCTCTTAAATACGGGTAGGTTTTTCATAAAAAAAACAAAATTTTAAGCAAAAAGCTGAAATAATTGCATTTTTGTAAAGAATTATTTTTAGAGGTCAGATTCGAAATGATTATCAAAATATACACAGAGTTCAAAATTTGTAAAATTAGTTTTTACTTCAGTTTTTTATAAATGGGCGAAGAGCCATCTAGTGGATAATAGCAGAATTACAGATTACCGTGAAAACTCATCAGGAAAGCGTCATTGGCAGGAAAATGTTTTCTCTTAATAGACGCGAAAACTCCTCAATGGCAGGGAAAGGGTTAACCTTTTGCCAGCCACACAATGTCGCAAGCGCTCTTGGGAAACAAAGGAGAGGTTGGAAAAGGACATTGCCGCACACACGCGAGATAGTTCGGGTCTGCTCGGGTCCATTCGGCAGGAACACGTTCATTTTAAATTACCCGAGGCACATGTGAAACTTTTAGACCTTAAACCATTCGGGTCACACCTCTGGTTTTCGAATCTAAGTGGACCCCTGTAAAGACCTCTACCTCAAAGGTACCACTACACGTATTGGTACCACATGTATACATATTTTAAAGGGTACTGCCCCAGTGACAGCTTGGGACCATTTCTTGACCCTTATTTCTGACAATGTAGTTATCAGTGACTTGCAAATGAACTTTAAGTTTACAGAAGCGTGCATTGTAAGTGCAATAGTGTATGATTACCACATGCGCATGCAAGCCATCAGATGCATGCATGCACTTGTCAGGTCTGCTAGCTGCTGGTCATCATCAGTGTCTTTCCTTCTGCTTGTACAAAGGGAGTGTGACATGTTCATTAAACAGCAGGTATCCCATTACCAACCCCAGCAGTCACATGTCACATCACTCACAAGTAATAAGTCCAACAAATGGCCACAGGAATGCCAATGACGTCAACTCAGGTGGACACCACCCGTGATCACATGACACTTCTTAGCAGCGCAATGGAGGATGATGCCTCTGCATCATAAAGTAAAGTATTGTTAACATTTTATGTTTTGCTATAGAAATAAAGCTCTATAATATTGTCTGTAAAGATTGTGTTTTGGACTACATCAAAACATGTGTCTCTGGCAGAAGGTTTAAGTCTGTGAGCAGTAATGGTTGGGGCGTAATCAATGTGACATCACATTGATAGGGGATCCCCAACAACCTGTATTGGTTGTGGTTTAAAGAAGATTACACAAAGAAGAATAGACGGATTTGTATAATAACAGAATGTTTCTGCACACACACTGGTGACTCATTTTCTGCTAAAACACATTTAAAAGTGCACTTTCTATGTTAGGGGGGCTTTAAATCCCATTGAGCAACAGAAACTCAGATTTGCAGTAACTCTCAGGTCTATATTTAAAGCAGATTTATGTATTATACATGCAAAATCTAATGCCATTTCATACCCTTATACTTGCATAATGCATCTATAGCAAGTTTGCACAAGCATGAATGGTATTTGAGAGTTTGACAGCATGGGAAGATTTTCTGCAAAAAAATGACTTACTGAAGTTGTGCATAGAAACATAATTTATTGTTTTGCTTTAGGAGGACTTAAAATATGATTTACACAGCAAGCAATAGCTGGTATTCACTGCCTAGGTTAACTATTTGTTTGTTTATATGTTTCTGGGCTATGGTCATAGACAGGCCAAATTTTGCTTATACGTCATGGCAGCATTTTTTTAAATTAAAGGGACATACCACTTTTTTGAAAATATGCTCATTTTCGAGCTCCCCTGATTCTTCTTTTGATTCTTACCGTTTTGGAATCCATTCAGCTGATCTCTGGGTCTGGCGGTACCACTTTTAGCATAGCTTAGCATAATCCATTGAATCTGATTAGACCATTAGCATCGTGCTAAAAAATAACCAAAGAGTTTCGGGTAACACTTTATTTCGATAGTCCACTTTAGACATTTTACTAACTATAAGTAACTTTGCAACTACTTATCAACTACCAATCTTTAGAGAATTAGTAGACTGTCTGCTTAATATCTACTGACACTTTATTGTGATGATATCTCAACAGACATTTAACTGTCTATTAGTGTCTTTGCAGGTGCATGTCAACTTATTCCACTAACCCAAACCTCTTCCCTAACCCCAACCCTTACAGTCTACTAATACTCTAATGACAGTTAGTTGACCTATAGTTACAAATTATTGAAAGTTAGTTAACATGTAGTTGCAAAGTTATTTATAGTTAGTAGAATGTCTAAAGTGGACTATCAAAATAAAGTGTAACCGAGTTTCGATATTTTTCCTATTCTAAAGTTGACTTTTCTGGAGTTACATTGTGAGTTACCAAGACCGGCGGAAAAACAAAAAGTTGTGATTTTCTAGGTAGATATTGTTATGAACTATACTCTCATTCTGGCGTAATAATCAAGGTCTTTGCTGCTGTACTATGGATGCAGGAGGCGCAATGATATTACACTGTGCCTGAAAATAGTCCACTTGGTAACTTTCAATAGCAGGGGACTATTTTCGGGAACGGCGTAATATCATTGCGCCTCCTGCAGCCATGTTAAATAGGAAAAATATCGAAACTCACGATGCTAATGGTCTAATCAGATTCAATGGATTATGCTAAGCTATGCTAAAATTGGTACCGCCAGACCCGGAGATTGGCTGAATGGATTCCAAAACTGTAAGAATCAAATGTTATTCTAGGGGAGCTGGAAAATGAGCATAAAAAAGGGGAGTGCAGTGTTGTTTTTGGCAGCCCTTTTAGTTTTAGTCTTAGTCTTTTGGACAAAAATGATTTTTAGTTTTAGTCACATTTTAGTCACTTATAAACTTGATAGTTTTAGTCAAGTTTTATTCGAAGAAAACACAAAAAGGTTTTAGTTAAGTTTTAGCCGATGAAAACGCAAAAAGGTTTTAGTCAAGTTTAAGTCAATTTTAGTAAAAAAAGGGATTCTTGTCGCCCTGCCTTCTGCGCATGTCATAACAAAAAAGTTGAGCCTGATATACCCTCATGTTGAGTTTGTGTGTTATGCTGAGACCTTGCTTATAAAGTTGAGAAACGCATGCCTTGCTTTTTTATTTTAATACACCACAAAAAGTATTGGAAATGGGCTTAGGTTTGACAAGTAGATACATGTAAAACCTTAAGCTTACCATGAAATGTGTCAGAAGCCGAATGTCGAGTAAAATTGAATGTATATGATATGTTAACAGTGTGACTTGTTAGTTACCTTTAAAAAAATATTAGCGTGATGAGCCTTCAGGTGCCGCTTGGTGGTATTTTTTCCACCTAGTTTGTGGCCACATTCACCGTCGTCTCCCAATATGCATTCCGTTTTTCTTTCTGATGAATTATACTGAAAGGATGTCCATAAATCATCTCGTCTTTCCGTGTATTGGCATCACCGCCACGGTCCTTCGAACTCGCCACAGTCGCAGGTGTGTTGTTGTTGTTGTGTGAAATCTGGTGCGCGTGCGCGACATGGCGGCAGCCGGGTGGGCGTGAGTGAGACTGTGTTGACCCAAAACAAGGATAGGAAGCTAAAAACAGACAGATTTCACGCAAAATAGGCAGAAATGACATGCATTGTGAACGTCAGACTTATAATCGTTTTTGTTCCGTCTCGTCTCGTCAACAAAAACTCGAAAGCATCTCGTCATGTTTTCGTCACCTGAGAGACATTTTTAGCTAGTCATCGTCGCGTTAGCGTCATAAAAAATAGGTGCGTCAACGAAATAATTTTGTTATCGTCATCGTTGACAAAAACAACACTGGTGGAGTGTCCCTTTAAACACAAAATTGCATCCTGGGTTTTTCGTGGTGTCTTTTGGCTCTTGTCATACTCTGATCCATGTTTGCTTTAACTGTATTACATCGTAAAAAACTTTGAAATATTTTTTCTTATTAAATACAATAAAAGCATTTGCTCATTGGCCACTAAATCGTAGCACATAAACAGACACTGTGGCGCATAAACGTTCAATCGTAGAAACAGGTCAAGCACCAACTGGGTATACCAGAGAGACGCCTCTTACGATTAAATTAGAGTTGAAGGATGTTAATAGACTTTGAATCAGATCTGCTACAAAGGATGTGGAGAGGGTTGGATCAGGCTCTCACATCTGCAACTTGAATAGACTCGCTGCTCAATTTTACCACATTACCTCAATTTGGTGAGTCACCAGTGCCCCAAAATAGTAAACCGTCGAATTGAAGGCACGTCGTGACCCTCACTGTGACTAAAAACGGATTTTGGGAAAGAGAAGGTGATGACTTATTTGTATTTTGTACTGAATGAGTCATAATCCTGACTGTGTTCCACATTTGACCTTAAAGTGCTCTTTTGTGTCGGTGTAATCGTCGATTTTAGCTTATTTCTTTGCGCACTCTGCAAAAAGATAAGTGCCTGCGTCCGCTTCCCCTGAGCTCCAACTCTCCATCTATTTCTGAATTCATTTGTTTCCCAAAACCCCTCCGCAGACACAAAAGAATGCCATAATAGCTGCGAAAGCCTGCCAACGTTTTACCGTAAGAACTTCAGTGCACCGTAACGTTGAAGTCGAATCGTTGAGTGTGTATGTGAGATTTATCCATCTGTGTCTGTGTATTTACAACCGAAGCATACCCCGTGGCTTTCATTCCAGAAGAGCATCGGCCTCTGTTGTCCAATATAAGCCTCTCTATGAGTGTCCAACCAATCAGAAGCGCCGGTTCCCAAAGCCCCTCTGCCAGAGGAGAGCCAAAGAAATCCATGGTGGTTGTAATTTTACAGGCCAATGCTAGACAGCAGATACTGGTCACTGGAGGCTCGGTTGGGTTGTAGCTTTTTAGGCTTCTGGGCATCTTAAAGACAGCAGGGTTTATGGTTCTGTAGAGAGCATTGCTAATTTGACAACACAGACTGCAACGAGTGGTCGCCTTTACTGAGATCAGTGCAGATGACACTTTTCCATTGCATAGTACGGCTTGATAAAGCACCTTTGTGCAGAATGTGGGATGATTTTATAAAAACACAAAAAAAGTGACTTCAAATGGGTTGCATATGAAAAATTATACAAAGGGTAGGCTTGAGCCCTTCCCAGGGACCAGAATGGGGATGTGCTCTTTACAATTAGGCCCATAAGGAACCACACAGTCCACCTTAGCAACCACTCAAAACCTTAGCAACAGCCTCTTTTTGCCCTTTTGGTATTCACTTTCAAAATATCTGCAATATCTCTTCCTCCCTCCTATTCTCCAGTGTTTCTCATGGGTCAGCTGACGAAACAGCGGCACATCAAGGTATTACGACTGTACTTGTAAAACATGTGAAATAAAAACATGTGAAATTAAAAACCTATATCTTGCATGAAGCCTACATACCAAGTAGCAGTTTACGAGACAGCGCTCATATTTTAACCAAGCATTTATTATGGCCCTCTATCTGCTATTTTAATGAGCCAACAGTGCCATCAAGCTGTCACACGTAGAACTGCATGCATTTCCCAAAATGCACTAGGGGTTGAAGGGATTGCAGGCCGTAACACAGTGAACTCACCAGTTCTCGTGTAATTAGATAAAACGCATTATTACGCTGCCCTGTCCCATGTAGTGTTAAATAGTGTCAAATGCACAAGCATGGCACACACACACGCAGACACATATGCACAGACACACACAGGAAACGCATCATTCAGTATAAATCACTCCTCTGCTGCTCATTACACTAATTGCATAGTCATTGTTCTCTCACAAAAAGAACGTAAAATTGCAATTTAGCCCGAGAAATTGTCATTTGTAGCTGTAATTGACCCTAATAAAATCATCCACTTGAAATATTAAAGATGACAGCTTTGAACTTGCTGATGAGAGCGTAATGAAGGAAAAGAGAGCTTGTAGATTCAGACTGCGTTTTATATTTCCGCATTTTGTAGACACTTTTATTCAAATTACTACGCATTTCATGTGTTCCTGCATTAATGTATCTGCATTAAAACCCATTGGTTTGAATATATATATATATATATATATATATATATATATTCAAAAGTTATTCTTATTTTACTGAAGGGTGTGAAAATAAATTTTTCATATAAAAATATTTTTTTTGTTTTGCACATATAATAAATAGCAAGGGATTATTCATGCACACAACCAAAGGAAATGCTGTGAATGGACTCATTTTTTAGAGTAGGACCTAAGATAAAAGATGGTGTAGCATTTGTGGCTATCTGTGCTATCTGAGGAAGTTCACACTCAAGTTTCCAGAAAGATGATTTTTACCTCATTATTCATTCAATGATTGTTGGATATGTGATGATAATCGATATAAGACTTGCCCATGTTTGTCATACTTGAAAAATATGAAATATGTGAATATTAAATCATAAAAAAAATGTGGGGGATTGATAGTGTAAATTAAATGTAAATAACTTTCTTACAGTAAAACATATCTCAAAGTGATGCATATCTGCAGAAAGTAGAGATTCAAATAGTATCTCATATGTGGTACTGGGTCCATGACAGACCATTAAAAATTAAAGGAATATTAAGATAATAAGAGAATTTTCTTGGTTGAAAAAGGTTGAAAATAGATATGGATTGACATTAAGGCTCTATCTTACACCCGGCGCAATGCAGCGCAATGCGCGACGCAAGTGTCTTTTGCTAGTTTCCACCCTGCGCAATTATCATTTTCACATTTAGCGCCACGTTGTTTAAATAGCAAATGCATTTGCGCCCCTTTTTGCGCCCATGGGCGTTCTGGTCTGAAAACGAGGTGTGTTCAGGCGCATTGTTGGTGCGTTGCTATTTTGAGGCAACTAAAATAGACTACGCCATTGACCAACAAAAACCTGCTCTAAAGTCTAAAGTCAATGGCGCAATGTGTTTTATGTTATTTAAAGAGCGCATTAGTAAAATGCGCCTATACACGGGACATACGGGACGGTGACTCTGTACCTGTGGATGTGGTGAGATAAGAAACATTTTTAAGTAATGCTTAAAAAAAACTGATGTCACTGTCCAAGTGCTGAAACGTGCAGAGAGCCGTTTGTAAATTCTTTATCTCCTGTTTGTTACAAATAAAGTATTTTTAGAGTACAAACCTTTTCTTACATACTTGTAAATTATTTTTTGATGATATTGGATAGCCATACATTTAAAGCAATTAAAAGCCTGCTTTTTTACTTCCATGACTAAAAGAAAACGGGTTTTAAAGGTTTTAATAAAAAATAACATTCAATACAAGTAAAAAACAACACAATTATTTAACATTAATCTTAAACTGGGGATCTTCTTCCTCAGCTTAGTTTTTCGGTTTACAAAGGCTGTCATCTAAATAGATATTAGACACAGTGCCAGCGCAACTGGCTTTTAAAGGGGATGAGAGCTGAGACTCTCATTGGTTTATTGCACATTACGCCCAAAATACTCCCATTACTCATTAAAAAAGAGGGACCTACCCTTTTCGACCATTCTATCGGCGCACAAACCATTTTTCCCGTCGTTAAATTAGCAAAAGTGGATTCGGACACGCCCATTTAGACGTTGCGCTGTGCGCTTTAGACAATGCGCTTAGATCATTAAAATAGAGCCCTTAAACTTCTAAAACAACAAGTCTGGTGATGGTGGTGGCCTAAAGGGGGTCGCACACCAGCCGCGCAGCTCAGCGTCACCCCGCGTCGAGTCACGTCTAGGAAAACTCGAAGGTATCCTAAACCGAATGTGCACATTAAATAGCGCGAGCTTCGTCAGATAGCGTCTACTTCAAAATGCTAAATTTATGTTAGCAGCCAATGTTAATCAGTAATGATTTGGGACAAATATGATGTTATTTAATGTTAAACTATGTGAGTGGCGCTCTGTGGCACGACAGAGATTTGAGCAACTTCCTGAGACTTAGCTGGGCGGCACGGACAGGCGCCACCTGTTGGCGCCAGTGTGCGTATACTCATAGAAAGCAATGTGTTTGAGTTTTTTAGAACGGTGCGGCGCTGAGCTGTGGGTCCTGTGTGCGACCCCCTTAAGACTTTGCACAGTACTGTATAAATAAATGTTTTCTTAAATTTATACATGTATGTGTGTGTATTTATGTATATATAACATAACATTATATAAAATATATTATGCAAATATGGACTTTTATTTTGTAAGTGATTAATGTATACCTTGTTATGCACTGTAAATTGCTTCGGATTAAATCTGCCAAAATGCCCAAATGTAATGAGTGTCATCAGCATGTGTGTTCCTGGGTTTCAAACCCATAACGCTTTTATCCAAAGTGATTTACAGTGCATTACAATCTACACACCAGGTGTGCCCAAACTTTTTCCTACCAAGGGTCAAAAATCAAACCTGACAGCGGGTCGTGGCACAAAGTACATGTTGCTGTGTTATATTAAAGGAACAGTATGTAAGAAATTTATATCAATTAATCATAAAATGGCCCTGATGTGTCACTAGACATTAAGAAATCATTTTCATTTCAAATATTTATATCACTGACAACAGTGGTCTGGCCAGGATATTGTCATTTAAAAAGTGGAGTTGCAGCCCTCAACTGATGTTTATGTTGTCATTTTGTGTATTGGCCACCAGTTGTGTGATTGCAGTACCAGTTTTAGCCACAAGTTTTGTGATTGCAATACCAGTTTTGGCCACAATCCTACATACTGTTCCTTTAAAATTAAAGTTGCCCTGATTCTCCTAATTTCTAATTTTCTAATTAAAAATAAATAAATAGCAAACATTAAATGTTGTAAAAAAGTCATAATTTTGTCAATCATTATTAAATGTCCTTTTGTCTGTGTGCCACTAAAGTTCATTTAGTTTTGTAAGGCATATGCTATACACTTTCAAGTATGCATGTACATAAAAAAACAATCCACTTTAATTCCTTGCATTTAATTTCAATTTAAATTTTTGTTATAAATAAACAAATAAAACAAAAAAATAAATATTTAGAAAATGTTTAATTAAAAATATAAACATCTGCGTCAATGTTGTTTATCCTTTTTCCTTATCTCACCTGGCATGACGGGTCAAATTAAAGGTCATTAGGGGCCATCTTTGGCCCACGGGCCCTAGTTTGGGCACCTCTGCTTTACATTATATCAGTATGTGGGTGTTCTGTGGGATCAAACCCATGACCTTTTGTGCTGCTAACACAATACTGTACCACATAGCTATGCTGAAATAGTAATATTTTTCTATTAATGTTTTGTAATTAGTTTTCAGTAAGACTACTGAATGAGACTAGACTTAATGTACAAGCACTGATTTCAGTTCCACCCATCCTTAAATTTTGTTGGTGGCTTGATGTCATTCAGATTGCCCTTCCTTTCTAAATGGGAGGTTCTTGGCAAGTAGATCCCATATCGTTGCACAAAAATATTTCAACACACTAGATATAAAGTTATTGCTGGCACCTCATGACAAAATGGAAATGTTTGTCCTAAAGTGTCCTAAAGGGCGTGGCAAAGGTGTAACGCTGGGCATCCACGCCCTGCTGGTTCTGTATTTCGGGTAATGTTTAAACTTTTGACTTGAAAGCATGTTTGTTTTAGTTATAATAAGAGGGTACTAAAGAACAGATGGCATGCAACTTGTTTTTTGTAGGATTATGATTTATGAGATAATGGAGTCTGCTGTTTGAGGTTGTTTTGAATGATAAGGGGCATATTTTGATTCGTTTTGTACTGAATTGTACAAAACGCCTGTGTTCCTCTTTTTTAACTGTTGTCATATCTTTGTTTTAAATCAAGTTTGCTTTTTAATAATAAAATTAAACCAAATTTAATAACCCAGATTATTGCATTTGCGTTATACCACAGAAACCGAAATGAAAATACAGTGAAGAACAAAACCGTCTGCAGAGTTCAGTTCAAGTTAAACATCAATAGATTAATCACAGGCAGGATTATCTGAAGTGTGGGCGAGCGAGTGGGTGAGAGAGAGACACAGACGGTGTATTCATAGTGAAAGTGAATGAAACAGTACCTGTCTTACGGTATGCAAATAGCCAGTTATGCACCTGGTATGAAAATAAGCAGCCAATCAAAGCAGCAGGAAGCAAATCGGATAAAAATCCTCATTGGTGAATGAAGTCACACTTTCTACAGAAGTTTGACAGGCCTACAGGTACACAGCAGGTCTCTCTCTCTCTCTCTTTCTCTTCATAAGACCGTCATCCTCTCTCGCTCAAAAAGGTTGCAAGCTTTAGTAAGAAAAGGACGTTTAACTGTTAATCCAGTAACAGTTTGGATCACATTCAGCATCTCTGGTGAGCACATTGTCTTTTTTAAATCTGCAAATAAACATCACTGATGGAGGGCCAATGCAATGAGTGTATCATTTCGATTGGTAAGATTTACCTAAAACTATGGGTGTCTGTTATATAAATGTCTACAAAACTTGTTTTTAGTCTGTCAAATGAAACGAGACGGTATCTCAACAGGTTATAAATTAACCTAGTTACACGCATGCTTCCTAAAGCCATGTGAACTGGTTTTACAAAAAAGTGCACAGACCAAATAAACAAGATTGGATATATTATATATTATTTTTGCTTTAACCCAAACAATTGGTTGACATTTTTGGTCATCTCAACTCTTGCAATTATTGTGTTATTTCAAAGTTATGTGGCACAAGTACAGTTTGTAAGCAAAAAAGTTTGTTGTAACACTTTACAATAAGGTTGTATATGTTAACATTACACTGTAAAATATTTGCTGTAATTTTGCAGCTGGTTGCCAGTAACTTACTGTAAAAGATAAAGTCTGAAAATGTTTTGTGTTCATTTAACTTTGAACAAAATGTTGCCAGTAAATAACATAAGTGTAAAATCTACAGTAAGTTACTGGCAGCTAGTTGCCAGTAATACCCAGTAATACTGTAATTTCTACAGAAATTTTTTACAGTGTAGTAAATGCATTAACTAATATTATCTAACAACGAGCAATATAGTTCAGTTTCAGCATTTATTAATCCTTGTTAATGTTAGTTAATGCAAATATCATTGTTTGTTTTAGTTTAGATGTATTAGTAAATGCTAATATTGGCATTAGATTAATAAATGTTATAGAAATACTGTTCATTGTTAGTTCATGTTAGCTAATGCATTAACTAATGTTAACAAATACAACCCCATTGTAAAGTGTTACCTATTAATTGTCCAATTTATTGAGATTGCACTCGTTTTGTTATATAATGCAATAACACAACAGTGTGGGGGAAATTGTCCACATACTTTTAGGGACATTGTAACAGTCAGAAACACTTTTTTTGCAGCCATCCATATTGAAAGTGTGTGTGTATTTTATGGTGGTGGAATATAATCATACTGTAAATGACCGCTACTGGTTTGTTAATGATAACAAAAGAAATGTTTATTGCGGTAACTCAGCAACAGTGATGATAATAAGGCTTTATTTATTTATGGTTAGATGTCTATGACATTTTCACTGAAAGACCAATTTTTTATTCTTTTAGTCTAGACATCTCGGCTGTGTTTGAATCTTTTAAACACAAAATTGCGTGGTGGGTATTTGTATCATCTTGTTGGGAACCTACAGCCTTACAGTTACAAGCTCAGACCTTACACAATATTTACGTGATCAAATGAAATAATTTAGTATCCCAACAATGGCACTAATTGATATAATTGAGGCAGTACAAAGATTTTTCAACTGTGTATTATTACTGTAAAAAAATGTTGAAGTTATGCAGTAACTACTGTAGATTTAAATGTATGTCATTTAGTGTCAACAGTTTGTTCAAAGTTAAATAAACATTAAACATTAAACATTTTAATCTTTACAGAATACAACTAAAATAACAGCCTCATGTAAAGCATTCTGGGAACCAGAAGTCCTCATCACTTTTTTCTGTTTTTTTTTTTTTGTTTGTTTGTTTCCAGAATGCTTTGCATGAGGCTGTTATTTTAGTTTTATTCTGTAAAGATAAAGACTTGTTAATGTTTAATGTTTATTTAACTTTGAACAAACTGTTGCTAGTAAATAACATACAATTAAATGGCAACCAGCTGCCAGTAATACTTTAAGTTTAATGTATATGGGAACATATTAAATGCTTTTAATCACATTGCATATCAGAGATACAAATACGGGGATGGGTGATTTTTTAAATAAGGAACAGTTTCAATAAAGTTACTAAAAGTAATTATGCAATTATCCCCAATAGACTTTAATCTAATTGCAGGCCTCTCAACAAAACTTAAAGGGATAGTTCCCCCCCCCAAAAAAAATGATGTCATCATTTACTCACCCTCATGTTGTTACAAACCTGTATACATGTCTTTGTTGTGCTGAACACAAAAATGTACTTTAATCAGTATTTATAACAAAAACATTTTTGAGCACCATTGACTTCCATAGTACTATTTTTTTTTACTGTGGAAGTCAATTGCTCTTCTGTCTGCTTCTGTTTCATTACAAATATTTCCTTTGTGTTCAACAAAACAAAGATATGTATATAAGTTTGTAACAAAATGAGGGTGAGTAAATGATGACAAAATGTTCATTTTTGGGTGAACGATCTCTTTAAGTTACTTATGTTAAGTTTCCCATACAATATTCCTGTAAATACACTGCAAAAAATGACTTTCTTACTTAGTATTTTTGTCTTGTTTTCAGTGAAAATATCTAAAAATTCTTAAATCTAGGAAAAAAGTCTACAATATAAACAATTTAAACGAATTTGTGCTTAAAACAAGCAAAAAAAAATAATAATAATAATAATTGCCAATGGAACAAGAAAAATTTTCTTGAATTAAGTGTTTATAAAAAAGTAAACTTATTTCAAGACAATTTTTCTTATTCCATTATTAGTAGATTTTTTTTTTTTTTTTTTTTTTTTTTTTTGCTTGGTTTAAGCACTAATTTACTTAAAGTTGATATTTTTTGTCTAAAAACTAGACGTATTTTCCTAAATACATCCTAATTGGAAATTTTTACTGAAAACAAAACAAAAGTCATAAAAATATCAAATTTAAATGATTTGGTGCATATAAAACAAACAACAAAAATCTGAATTTTTCTTGAATTTAGTGTTTAAGAAAAATTTTCAAGTTTTTTTTGCTTACCCCATTGGCAGATTTTTTTTGCTTGTTTTATGCACAAAATCACTTAAATTTGATATTTTTGGTCTGAAAACTAGACTTATTTTTTGGGGGCCGTTTTGCTCATCAAGAAAAAGTATCTCAATTTCAGAATTTTTAGATATTTTTATTGAAAACAAGACAAAAATACTAAGAAAACTTTTTCTTGAAAGTCATTTTTTGCAGTGTAGAGGCAATATGCCATTTTATTGAAACCTTGTGTTGGGTCAAAGTGAGTTTTATTTGCAGTTGGTGTGATTATTATCTACTATTGACACAGCACCCTCCTGTGTTTTAAACATATTCCATAAAATCAGTAGCTAGGTCATTATAAGATCAGTACATGACGTGTATATAGGTCAAATATCAGGTATAGGTGCAACTACACATACACAAGTTTGTTGGGAATGCAATACAGCAACATTGAACTCAACAGGTTCACAAGCCTTTAAATGAATGTCAATACTAAGCTCATGCAAATATAGTTTCTTAGTTATGTTCATCGCTAATATGCGACGCAGAATCATATTGTTTATCATTTTCTTGAATTAACTTTATATTATTTCTGTAAAACCCAGCGCTGACTCTTCTGCACAAAGAAATGCCTTATTTACTAAAATGAACGCATTGTGGTGGTTTTATTTTGATCTCATTCAAAAACATGTTTTCATTTTTTATTTAAGCAGATGGTTTACAACACATCCAAACTATACTTATATCAGCATGTACATTTCTTATCAAACCCTAGCACAATGCTCCACTAGTTGAGCTACATGGGCCGCATTTGCATTCGGAGTATCAGATCCCCATATTTTAAAAAGTATTTCATATAGCATCTTCATGCAGTTCTGATAGATGAGATGATAAAAGCTTTGACTAAAGCATTGATCTAACTGTTTAACAGAAGGACAGGTGGACCTTGCATGCAAAGCAGTCTGACGTGCCGACGCGTTCCTGTGCAAATGTGACTATGTGTGTGGTTCAACGTTGCACGAATGGCCTCCACTGAACATACAATGCCTTTGTGTGTACAGTATGAACGCAGAGCATGTTTACCACCCCGATCAACTTGAAGACTGGCATAACGTCTAAATTGTATTTAAACAGTCCATTTTCAACATCGACTTACTGTTTACTATTGCAAGAATGCAGTCAAGTGTGCTCTTATTTTCCTGGTTATCATATTACATCTACGGGTTTTGATGGTTTTACCCAAAATTTAAATAATGCCATTATTAGCTTTATGTATCACAAATCTTTAGGTTGCTTTAACCCATAGTTGGGTCAAATATGGACAAACCCAAATGTTGGGTTAATTTCAACCGTACAAATAATGGGTTCAAACAACCTAACATTGTGCTGTGATGCATAAAATAATGGCAGGAGTTTCATTTTGGGTGAAACCATCAAAACCTGATTATAAGATGTAATATGATAGCAGTGAGGAAATGTTGTTTTTGTATTGGTCTCGTAGCTCATTTGGTGAAGCATTGTGTCAGCAATGCAAAGGTTGTGGGTTCGATTCCCACGGAAAAAAAAACACATACTGTATTGAGCCAAATGCATAATACAAATGTAATGCGTGCACTTGTTCTTATTTTCAGGGCTTATTTGTATTCAAATTGATCTGGACTAAACCTATTTTTTCCAATTCATAAAAATTATAAAGGTTAGGTCAAAATATTTATTAACTAGCTACATTCCAAAAAATGCTGGGTTATTTTTAACCCAGGACAGGGTAAAAAAGGGACGAAACCCAGCTCACTGGGTTGAATTTTAACCTATGCTGGTTTGTTTTAACCCATTGTTGGGTCAAATATAAACATTTTCTTGGTTAATTTAACCCAACGGCTGGGCTTGTATAAAATACTACAAATGTCTCTATTTAAATAGCTCTAACTCGGCGTGTGTGTTTTATTGCCCCCATCCACATTCACTTTCATTATAGAGTGCCGATGTATTTCAAAAATCTCAAGTGCTATTAAAATAACTATCTAGGTGATGAATGAATAACGACAACGTTTTAGCTTCGAAGCGACAAAAATCAGTGGTTTGATTCCTATAAAGCCGAGGTGTGAGTCATAACCATTGCGCCCTTGAGCAAGCCTCTTAATGGCCTTGAGAAATTGCTGTGCTGCTCGTCTATGGTGGCATTGTGTAAAAGTAACAAACACAAATTCCACCGTATTTGACTGTGTGCCAGTAACAATTCCCTTTCCATTTCCTGCATTTTTTTCAGCATTGGATGATGGTTCTTCAGGCCGGCGGTGTCATGACTATGAGTGTTGACAATCAGCTGCCTACCTCCTGGACGACCCATTACAACTGCTCTGATGGTAATGTTCGACTCAAACACAAAATCTTTTGCAGTTCCAGCTTTTAGGTATGCGTAGGGAAATAATTATCTCCAAAGAATTCATTGCAATTCCAGTTGAGATATACTGTACTTCGTGTTGCTTATCTCCCATTTACTGGCAGGTTAAACATTTACCACCGCAGTGGGTACTGTCGTAGTAACTAGGTTATCAGTTTCATGCGCGGGAAACCTTCAAAGTATGATAGTGAACAGATAGTAAGTAGATAGAAGTTATTTATGCACACTCTTAAATATGATGAAGCTTCACGATGCCATAGAAGAACCATTTTTGGTTTCATAAAGAACCCTTAAAATCTGTTTTACAAAAGGTTCTTTAGACGTTGGTGCATATGAGGTACTTTTCTTGTAGTTTTGCTAAAAAAACAGCATACCATAGTTGATCATAAGCATATGTTGCATACTTTGGTGAACTGGTTTCAGCGGGTTTTTGTAGTCGGTCCGATTGACATGCGTTTACGTTTGGCTTCCCCTACCCTTCTCGTTTCCTAGTATCCCCAGTTTCCACGGTCACCTCCAGTTACACGGGTCGTCTCTGGTCTCAGGATCTTCACCCACAGTACTGGTCAAAGTACCAGGTCTGGGAATGGCTCCAACAAACGTTGGACATGCACCAAATCGATGCCACCAGCATTCCTTTCCAAAACTTTGATATGGATGGAAGACAGCTTTGCAACATGAGCTACCAAGACTTCACCCGGGCGGCCGGTTCCGTAGGTCTGATTCTTCACCAGAGTCTCAATGATCTCAAGTGGAATGGTAAGATCCAGAACTAGCAACTAATGGCGCTTTATCATTGCATAGTACCCCATGGTTTGGGTCAGTTCGGGTCAGCTCACCTTAATTTGGCTTTGTTAGCTTTTCCATCGAGTTTAGTAACACTTCGCAGTGGGAAGGATTATAGGCGAGTCGTTATATTTGCGCTGCCTACTGCTGTGACATCATACAAGTGAGAGCGTGGTTGTACATCCCCATACATTTATTTATTTCTCAGTCTGCCACAAAATCAAAATTGACCACCACAAATAGATGTTTGCACATTGCTTTTATCACTATGGGCCCTATCTTGCACCCAGCGCAATTGACTTTGTCAGTGACGCATGTATCATTCGTATTTTGCGCCGGCGCACAGCGGGGTTTTTCCCTCCACAGATGCACGTCAGCAAACTAGGGAATGAACTTGCGCTCCCTGGGCGGTTCAGCGCAAAAAGGAGGCGTGTTGCGGCGCAAACCATCTCTTATGCTATTTTGCAGTTTCAAAAAACAATTGCGCTACTAACCAAAAAAAACTAGTCTAAAGTCAGTGGCGCGTTGCGCGTGGTTCATTATGCTATTTTAAGGGCGCATGCTTGACCATAATGTATAGCGTGCACAACGCGCATACACTTTGCTTATCTAATCTACACAGATGCAACAGTTATTTTTGCAAATCATAAATTGTTACACTTAAAAATATTAATACATGAGATAAGGGGAATCATAGTGGTGAGCATTGTGGTGATAGTTTTTATTTATTGTGTGGCTGCGTTAAAAAATTCTCATGCAAATAACGATTAAAATATTTTCATAACTTTGTTGTGTGGCTGTATTACGTTTATTTTATGTAAATAATAGTTAAAATGTTTTCATAAGAAACCTTAATGTATATGAACTTGATTTGTAAGTGTACTTTGGGGTTGGACCTTGCTTGCGTTTCTTGGGTCCGATTTCAAAGCCCCCAAACCCTTTCAGCGGTGAGGGTGGACGCAGGGATGTCCTCTGCTGGCGTCAAGTCCTGAGGCAGATCCACCTCCCGTTACACGGCGTGCCCGATTTATGCTGGCAAGCGTGGGATTCCCCCGTACAAGGACGTCGGTCTCCTCGGCTGTGAACCGCTCCTGGCATGCGCCTGGTAAATCCGTCATAATAATAGCAACCCGCCATGGAACTTGCGCCCTTGCGTTTAAAGGGAATGTTGGCTAGCGTTCTGATTGGTTTATTTGACGTTACGCCCAAACCACACCTATGAATAATGAACCTACTTCAGACCAACCTCTTATTGATTTGCGCCCGGCGCAAGAGTTATTTCTCACGCCGGGAAAATAGCAACAGCGCCCAAGATCCGCCCACAAAGTCACTTGCGCTTTGCGCTTCGCACTTGCGTTTCAGATCGTTAAAATAGAGCCCTATATCTCTGTCTCCCATGACAGTTTGTGTTTAAACATCTGTGGCGTCAGACGACGCTCTCCACTGAGCCTCATTTAAGTTGCATTTAAGCATATATGCGACATGAGCATCACAAATGTGCCGCCACAAACTGCAAGTATGGAAAAAACTGTTATGGTGTTCAAGAGTCTCAACCTACGGATGTTTTTCATCGTTAAAACTTATAGCAGAGCACAGATGACAACATGTTTGCTCGAGACAGCGCAAGCTAGCACGAAGGTAAAGCGAATGTGTTACATTATAGCGATGACGCCGGTAGTGACGATTCTCTCAGACCAATCAGTGATCTACAGTGTTTTCTAGTCACGTTTTGGTATCAGCTTGGCTCGCTTGGAATCCCGACCGAGGTGGTACTAAAAAAAGTATGGGGTACTACGTACTGCACCCAGTGGAAAAGCTCCCAAAAGTAAGCTGACCCAACCCAAACCGTGGGGTACTATGCAATGGAAAAGTGCCATAAGGTTGCATCTTGCCTTTTGTTGGGCATCTATACACCTAAAAAATAAAGGTGCTACTGGATGAAACATTTTTGGAAAATGCTCTTTGTAGTGGAAAGAAATGGTTCTTTTATTATATTTTGTTGAGCTGCTTTAGTCCACCTATTTAGCATGATACCCCCATTGCACCACTATAGTATATTGTAGTACATTTCTTAAATTTACAATACATTGTCAGAAAAAAAATGGTCCCTATAGCTGTCACTGGGGCGGTACCCTTAAAAAAAACACCTTTGCACCTAAACAGTTTATGTTAGTACCTCAAATGTACCAAATGTATACATTCATGTACCTAAATGGTGTATATTATGACATTTTCAAAGGGTACTGCCCAGGGCCGCCTTAACCTAATGTGAGGCCCTGGGGCTGAGAGGTTTTGGAGGCCCCCCATACCCTCAATTTATAGTCTCATTTTGAAAAAAAAGTGTAATATCTATGTAATCTACATCACAAAATGTAGTTTTCCCTCTTTGAACCAGAAAACACCATATTGTCATTAATAACATATCACTGAGCCCACTTCAGCATAAACACAAGACACTTTATTTAACAACAACACACAGCAACTTGTGGTGAAAATAAAACCAAAAGTATATATGTTTATAAGCTTTATGTATAGTTTTTGGAATATACAAATTTGCTGAAAATTGCCACTCACTAACTAAATGCTCACGACAGTTGTAAAAATATAAGAAGTTAAAGTTAGTTTTAAAGTGAAAATGCATTAATGTTAACAAAAGATAAGTCTTTATAGACAGAATCTTGTTTTTTAATCAGTTATTTATTTTGTAGGCTATTGAAGATATAGTAGGCTATGCATTGTATTTAGTATTTATACTACGCATGTAAAACGAACACGTATGAATATGCACAAAACAGACAGGGATACCTGTATATAAGATCTTTAGATAATGAGATTATAAATATGAATGGTGCGATCAGGGGATGATTATTTGAGATGGTCTTGTCACGCTTTGAGTTGCACATTTACCGTTGCGTCGTCTTTCTAAACCAGATGTGTGTACAGTGAGCTTACATCGCGCGTCAAACTACATCGCTCCATCTGCGCACGCGTCACTGATATAAACGCGAGTAAACTTAAACTTTATAACAACGAACAGCATTAATGTTCGGGAACTCCTTTTTTTATTTGGCGGCACAGTTTCTTGCGCAGAGTTGGAGAGACTTCTGCATGCCAGAGACTCAGCTGTACGAGCACAGAGAGAGCGAGCGCGCGTGCGAAAGAGAGAGAGACCTGCACCTCAGTGCTTATTATGAAATTTCAGAAATTACTCTTTCATTTGTTGGTGGATTATTTCCCGTTTCTCTGTCACACTCAGTCTAACATGCAGGAATGTCAAGTTGACAACGCGCACTTAATTACATTACGCGGAATAGAAAAATCTGTTATGTCTGATATTTTATTTCACAGTAAGTTACCACGGACTAATCAGCAGCCATGTAACGTGCAGTTAGAGTGATTGACAGACAACCTGACAAGTTAAAAAACAAAATGAACGTGAACTTGGGAGGCCCCTGAACTTGGGAGGCCCCTGGGCTTCAGCCCAGGTAAGCCCGTGCATTAAGGCGGCCTTGGTACTGCCCCACTGACAGCTAGAGACCATTTTTTGACAAATTTGCAAAAGATCTGCACAGTTGCTGACTTTGGCACAGATCCTGTTCAGATCTGGTCCATAGTTGTATGCTGTCTGGGACCATATACAATTATATATATACACTTGATAACTTGATACAGTTTCTATGTGTTGCTAAACCCAGTCGAATCCAGAAAAACATATACAGTTGACATGTGAGAACAACACCAGCGAGTTAAACTGGTTTCCAACAGCAAGATGTGTGAATTACTCTGAAACTTGATAAGAGTTATTGCAAAACATGTACTCAGTGTTTATTTAAATGCATGAACAGTTCCTTGGCCGTATTTATACAAAAAACTCACAAATTTTTCTTGCATATTTTTCTTTGTTTTGCAGTTCAGTACGGTCAAACAGATTTGTTTACACAAGGGGAGATAAAAACAGAAATCGATGGTGAGTTACCAAAGACAAAGTAATATAAAAGCGCTTTTGGTTTCATTTAGTTCTTTAAGTATAAAGGTCACACATTTTACGTGACCGTGAAGAGAGACCCGTAAACGTCAACGCCTGAGATGTTTTGTGTATTAACAGATATTAATAGTAACTGATGTTGTAACCATTTTCACAGCAGAATTTCCCTGTTCAATCCTTCCCTTTAAGGAAGAGCCCAGCTTTTATACCACGTCAGGTACCTGATATATCATTTTTATACAATACTTGAAAACCTTTCTCTTACCTTTTGCTACACTGTACAAAAAGATTTGTTGGTTCACCTTAAAGGGCATCTATTATGGAAAATCCACTTTTACAAGGTGTTTGGATATAAATGTATGTTGGTTTTTAATCCCAATAAAACCAAAGCAGTCTCATTAGACGTGCCGTTTTGATACTCTTATCAATGTGAGGTCACACTGATAAAGCCCCGCCCACTTACAGTCCTGCATTACCATAGTTTCCACCCTCAGCGAGTTGTACTCTCAACTAGGTAGATACTATTGTCTCAGACTGTATTAATCAAATCTATTTTAACTGAAAGCGCTTACTGTCTGTTTGTAAGGAAGTACTGTAAGGAGATGTAGCTCATTTGCATTTAAAGGTACAGACACTAAAGCAGCACACACAAATAGGGGCATTTTGGACATGCTATAAAAAATGATCTGTTGGGTTTTTGAGCTAAAACTTATATTACGTCTTGTAAAAAGGCCATAACAGGTGCCCTTTAAAAAACCTAAAGGTAAAGTTACCTGGTTGCTTTAAAAATTTGAGTTAATTTCACTAAAAATATTATCGTATTTTCCGGACTATAAGTCGCTCCGGAGCATAAGTCGCATTAGTCAAAAATGCGTCATGAAGACGAAAAAAAATATATGAGTCGCAGTGGACTATACGTTGCATTTATTTAGAAAATGATTTCACAAAATCCAAGCCGAAGGACAGACGTTTAATCCGGAAAGGCAAGTCATTCAACTAAACAATAGCAGACAGAACAGGATGCTGAATAGGTGTCCGTATATTAACGTAATACAAACAGTTATTTACACAATACACAATAGCATACTGAACATACCTGGAAGGTTGAATAGGCCAAATGAACAGAACAAGATAATGCGCATCAAATTAACAGGCTCGTCATTCCTCATAAATGAATTCATTGAATTACATAAATACAGAAGCAGCATATAGCTGACTCTTGCGGCTGTAGGCGGTAATGTTGTCTCTTGGTTCATATATGTCAACATTAATACATACTGACTTACAAGTCGTACCTATAGACGATTTCATCTGACGCACGTGATACACGTCTGGATCCGAACTTTACTTCCGGTTTCGTTTTTTTAATGGTCTGACTATGTCTCTTGAACAAATGCCTCGTTGAAAATAACAAATGTTTTGGTTTCCTAGGTAATCTATGTGTTGTTTTTTGCTTGTTATATAAATAAACTACGTTTAAAGTACTTTGTGGTTATTTATTATTAGCAGAGTTTACCGGAAGTTACGTGCGGACCGCGACAGCCGCTTGTTTATGTTGTTACTGCTGAAACCGTCTGTCGCAGGACCAGCCAAACTATGACAAAAAGTGTGACTTATAAACGGTTTCAGCAGTAACAACATAAACACTCGGCTTTCATGGTCATCACGTAACTTCCGGTAAACTCTGCCAAAAATAAATAACAACAAAGTCCTTTTAAAGCAGTTTATTTATATAACAAGCAAAATAAACAACATGTAGATTACATAGGAACCCAATTTTTTTTTTTTCGACGAGGTATTTGTTTAAGAGTTCAGTTTCAGGAACTAATCAGACCATTAAACAAATAGAAACCGGAAGTAAAGTTCGGACCAGACGCTTATCGCGTCACCGCACGTGCGCCCGATGAAACGATCTATAGTCCGGAAAATACGGTAGTTGACTCAAAAAAGTTGTGTAAAAATTGTTGCGTCGACTAATATGTGTCAACTAAGGCACATTTTTCAACTTTTCTGACTGACACACCAAAATTATTTTCTATTTTCTCTTTTTTCAGACCTGTTTGATATCAAAAGCTCATTCCAGCCCAACACAATGTTGGCCTCACCAGCACCTTCAAGCCCAGGTGAATTTCCAAACGTACAATCTAAAAACAATGGGTTGGTTTAACCCACGGTTGGATAAAATATGGAAAAACCCAACTGTTAGGTTGAACTAACCTAAAAAAATCTATATTTGTCCCAACCATGGGAGTTAATGTTATTTTAAAAAACCCACGGGTTGGGTTTGTCCATATTTTACCAGTCACTATAGCTGTCACTGAGGCGGTACCCTTTCACAAATGACTCCTTTAATAATATACATAATAATTTACATAATCGTTCCTCTGAGGTACAAACTGGTACCAAATGTATATTTATTTGTACCCAAAGGGTAAATACTAGGACCTTTTTAAAAGGGGTACTGCGCCAGTGACAGCTAGAGACCATTTTTAAATTCTTAATTCTGTTAATTTTTTAATGCTACATACATAAATTTTACTACACCAGTACTATTATACAGTGATCACTGTTATATCATCTTACTACTATTTTTACCTTGTTACGCTTTCAAAATTGATTGAATTAACATTATGAGCTTTTATTCTTTGCAATTGTCAGTGAGGGGTAGGCTTGAGGTTGGATTTACATTTGCAAGCATTTGGCACAACCTTTAACAAAAGTGACTTACATTGCATTCAATCTATACATTTTTATCAGTATGCATATTCCTTAGGATTCAAATCTAAGGGATTTTTCATTGCTAATGCAATGCAAAGTTGAGCTACAGAAACAAGATAAACAATGATGACAATTTTATTTAATAATTATTTATTTCTCCTTTTAGATCCCAAGCGGTCACACAGTCGCCCTCATCAGGTTAAAAGACACAGTGAGTTGGGATATTTTTCATATTTCATATTTATAAACCACTACATACCAATACCCTGAAGCCATGAAACTACTTTAGATTCTTTCTTGCTCTTAAAATCTTCTAAACATTAAATTCTGTGTCTTTGTATAAGATCATCTGCTAAAGAATAAATGTCAATGTGAATGTTTCGACAGACCCTCGTGGAACGCACCTGTGGGAGTTTATCCGAGACATCCTGCTGAACCCGGAGCGTAACCCTGGCCTGATCAAATGGGAAGATCGTTCAGAGGGAGTTTTTCGTTTTCTCAAATCTGAAGCTGTAGCTCAGCTATGGGGAAAGAAGAAAAACAATAGCAGTATGACCTACGAAAAGCTCAGCAGAGCAATGAGGTACCTCTCTTTCATTTCCTTAAAATAATTCCCCAAATTTGCTGAAGATCCATCATTTATTGATGTAAGATGTGTTTCTGTCTGTTGAAGGTATTATTATAAGCGGGAGATCCTGGAGCGAGTTGATGGACGCAGACTCGTTTATAAGTTTGGCAGGAACGCTCGAGGATGGAGAGAGTCGGAAAAGTGAAAGACTTTGTTCTTTACACATAACTTTCATGTAAAAAAAAACTTTATTTATAACAATGTGGCCATTTGAGTTATGTTTTTTTTTTTTTTAAGAATTGTCTGTCAGTTTTCTGTAACTTTTGGTTGTTTGAATTCATCGTCTTGTTTCTTGTGCCTGAACAGAAATGAAAACAAAGACGCTTTACCATTTTGTTTACATCACATGTTTTTGACATGTATCACTTTTATATGAATTTGACTGTGGATGCAAAATGCTAAATGTTTTATATATAAATATATACATACTGTGCAACTGTTTAATCAAACTGAAAATGTGTGGTCGTCCAAAGACCACGGTTTGACTTGAACACAACCTGTTTATAGAGGAAAACTATTGCATTAAAGAGATGTACCATAAACATACTGTACCTGCAAACCAAATGAACCAGATGTTTAATGTGAGAAAGACATAGTTCTGGCTTAAAGGATTAGTCAATTTTCTTTAAAAAAATCCAGATAATTTACTCACCACCACGTCATCCGAAATGTTGATGTCTTTCTTTGTTCAGTCAAGAAGAAATTATGTTTTTAGAGGAAAACATTTCAGGATTTTTCTCATTTTAATGGACTTTAATGGACCCCAACACTTAACAGTTTTAATGCAGTTTAAAATTGCAGTTTTAAAGACACTTTAAATGATCCCAAATGAGGCATAAGGGTCTTATCTAGTGAAACGATTGTCATTTTGGCAAGAAAAATGTAAAATATGCAATTTTAAAGCACAACTTCTCGTCTTCCTGACGAGCCAGCGCGACCTCACGTAATTGCATTATGACGTAGAAAGGTCACGTGTTGCATATATGAAACGCACATTTGCGGACCATTTAAAACAATAAACTGACACAAAGACATTAATTAGTATCATTCCACATACAACAACGTCGGAACGGTCCTCTTTCTCCACACTTGTAAACACTGCGGCGTAGTTTCGCATACATCATCCGTGACCTCTTGACGTGATGACGGTTTGCGTGAGGTCGCGCTGGCGCATCACAGGACTGGAGATAGATGAGAAGTTGTGGTTTAAAAGTGCATATTTTTATTTTTCTTGCCAAAAATGACAATCGTTTCGCTAGATAAGACCCGTATGCCTCGTTTGAGACCGTTTAGAGTCCTTTGAAACTGCAATTTTAAACTGCATTAAAACTGTTAAGTGTTGGGGTCCATTAAAGTCCATTAAAATGAGAAAAATCCTGGAATGTTTTCCTCAAAAAACATAATTTCTTCTTGACTGAACAAAGACATAATTCAATATTTTGGTAAATTATCTGGATTTTTTCAAGAAAATGGATTAATCCTTTAAAGGAGTTCAAATGAAGGTTATTGTCTTATTTATAAATAAAAGGTTTTGATGGCCGGTCTGTAAACCTATGACGAACCACAAGCCACAAAGTTTTTTGTATGCTGTACATATGTTTGACAAGTAACGTTTTAAAAGCACTAATAAAACCATTTCTAATTTCAGTTTGCTTTTTGATTTTTTTATGGCTTTTGATGACATTTTTGGAAAAAAATGACACATTTTTAAATAAAATATTTGAAAATATTTAACCACTGTTTATTTTGCTTTCTTGCAGCTTTTGCATTACTATTTGACTAGTAAAGAATTACATGTCATCGAATTCAAACTTGCATAAGGGATTTTTTTAAACTAAGCCCCAAAAAATAATTCACTCCTTAAAGAAAAGTATCAGTCCGCTTGACTGAATCAGTGTTTAATATTATCCAGGAGTGATGGGGGACACAACCCTCAAAGACACGGGACAATGCCGATGTCAAGCATGTCTTTAATTTTCTTTCTTTTTGTTGCTGGGATGGCACGATAGCCAATGATTTTCAGCCGGTGTGGTCACAGATGTTGTCGGTCTTGAGTTATGTCAGATAAGACGAAATGCCAGCCAGTTAATTGTTCCACCATGTGTGTCACGTTCACAACGCTGACACCTCCGGACAACAGATAACCGGATGCCTGCTGCTCCGTAAGATAAGAGCCGGTGACACTCTCCGGCTTTGCTTTTTGTTTTGCTGTCAGATTTTTCCTAGGCAAATGATTCTCTCTATTATCTCCGGTTTCCACCAACCAAGCTTTCTGTTGCTCTTTGGAATTTTATGGCTGTTTCATAAAGGTGATTTTATAGGAATTAACTTGATTTTTTAATGCTTATCTTTATTTAAAGCAACAAATTTGGCCCTCTGTTATCAACTTGTTTCCTACTGTATCTCCAGCTGGGAAAAACAGCTCCTATCGCAGACAGTGACCTGTATAACAAAATACATCAGCTGCAAATACAAGTATAAGTTAAAGGAATAGTTCACCACAACACGAAAAGGCAGCAGCTATTTACAATAACCAACATTGCTTATTAGTCCTTTTGGTAACTTTCAATAGCAGGGGAATATTTTCGGGCACTGCGTAATATCATTGCGCCTCTTGTAGCCATGTTACAGCAGCAAAGTCTTTGATTGTTACGCCAAAATGAGAGTATAGTTCCTAGCCATATCTGACTAGAAAATCACAACTTTTAATTTTCTGTCGGTCTTAGTACACAATGTAACTACAGAAGAGTCAAGTTTAAAATAGGAAAAATATCCAAACTCTTTGGTTAGTTTTGAGCGCTATGCTAATGGTCTAATCAGATTCAATGCATTATGCTAAGCTACGCTAAAAAAAGTGGATTCCAAAACGGTAAAAATCAAATGTTTAACTCTAAGGGAGCTGAAAAATTTGCATATTTAAAAAAACTGTGGAGTGTCCCTTTAACAAATATTTTAAGTTAAAGTTATCTTATTGTGTGATAAACCATAAATAATCAAAATATTGAGGGGCGAAGGATTAGCCTATGGGTATTCCTCACAACATGTATTGATCATTTTAAGTTTGTTTTACATGCTTAAAAGTTAAATTAACTAAAATTTAAGTATAGGTCCTAAACAGTCAGTATTTCTGTAGATTAACAAGATGCAATAATAAGAGTGTAAATTATTATATTTATTAAAATGATTAAATTGAAGTTGCATTATGGGAGAATAAAAACTTTTTATAGTCTAAACAAGAGTTTTCTACAAAGACGTTTTGTGAATTAGAATTTTTTTTCAGATTTTTTATGAAACCATAGTTCTTCTGGCATCTTTTAGCACCTTTATTTTTAAGAATGTATGCAGTGATACTGATTTACTGCACCAAAACAACTATTTCTGATACTGTATAAGGATTATTAAATACATTACAAAATGCATAGAGCATTACACAATGACAAAATCTCACGAGAATTCATACATATTTTACGAGTTGGCAAATTCGTATTAGGGGCGGGGTTAGGGGTTCGGTTTCGTTGTTGATTTTTCATGAGAATCGTACGATTTTGCACGATGAACTTTGTATGAATTGATACGAATTAGCCAACTCGTAAAATATGTACGATTTCACATGAGATCAGGCTGATGTGGTCATACATTTCCTTCAAACACTCATTCCAGTACAATCAAAGGTCATAACAGCATATACTGTAGACTAATGTAGATAAAATGAGTGGCATGTACAACAGCAAATGTAAAAATGAAAGACAACCTGTTGGTTTTTCACGTTGCAACATGCTCCTCAACAACGTTCACATGATGAGCCATTTGCTAAAAAATGCATGCAGGGTTGGTTTGAGGGTCACACCATATACCCAAATGTTTGGCCCAAAATAGTGAATGAATACGCTATAAAAAATTTACTAAATTGTACTTACATTTTTAAGTTTAATCAACTTGAAATGACAATTAATTTTAAACTTTCTTGCCTAGTGAGGAGTTGCTATAAATTGTAAAAAACAAATACATTTGAAATAACTTAAGCTAATTTAACTTTATTTTTATAATTTAAAGAGACACTCATTTGGTTGCGCCAGACCCGGGGATCGGCTAAATGGATTCCAAAACGGTAAAAATCAATGGGAGCTGGAAAATGAATATTATTTTTTTTTAAGTGGAGTGTCCCTTTAAAGAAACAAAACTAGTCAAGAAAGTTTCAATGAATTGTAAATTCAAGTTGATTAAACTTAAAAAGTAAGTACAACAAGGATTTTTTTAAGTGTAGATCAGTGGTTCTCAACTTTTTATGGGCTAGTGCCCCCCTATCCATTATTTTGGTCCCTTACTGCCCCCCACCAAAAATGTGCTATAAGATATACAGTATCTTTCCTGAATATATGCTGAATAACATCCTGTCTTATTAATAATAATAATAATATGCATGACATTGTTATTTTCCTTTTTTTTTATTAATAATATTATTACACAGATTGATTAACAGACAAAAATAGCCTTCATAGTGTAATGGAGATCGTAGATCAGTATGTTTTCCAATTTCGATTCAAGTGAATTATGACGTTTATTTGTTTATTTCAGGGTTCGTCAAGAGAAAGTTGCTAAATAAGTGCATGAGTTTTGTTTATAGCACAAAGATGCACACGCTTGCAAACTGAGTTTTGTCTTATTATCATTTTATCGACCCAAGTGTACGTTTCAACACAACTTTATCCTCACTATGAGATATGAGTTTTACATGCAACTGTTAAACCAATCACAAGTGCAATATCTCCAAACGCTACACTGATTATGAACCTATTTGAATGTAACATAGGTGTCGCTTTATTATTTAAAACAAGGCGATCGCAGCAATCAGATGCTGTAGCTAGAACAGGGAAGAGATGCTAGATAACTACAGCTATAAAGACATACTCAATCTATCAGCTGATCTCTGGTCACTGGAGGCTTTATGTTTGTTCACGTCAGACTGGATCAATCTTATCTCTTTGCTCCGAAATAGCTTTAAGTGTAGCTGACTGTCAATCAAGTCGTATTATTTCAAACCTTGCCAGTGTTAATGCCATTCTTCAGCAGTCAAGTCAATACACCTTGTATAATTTATTTTGGGGTATCTGAATCAATTCTACAAGATATTGTAAGATGTAGACTGAAATGATTTCATTCATGGGTAAGTAAAATATGGGCAAACCCAAACACTTGGTTTAAATTAGTCTGAGTTATTTCAACACTGTAAAAAATGCAGCATGAAGTTCAAACAATTTTTGCAAGTCAATTCAACCAACTATTTAATGTGTTGAGTTAAAGTAACATAAAAATGTTGATTAGAAATAGTTTTGTACAAATTTACCCAAACATAAAAACAACCCATCATTTTTGTGTGTTCAAAGACGGAAACCCAATAGTAAAATTGTTTATATTGTAAACTCCCTGCCCGGACACATTTACATACAGATTATATTTACTCATGTAGTGGACAAATGTGCTTTTCAGCCATGTGTAAAACAATAATACTTCCTCCTTTGGCATCATTATTTTAAAGATTTCCTTTTTTAGCTCAAGCTTTAATATGAAGTTGTAAATAATAGAGCGCCGTTTGTTGCGACAACTTTGTTTTCACCCAGAAACTCAACATACATTTTTTGTTACATAAATCATGATGACAAATGATTACACCCCAAACAGGAGTAACCTGTGCATGTTGGCAAAGAATTTTGTTTTCCTGGTAAAGACTTTAGGTCACATACCAACGAGAGGGATTTTCCCTTCATTCCGTACCCACACACCATGCAAATATCAGCTAAAACACCGTTTTTATTTCCTGCTCTCGAATCTGAAAATGTTAAAAAGAAATATGTTCAAATAAAACACCACACTGACCAGAAATGTGTCTTTTGAAATAAACACATGGTTTAATGATGTTTATGTTTGACTAATGTTGCCTTTTTGTCATATTTTGTCAATTTTTGTCATTTTATTCTTATGCTAGGCACTTGTACAGTGTTTTACAGTTAGTAAGGCTTTTTTAACACATGTATTTACTGTGAATCACCTCAATGTGTGGAATTCACAATTTTGTCTTCAGTTTTTGATATCAGGAAATGGTGTTCATTTGGGCATACCATTTGAACATGTATTGTGTGCTTTTTCAATAGATTTTTTTAATAAAAATAAAAAGTAAAAAAAGAGTATTATGTTATTGGCTGACAGCTAGAGTTTATAATTGACTTTCACTGCATTTTTTTCTATTCCAAGTAAGTGGTGCCTGCTGTCAGTCATTAACATTCTGGAAGTGAGGCATGTGGGAATTAATGGATATTTTTTATATTTATGGTATAAATTTCTGCTTAACAAATTTTCTGAAATACTCTGAAAGTGTTTTCTTTCATAAACATTTGTTAATACGTTTAAGATGTTATTATTTATGTATCATATCAAACAAGTTTAAATTAATTTTTCATATGTAACCACTAGAGGTCACTGTAACAAAACCATTGTGTTAATGAATGAGATTACTGTATAGATTAATAATCTGGTCTTTGATTGTGAGGTTTGACATTTTTCCTTTTTATTTTTCACCTATATTTTATTTTTAGAAAGCTTTCTGAAAACGTTTTTATATCTGAAATATACATAACATTGTCGTTTTGTGATCAAAATCACACAATATGTTTACATTTTTTACCCTAATTTTCTTTTTCATGTTTTTCACTGCAGATCTCCCAGCATTTACAACTTTAATGGTTGCTTTGTCGACATTTCAATATTTATCATTTCTCATCACACAGCTTCAGCCACATGAAACCAAATTCAATCCGGCAAACTGATAATGAGTCGGGTCTGTACATGTTTAGAAATACATTAAACAAACACAGTTACAACTAAATGTAAATATGAACTAATACAGATAAAAACTACGTCACGGAATAACCTACTGTACTGCAGGTGCATCTCTTCTGAGTAGAGCGCCATCTAGTGTACTTCAGGAGCTCGTGCACACATTACACCCTTTCACTCTTACATTTATATTTTTCATTAATCGTTTATCCAAAGCGATATATAATATGAGATATGCCCTCACATGCGATAACAATCAAAATATTTTACAAGCTATAAGTATAGTAATGAAGTGATGTTTTTAATAATAAATTATTAGCTGTGTTAAACATTGGAGAATTTAGGGTTAAGGATTAGTAAAGTTTTGAAACGGTCCATAGTAAGAAATAAATTAACAGCACTGTTTACAGTAGAACGTTGCTTTAATGATAAGTAAAGTCTTGATTGGGTCCACAGAGGGCGAAGAATTGTATTAAATTTATATAGTCCATTAAAACAATAAACTTCTCAATGTTGACACTGTTTATTTAGTTTTAATTAACAAGATTTGTTTATAATAACAACATTTTTGTGCAATTTTGAAAAAGCAATGCAGTTTTCCAGGACTATATTTCCCATGTTTCTCTGCTGCCTGACAACTCTCACCTCTTGTTACAGTTAGCCGAGTTCTGTTATTAGACCGCAGAGACGTCATTTATACTTGCGCACCAATCAATGCGAGATACAACGGGTCAGGGGCGGGACTTGTTCCGGACTACGTACCCCATAATTCTTTGCGGTGGTTTTTTGCAATCCTCCCTTAATCGTATCATCCAGGAGCTTCTGGATCTCTAGAATAAATCTGGAGGATTTAAACTGAATGTTTATATGGTTTTTGGCTCTTCCTAAAAGCAGAAGGCAGGAATAGCGATGAAAATGGACTTAAATGCCATCATAGAAAAGATGGAAACGGGCGATCAGGACGCCGCACTGAAAGCTTTACAGATCTATAATAAAGAGGTAACGTTACAATATCTATATTTATTTTACAGTTACCTTATGTGTTGGGAGGATTTTCTTGTCCATAAATGAGCGTTTACTAATATATATATATATATATATATATATATATATATATAGTGGTCAGAATAATACCTTATGTTTTGTAGGGACATTGTAAATGCAGATGTAATAATTGCACTTGTATACTGGATAAATATTATATATTTTTATATATGTGGTTGTCAATTTGTATCTATTTGATTTAATAATTTTAGGAAACATTAATAAAATAGAAAATAAATCTGTTTTTTAATAATCATATTAATAGAATAGATATAGATAGAATAGAATAGAATAGAATAGAATAGAATAGAATAGAATATAATAGAATAGATATAGATAGAATAGACATAGATAGAATAGACATAGATAGAATATAATTGATTGAATCTATGAAGTCATTAAAGGCGGGGTGCGTGATCTCTGAAAGCCAATGTTGACAGTTGAAATCACCTAAACAAACGCCCCTACCCCAATATAATCTGGAGCTTCTTTTGATAGACCCGCCCCACACATACACAACCCAGGCAATAAAGTCTGTTAGTAGACACACACCTTACTGCTGATTGGCTACAAGTGTGTTTTGGTGCTCGGCCTTACTCCCTTTTCCAAAGTGTTTTTCGAAAAATCATGCACCCCGCCTTTAAATGGTTTGTCAAGCACCATAATGTTTTCCTGACATTCAGAAAACAATTACATAATTTCTTTAGACTAGTAAAACAACTGTTGTTTTTATCTCGTCTCATCCAGTTAGGCTCATACAGTATTGTCGACAAAACCTTTTAGTTTTAGACAACCTTTCTTGAAGGATTTTACTAACAGAGTATTATTGTAATAATTACCACTTTAGATGTCCAAACTATCAGCTGATTTTGTCATGTACTGTTGTTATTTGGGCCTTCAGATCTTCCTCTTCCTTCATCACATCAAAGATTTTAAAATGCATGAAATTTATAACAAATGTTATAAATAGGAAACGTTAATGTATAATACCAGTCAGTGAGATAAAGTCATACCCCGAAAAGTCATATAGGTTCAAGAAGTTTGTTTGTGTGACTGTGATGGTAATGATGTGATCCAATAAAGTTTCCTTTTATTGAAGAGTATTCATAAATATATATATAGAGTTTGGTTCCAAAACGCAATAAACGTCATTTTTGAAAAAAATGAGTTCCTGCCAGAATCAGTATTATATCAGGTCAGTATTAAAAAGTAAATTCTTAATTTTACGCAAAATCCATTATCCGCCGTGTTATTCTGTCATCTTTTCTCCCTTTTTTTCCAAAATGCAATAAACGCCACTCCCCCTTTTCTACAGAATGCCATAAATCCACTCCACAGATTGCAGCGCACCATTCACGCAATGTAAACAAACAATGGCAGCGTGCTGAGTACACGGAATCCTAGTTATCCTCATCTACTATGTACTTCGTGAACAAACAAACAAAAACAAAATAATACTTTAATGGCATTGATAAACCTGTGATGGTTTTCTGTGACGGGAAAGAAACGTAAGCCATCAACATCTAATAATTTACGCAAGAGACGGGTGCTTGTTTGCCCGGGCCGACAGCATCAAGGTTCTGTCATGCTAACACATTGACCCCAGGGGATCTTATGAAAAACTTTCCATAATTTTACTCAAAGTCAATGAAAATCGAGCAGGACCAAAACATTTTACAGCTGATCGCTGTGAAAAACGTTAAGCCACGACGTCAAGTATAACCGCAGCAATGACAGTGTTCTTAAATGACAAAGTAAGTGTTTTGATTAATGACATTAATGTTTATTTTTTTAATTAGTGTGTACAACTAGTCAACTAAATGAATATAACATGGCAAAGATGAATGCACATTTAAATAGGCTATTGATTCAATAGATTTATAGCACTTTGAATAAAAACTTGTCATGGATTTATTGCATTTTGTGGAAAAAATAATCAGTTTTTATAATAAATCTTTGAAAATCAAGTTATGGATTTGAATTTTTTATGTTTTTATAACCTAAAGATGCTATGTGAAAGTTTGTAACAGAAAATATTGGTTTTCATCTTGTCACTTTCTTGGTATAGAAAACATGTTTTTACCAAAATTTGTCAAAATGGATTTATTGCGTTTTGGAACCAAACTCTTCATATATATATATATATATATGCATTTCACACTTGTATTAATGTAGAAATGTTTTCTCACTGCTTTTCTCTTATAGAAGTCACAGTGTTTTTCGTTTAACCCTGGGGAAGAGGACGACAGAGAGGTGGGCCTTATCGACATAATGCAAGCAGTCATTGATGCAGCTTAAAAATGTTTATTGCTTTCTTTAGCCATTATTATGTATATAAACAATGGCAATGCCCATTATTTCACATCTTTGCAATTAGTTTACAGTAAATATAAGCTTGTTTGCTCTCTTATAATGATTCATATTTTTATAGCACTGCTATTTGTGACCCTGGACCACTAAACCAGTCAAAAGTCGCAATGGTATATTTGGAGCAATACGCTTTATTTAGCCTGCCGCCATGTTGATTCCAAACCGAGGCTGTGAGGGATGGACGTCCAGAGCGTGCGCTTTAAACCTGTGGTTTTGTAGTGGGATGCTGGTCATTCAGCCATCAAAACACACAGAAAATACATCGTTTTATAAATTTCTAGAAAAAGAACCTCAAAAATCATGGATTGGTCAAATGATAAGGGACATATGACCTAGTTTTAAGATAAGAGCAGTAAAATGTTTACATACAATCTGTTTTGTTATTAGCCTGTTGGCTAATCACTCATTTCTAATGTTGTAAGCATGCTTACTTAAAACACTAATATAGTCCTATAACTAAGTACATATATCCAATTCGATTACAGAAAACGCAAGGCACGCCCTACTGAAAAATCCATCTAAGACCAGCATAAACTGGTCTCCCAGCTTGGTTTTAGCTGGTTTTTCATTCCTATGGCTCCAAACAGGGGTGAATTTAGAAGCCACCAAACACTTCCATGTTTTCCCTATTTAAAGACTGTTACACGAGTAGTTACACAAGTAAGTTTTGTAGCACAAAATAAAACTTTTGTATGGAGCCATAGGAATGAATGGGGCTAGGCTAAATGCTAACACATTCACGAAGCGCTGTACAAAGATTAAAAGTGCATGCATTGAAAAAAGATATTCATTCATCTAAGTTGAGGTAAGAACACATTAAAATATTGAATACGGTGGTCTTTTCCATTAAGCTGGTCTAGCTGGACTTAGCTGGTCAGACTGGAAGACCAGCGATGTATTTTGTATATTTCTTTAAAAAAATCTCATAATATAACCCCTTTAAACCAGCTAAAACCAGCTACTGGCTTGTGCTGGTCTTAGCTGTATTTTTAAGTAGGGCAAATACATTAAAAAGACCAGCATAAGCTGGTGAGCTGGTTTTAGCTGGTATTGCTGGTGTTGCAAGCTGGTCTAGCTGTGTTTTGGTCACTTTTTTGCCAGGCTGGGAGGACCAGCTTTGACCAGCTACTGCCACCTTAAACCAGCTAAAACCAGCAATTTTTCAGTAGGGAATACTTGCACAACAAACTATCGCATAAATAACTTGTTATCAAGTCAGTCACACGTTATGAAGTCAATGTTCATGTCTTAACGGAGAAAATACATGAAACAAACAGTTTCTATTCAAACTGGAGATGTATACTAGTTGTTGTCATAAAATATTGCATTGTTGCACTATATTGGTGTTTTAAAGAAAAGTAAACATGCCTACAACATGAGAAATTAGTGAATAAGCCAACAGGCTAATATCCAAAACAGATATAATATACACAATGCGCTATACTCATCTCAAATAAGGTCATATGCCCCTTCTAATTTTAACAATCCACTTTTTTAAGGTTCTTTGTCCTGTGGAAATTTGTAAAATGATTTATTTTCTGTGTTTTGATTGCTGAATGACCAACATCCTAATACAAAACAATAGGTTTAAAGCACACGCTCTGGACGTCCATCCCTCACAGCCTCAGTTTGGAATCAACATGGCGGCGGACGGAATAAGACATACATTTCCTACCGTAAATGTATTCATCATTAACAATATGTGTTGCTAAGGACTTCATTTGTACAACCTTAAAGCCAAAAATTTGAAAGGTTATGTATTCAGCTTTCATACATAAATCAATAAAAAAAATTACCCTTATGACTGGTTTTGTGTTCCAGGGTAACGTATGATATGTCTTTGATGTTCACTTGTTTTTCGCATGCGGTTTGTGATAGGATGGAGATTTGTCAAAGGTACATTTGTAGCTCAATGTTTTAGATTATAGCAGCATTACATGATCACATTGCAATAGTGTTACAGTAGTTAGTTATCGCTCTGTGATATTGTCCCATTGACACATAAAAATGTTACGTTTTTTTATATATATATATATATATATATATATAAGCCTACTGTTGTCATTGTTGTACATCACTTTGGAAAACACTGAATGCTGGAAGGAGAATAGAGAAAGAAAGATAGAAAGAAAACACTGGATGTATTAGAAATGTGCTTCTAAATAAAACAAACAAACATATATCTCTCATTTCAGAGGCTGGGCGAGCTAGTGCTCGGCTTCCTGGGGCGAGACCTCCAACCGTCCTGTCAACTGGCATGCCTGGAAACCATTCGCATCCTGTCCCGCGATAAGAAGAGCCTGGCTCCATTTGCCACCCGCCAAGCCGTCCAGGTACTGATCCGACATGCTGGGCTCGGTCAGGGGGAGGGCGTGTCGCCCGAGATCCCAGATTTGGAGGTAATCGTGGAGGCCCTGAAATGTCTTTGCAACATCATCTTCAACAGCGAGGCGGCTCAGGAGGCGGCGGCAGAGCTTCAGCTCATCACGGGATTGGCCGAGAGACTGAAACAGTGCCGCGAGCCGCAGTGGAACCACGACGTGCGGTTCTTCGACCTACGACTCATGTTTTTGATCACCGCCCTGCGCGTGGACGTCAGAGCCCAGCTCGCGCGAGAGCTGCGAGGTGTCAGCCTGTTATCGGATGCTTTGGATGCCACGCTCGGCCTCTATTGGCCCGACATGTATGAAGTGGCCCGTGCGGGTGTCGATGGGTCTTCGGACCTCCCCCCGCTCGGGAGGCAGGAGACGGAGCGAGCCATGGAGATCTTAAAGATTCTCTTTAATGTCACCTTCGATTCCAACCGCCGTGATGTGGATGAGGTGAGATGGATAAGTTTGCCTGTGTTTAATTTTGGGATTCAAAGGCAATTTATAGGCGAATAACAAAGGTGCTAAATATGGTTGCAATGGAGCACTTGCAACATGGCAACTTAGGGAATCTTGGTTTGCACGCTACCTAAGGCTGTTTTCTTGTGGTAAATAATCAATGTAGCAGATCTAATGCTGTTTCATGGGACTTACGTTATGCTGATGTGTACGGTACAGGAGGAGGCGGCCACTTACAGACACCTGGTTGCCATCCTAAGACATTGTATCATGAGCACATCAGACGGGGAGGAACGCACTGATGAGATGCAAAGGTGTGAGCGCACAAACATACACAGCACAACAGGGATACAGTGTTTCTGTAGCTCAGTTGGATACATTAAGTTAGCCTTACAAAGGTCATGGTTTAATCCCCAAGGAACACTTACTGCACTGTAAATCGCTTTGGATAAAATGCAGAAATGTTTCTGTGCCCCATTGAAAGATTTCCCATAATTCATCAATATTCTTGAGTTGAAACTGATATGAACTTGTGTTACAGCCACACGGTGAACCTGCTTGGGAATCTGCCTCTACCATGTCTCGACGTCTTGCTCATGCCCAAAGTCCAGCAGGGTTCAATCGAGTACATGGGGGTCAACATGGACGCCGTTAAAGTTCTGCTGGAGTTTATGGAGAAACGGCTCGACAGGGTGAGCACATTTTTTTGACTTACAATTGAACTGTTATAAGTCAGTTACATAAAAATGTAGACTGATCTCATTATAATCCAAAAAAGAAAGACAGATTAGCCCTTACTAATTGCTAGTTCGTCCGACTAGTTCTTAAGAGTAGACACAGTCTTTACTTACCAGCTAAAACCAGCTACTTCCATCTTAAACCAGCCAACTTGCTTAGCTAGGCTGATCAAGCTTCCAGCCATGGCAAGCTGGTGGGTTAGCTGGTCTTCCGGCCTGACCAGCTAAAAAGTGGCCCTCTAAAACCAGCCTGCTGTATTGTAGAGTCAGATGTAAGTAACATTGAACATTGTTTGTTATCGAGTGTCTCAAAACCAAACTATGTGCATGATGGTTTTTGCAACATTTTAGGAATAAAAATGGTTTCTGTGCTTTCTTTTCAAATCGTATATTTTGGATATTGTTTTGGAGCTGATAGTCAACACAGTAAAGCTCAACTTCTCCAACGACCAGAGTTGGATTTATGTATACTTGTTTGATATATAATGAAGGCATAAAGAGGCCAATAAAAATATAACTTGGTTGTTTTGTTTCCAGAGAGGTTCAGATGTAACACCTGTGATTCATTTATTTGTGCTATCTCTGTTCTGGGAGCCGCTCTGCACCTGTTTTGCTGCCGATTCGTTTGTTATTGTTATAGAAACGCTTCAGGGAATTTCTCCGCCAGGACCCAGCTGGTGCTCAGAAGTTTAACCGTATGTCACCTTAATGTCTTCTCATGTGGCTTGGTGATGTGTTCTGGTTTTAGGGAAACAAGCTGAAGGAGACCCTGCTGCCCTCATTAAACCTCCTGACAGAGAGCGCCCGCATTCACAGAGAAACAAGGAAATTCCTACGAATGAAAGTGGGTTTCGATTAAGATTATTGTTCGGATAAATTGTTCGGATAAATGTACACTCACACTTCTGCGCGTTCCCAGGTTCTTCCTCCGCTACGTGATGTTAAAAACAGACCTGAGGTCGGTAACGCCCTGCGCAACAAACTGGTGCGTCTGATGACCCACATTGACACGGATGTGAAACACTGCGCCGCAGAGCTCCTGTTTGTGCTGTGCAAAGAAAGCGGTATGTTACTGTATATCATCCTTATATTGCTTGTCATCGTAATAAAACCAAGCTATTGATTTGATTTAATATGTCGGAGAGATGGAGTGTAATTTCCATTTGTTGTTATATATCAGTTTCCAGGTTTATCAAGTATACAGGTTACGGTAATGCGGCCGGACTGTTGGCTGCTCGGGGGCTCATGAGAGGGGGGCGAGACCCCGGTCACTATTCAGAAGATGAGGACAGCGATACAGAGGAATACAGAGAGGCGAAACCTCAGTATGTCACAATAAACATAGCAAAACCATTTATCTAGTAAAACACATGTATATAATAAAATAACTGGCTTAAGATGTACTGTGTCTAAAACACATCACTACTGCAAGGTAAACAAGTTTTTAATCAGTGGATTGTAAAATGATGTGAAACAGAAGATGAGGGTTATAAATACACACAGACAGTAGGTGGCAGTATGTGGTCTTGACACCAGCATGCCTTTAAAAATAAAAGAACATCAACAGCTTCTGTTCAACCCTTTCAGTATGAACCCAAGATTAACATAAATGAAGATGAACAATAAAAAAAACATACAAAAGAAAGATGATCAAAAAAAGAGATGGTGGGAGTGGGGAGTAAAACATTAATACATGAAAACTATAGCATAGTAAACTGTAGTAATATTTTATGAAAAACATATTAAATGTGGTTCTATCAATGGATTTTAGTAGTAGAAGGCAAATACATATTATTAAAGCATACAATTATCCATAGTCGAGCTCAGTGTTGGGCTAGTTACTTAAAAATGTAATATATTACTCATTACTAGTTATTCCTTTCAAAAGTAATATTATTACTTTACACATTAATCCCAGCCAACAGTAATTAGTTACATTACTTTTCCATTACACCTCAAAAAATGTGTTATTGCATAATCTTTGCAGTCTGTGAATCCATGAAAGTTACAGATAAATGAAAAGTACAACTGGCTGAAGCTATTTTTAAACAACTTTTGAAATTTCTCTGCCAGTCTTTTTTAAAGTTGCCCACCAGCCTTTTTTGTGATTTCACTAAATGCTTTTCAGGTAATAAATAAACATACAAAATATCAAATGAAAGAACAGACCTCTGCTTTCAAACAAACAAACAAAATGGGAAAAAGTTTCATTTTATCTTAATTTGTTCTATAACCTCCCAAATATGGGTAGGTTTCTTCAAAAATACAAAATTTTGAGCAAAATGGTAAAATAATAGCAATTTTGTAGAGGACTTTTGTTAGAGATCAGATTCAAAACGATGATCAAAACATACACGGAGTTTAAACCCTGCTGAAAAAAAAAACAAAACCATTACAGAAAATTCTAATGGTTTCATTAAAATTACAATAGGAACCATTAGCTTTTACCAAAACCACTACACTGTAGTGTGTTTTGGGCCATATTCCATTAGAACCAATACATAGAACCAATACATACCATTAGAGACCAGCAAAAAACAATACACTGTAGTGTGTTTTGGGCCATATTCCATTACAACCAATAAAATTCCCAATGAAACCATTAGAATTTTCTGTAATGGTTTTATTGTTTTTTTCAGCAGGGAAATTTTGAATTAATTGATGCTTCAGTTTTTTATAAATTGGGTAAGAGCACCACCTAGTGGATAATAGATTACCATAAAAATTCGACGGGGAAGCATCATTGGCAGGGAAACGTTTTTTGATCATTGATGAAATAACTCAAAACTAAGTGCTTTTCCGCCATACAATATAGTTCTAATTTTGTATTATTAATAATTAATACATTTTTATTATTCAATTTTTTTAAATAAAAAAATTGCCACGTTTTATTTTGTGCCACCATACTTACTTGTGTAACTACGCATGTAACAGTCTTTAAATAGGGAAAACATTGAAGTGTTTGGTGGCTTCTAAATTAATCCTAAGGAATGAATGGGGCTAGGCTAAATGCTAACACATTCACAGCGCAAATGTACAAAGATTAAGTGCACGCATTTAAAAAAGATAGGTATGTATTAATTAGTCTAAGATGAGGTAAAAAGCATAGTAAAATATTGAATAACTGTGGTTTTCCTTTTAATAATTTCCCTAATTGAGCGGTGAACTGCAGTTCAAAAATAAGTTCCACACTGGACCTTTAATGTTTATAAATGGCCAACTCTAAAAGTAATGTAAGAACACTGTTTGTTTTTTATGCCCTACAGTATTAATCCAGTAACCGGGCGTGTGGAGGAAGAGCAGCCCAATCCTATGGATGGAATGACAGAGGAACAGAAAGAATATGAGGCGATGAAATTAGTCAACATGTTTGATAAACTCTCCAGGTAATCATTTTACATATGATCATTTTCACAATATATTATATAATCTTGTGCCTACATCCATATCACACATACAGAGTCAAACAGCACTTGTGTGATACTTCCTTATATTAACAAAGATTAGGGCATTTCAGAAAACCTAATATACGAGGTGTATTAGTTATAGTTTTTTATGATGTAAACACTACACTGTCCCTGTAGTTCAACTGGTAAAGCATTGCACTACCCGTGTAAAAGATCTGGGTTTGATTCCCAGGGTGATAAAATTGTGTGGTCACTTTGGATTAAAAACGCCTACCACTTGAATAAATGTAAGATGTCAAACATGAATTTATCATTGTGACTTTAAAATTGTTTTGAAATGATACAAAAAAATATTTTCTTTCAGAGAGCAGGTGATCCAGCCAATGAAAATTGGAGCTGATGGTAAAATGACTTCAATGGAAACACATGAACTCCAATATTTAGCCCAGCAACAACTCGGAGAGTCTACAAATTCAGACAGCGACAGTGATACAAACTAGCAGGGCATCCTGGAATTCCTATACGGTGGGATATTTGGAATGCTGCAGTGCAATAGGGAGCACTCGAGTCCTTTAACAGGAGGGACAGGATTGCTGATTTAAATGTAAATAGAAACTTTTGCTGAATCATAATAAAGAATCAAATCATGTTAGGATTTAAGCGCTTTATTTTATGTACAAGAAAAACACCTGGTGATTGTTCTTTTTTAGTTTATTTCAGGTTTATTGGGTTACCCTGCCAGTAATGCATTCTGTACAATCACAAGTAAAAACATATTTTTGTTTTATCGTTTCATGAGGGCAAAGATTTTGTTTCATATAGACAGTGGCCTAAAAAAATTGTTAAATTGAATGAAGAAGAAAGTGAAAGAGTAACTGGTATTTATTTAGTTGTTTATTTATTTATTTATTTATTTATTTGCTTTAAATATGAACTGAGCTGACCAGGAAACCTTTTTGGGTTATTATGAATGGACATGGTGAGATGTTATATTTTATCAAGAATATTCTTCCTTTTATGGAAATCTTTTAGTTTGCCCAGGAGGATATGAAACCTCATGTGGTCTATTTTGTTCTGTGGAAAGATGCTTATTATTAAATCGACTCTTCAGTACCAATAGTGATTTTTGTTCGGTGTGGTAAGAAAATGAATTGCTATATATTGTCGTCAGTGGCCACAGTGCTTGTTTGTGTGGTATTTATGAAAGGCTCAAGGGAAAATATTAAAAATTTGTATCATATTGTGTTTCAAGAACTTTATTGTGAGATAAATAATAAAAGAAGTGAATTTCTCATTATGTCTTGTCTCTCTCACACATACAAGAATTTACTATTTATATGGGCGTGTGTTTATATTTAGTGTATATTTTTATTTATTAATTTGGTGTTGCTTTGCTTTGGCCCTTGATCTCTAAAAGAGTTGAAATATGACAAAATCTGCATAGTTTTGCAGTAAGCAAACAATCTGAGCAATACCTCATTTTAAGGATCTCCTCATTTGTGAAAACTTATAGTAAAGTTTTATTTAACATTTTTATTTGAATCTATTTTTATTGGGGTTAGATTGAGTTAGGGTAAGGTTATAGCATGTATTACTAGCTGTGTAACGTCCCTATTTACAACCGCTTGTGTCCTCCGCTCCTCCAGGTGGCACTAGCGCTGTGTTTGTTCTTGTCTTCAGTTCACTAGTGGTGAAGATAAAGTGGTGACAGCAGCGAGCATCGCTTAATTTTTCTCACTCAAACACGGAACACTGATCAGCAGTAAACATGAAAGATGTTTTGGGATATCTCAAACAGCAACAGAGCAGGAGCCCAACACCCGAGATGGCGGCAGAGTGGCATTCGCTCGAGGATCTATACAACAGAAAGTATGAAGCATCTCAATGTGCGCTAGCTGAGTCATGTAGCATGCTAGGCTAAAGCCGCTTTTTTCATGCAAACTTTACACGTCTGCTCTGCTTTATTTATGTTTAATCGTGTTTTTAGACAGCTTCGGTGTTTTATTTGTTTAATGTTTGTATTTTATTATTGCAGTTTAATGTTAAAATCTTCAAATTTAGTTAGTAAGTGCGGTTAGCAAGGCATTAGTGAACATTAGTAATTCGTTCACTGTTGTTGTTCATATTCGCTTAGTGTTCAGAAACGTATAGCATAAAGTCTTAGCATAAAAGTCTATAGCATTAAATGTTTTTTTAAAATACAAAGTTTTCAAGCAAAACATGTATGAAGAGCTTGATTCATCTTTATAGAGAATGAAATGTCAACCATGATGGATCTACATAGACATAGAGAGATATAACTCATACTCCAATGATAGATAGATAGATAGATAGATAGATAGATAGATAGATAGATAGATAGACACAAGTGATATTGATAGATTGACAGACAGACAGACAGAGGATAGATGGATGGATAGATAGAAGAGATATTGACAGATAGATAGACTGAAGAGATATTGATAGATTGACAGATAGACAGAAGAGATATAGACAGACAGTTGGATGGATGGATGGATAGATAGATAGTCAGAAGAGATATTGACAGATAGATAGACCAAAGATACATTGATAGATGGACAGATAGACAGAAGAGATATTTGACAGACAGATAGACAGATGAGATATAGGCAGAAGAGATATTGATGGATGGATGAATATATTGACAGAAGAGATAATGACAGATAGACAGAAGAGATATTGATAGATGGACAGACAGAGGATAGATAGATGGATGGACAGACAGACAGATGGACAGTAAAGATATTAATGGATGGATGAATGGACGACAGACAGACAGAAGAGATATTGATAGATGGATAGACAGAAGAGATATTGACAGGCAGACAGATAGATGGATGGATGGATGGATGGATAGATAGACAGAAGATATATTGATAGACAGGCGAGATATAGGCAGAAGATATATTGATTGATGGATGGATGAATAGATTGACAGAAGAGATATTGACAGATGGATGGACGGACAGATAGACAGAAGAGATATTGATAGATGGACAGACAGAGGATAGATGGATGGACACAAGAGATATTGATGGCTGGATGATTGGACGGACAGAAGAGATATTGATGGATGGATGAATGGACGGACAAAAGAGATGATGGATGGATGGATGGATGGGCGGGCGGATAGACAGAAGAGATATTAACAGATAGAGTATAAATGAATAGATAGAAAGATGGTAGGTGGATGGATGGATAGATATCCATGGATAGATAAAAGATATATAGATGGATGGATGGACAGATAGACAGAACAGATATTGACAGATAGATAGATATAGACAGAATATATATTGATAGATAGATGGATGGATGGACAGATAGGCAGAACATAGATAGATAGTAGGGCTGGGCAAAAAAAATCTTATTGTATTTTATTGTATTTAACATAATTGTATGCATTTGAAAATTAGAGATGGGTTCTGTTTTAATGTACCCAAGCGTACCTAAAATAAAATAAAAAGTGTAATATACAGGTTGGTGGCTCTTAATTTCTTTTTATTCATTACCCACTTGTAAACGTATGTTCAGTTTTTTTTATTTATTTTTATAAATAAAGTATTTGTATTAAATCTATATTCATTGAGTTAAAATCGAGAATCGAGTACAAAATCAGCCTGAGAATCGGAATCGAATCGACCCGATAGCTTATGAATCGAAATCGAATCGATCCGGAACATCAGAATCGATACCCAGCCCTGATAGATAGATAGATAGATAGATAGATAGATAGATAGATAGATAGATAGATAGATAGATAGATAGATAGATAGATAGATAGATAGATAGATAGATAGATAGATAAACCGACACAGGATGTATTAAGTGGATTAATAGATTCAGAAAGTGTTGTACAGGTTGAGACAGTATTAATGCGTCTTTGCCCTTCTGATGTACACTTTCTGTATTTTTATTTTCTATATTCAAAGATTGTGGCACCAGTTGACTCTGAAGTTGACCGTCTTTGTCCAGGACCCATATTTAGCCAAAGGGGACAGTCTTATTCAGGTATTTATCAAATCTGAATTAAACTTAATAAATGTATGATTTAGAAATGTGATGGGAAACATTTTGAACTCCTATTCTTCTTTATTTTGCAGCTCTATGAAAACTTCCTCAGTGACTTCGAACACAGGTGAGATGTGTCTCTTTGAAGCCTTGCCTTTGCACACAAAATCTTTCAGTCAACTTGAATAACTATGGATCTTGTAATTGCACTCATTTTTTTTGTTAGTACAACAAAGCAGTTTATCAGTAGGGGAGAGCGGGGCACAAATCTAACGCTTTTTGGTTTTGGCTCAATCATTCAAAAAATATTTGAGTTTGATTTAATTCTATTTTTCACAAGCAACACACACATCTCTGCTAAACATTTGAAGTTTGTTTCTATTACTTACCATTCTTGGACAATTACACCAAACGTGACAGAAGTGCAAATGTTACACCTTACCCCATAGGTGGGGTTAATTGTAACAGGCAGGGGGTTAGTTGTAACACTTGCTAAAAATGAAGTTTGCAGGCAAATATTTCAATTATATTTTGTCTATATACTTGAAGTTGATATTGTTAATATATCTGTCTATAATAGACAGGTATCCACACTGTATTCATTCATCCAGCCCTTTTCTTACAATAGTTCAATAATAAATGGATACAAATGTCTAAATATGTGAGAAAAAGCAGCACAATTATGACAAAACATGTGACCCAGTCTGTAATAGCCATACTACAGTTTCTAAATTAAATTCTGAGATAATGAGCATCAAAGTCTGATTTTAGCCATTCATGTCATTATGATTTCAATCTTTGATGTGACCTTATTCAATCAATATTAAAGATATGAACAAAAATAAATTTGACATACGATTTTTGATAAGACAGGCACATTTATTTTGTTGGCAGCCAGCAATCATACAACGGCAAGAATTACGCTAATTTCAGCTGTTTTCATATCGTAAGTGCTGAGGGGTTAGTTGTAACACAGCGTTACAATTAACCCCGCTGGGTCAAAATATTTTTAAGCCCACCAAAAAAGTTGGCAAGAGCTGCGGACATATTTCAAAACAATGCTATGTTTTAGTCAACAAGACAATGATTAATATGACATAGCATTGAATTTGGTATTTTACACACCCAACTTACAAACCCGAAAAAAACATATGATGAAAAAATTTGTTCATCAATAACTCTCTGGAAAAACATTATACATTTCCAATAATTTGCCGGAGATCGTCTTTTGGCAGTGTGAAAAAAATACCGGAAATACAAAACGCTCAACCTTGTGCAACAATGTAAACAGTCCATGTTACAAGTAACCCCGCATTAGTTTTTGCCCCGCGCACCCCTATATTAAAAGAATTTTCCACTTTCATCAGAAATTTTCCTGATAATTTACCATGTCATCCAAGATGTTTATGTCTTTATTTCTTCAGTCAAAAAGAAATTACGTTTTTTTGAGGAAAACATTTCAGGATTTTTTTCTGTAGTGGACTTCAGTTCTCCAAAGGTCCAAATTGCAGTTTCATTGCAGCTCCAAAGGGCTTTAAAACATCTCAACCGAGGGTCTTATCTAGCAAAACAATTGTTATTTTCACCCCAAAACAAAGTGTACTTTAACCATAGCTACTCATCTTGTACTAGCCCTGGGATGCGAGCGTATGACTTTTTTCGTATTACATAATCACATCGAAAGGTCACTGCAATTTGGACCTTTAATTGAAGTCCACTATATGGAGAAAATTCTTGGAATGTTTTCCTCCAAAATTTCAATTTCTTTTTGACTGGAGAAAGAAAGACATATTGGATGACATGGGGGTAAGTCAATTTTCCTTTAATGTCAGCTTTTCTTAATGTAACCGTTATCTTTCAGTCTGTTATCTATCATCAGTTTTAACTTTTTTACAGAATCAACCCGTTGTCCTTAGTAGAAATCATCCTTCATGTTACCAGACAAATGCCAGGTAACAGTTGCTCTCGGTCTTGCATGTTTTCTATTTGTGGTTAGTTTGTATCTTACATATATAGCCTATAAAGAGTACACAGAAGTGTAGGCCCTTTCAAATCAATTGGGATAAAAATGTAAAAAATGTTTTTTTTAACAGATCCAAATACAGCCATCACCTTTCTTGAAAAAACAAAAGAGAAGGTAAGATGTTGTTCTCATATGTTTAGAAGCTCTTGTTGGACATTACACATGCCATATTCAAGCCCTTGTTATTGATTCAACCAATCAGGTGAAATCCAGTGAAGAGGCCGTCATCCTTTGCAAAACCTCCATTGGCAGTCTTAAGCTCGACATCAACGATCTTCCAGCAACCAAGGTATCAAATACATCCACACCACATTTATTTGAGCTGGTGGTGGTCTTCAAATGTTCACATTCATAATAACAAATCTTTTTATGCAGCAATTAATAGAGGAAGTAGAGGAGATCCTAAACAATCTGCCAGGTGTGACGTCAGTACACGGACGATTTTATGATCTGTCGAGCAAGTATTACCGCATCATTGGGAATCATGCCCTGTACTACAGAGATGCCCTGCGGTACTTGGGTTGTGTGGAAGCAAAAGACTTGCCAGGTAAACATTCAGTTTGATGCAGACTGGTGTATGTTAATTGCATTCGATGGCATTTAAAGGTGCATTGTGTAACTTTAAAAAGGATCTCTTGACAGAAATGCAATATAATACAACTATATTATCAGTGGTCTATAAAGACCTTACATAGCGAATTGTATTGTTTTTATTACTTTAGAAACAGGCGATTTTATCTCCATACACCGCAGGTCCCCTTACATGGAAGTAGGGATGCACCGATACCACTTTTTTGGAATACGAGTACGAGTACGAGTACTTGCATTTCAGTACTTGCCGATACCGATACTGAGTACTTAATAAAAAAACATGATTTAAATTTACAGGTAACAGCTTTAGTCATATAATTTAACAAAAAAACAAAGGACTAGTTTTCCAGTTTGTTGTAAACTCTGCCTCTTTGGACAACACAAGAGGCATTAACCCCTTACACGCCGCTCAAACATAGACATTTCTCAGACCGTGGTATCGATCCCTGGTATCGGGGGACTTTTAAAGTGCCCGTATTATGAAAAACTCACTTTTTCTGGGTTTTGGGGTGTTATTTTGTGTCTCTGATGCTCCCACACGCATACAAACTTGGAAAAAAATCCATCCATGCTGTTTTGAGTGAGATACAGGTTTCTGAATGTCCTCTGCCTTGAGTCTCAGATTGCGCGAGTTAAAACTCAGCTCCGTTGTGACGTAACAAAAAGTTTCGTCACATTCAGTTTGAATTTTCCCGCCCACCACCCCACTCGCAGGTCTCCACCCACCAGGTAGCTAGAGAGCATAGAGCAGTCACTTGAATGAGACCCTCTGTGCTGTTATCATGTCTCATGGAAATAACAGCGCTATTTGGATATTATGGATTATACTTCCACCTACTTTTAAAAACAAAGTTTTAACGCGTGGTTATTGGAACCCGGAGTATCTTATATACAGTGTGTTACGACGCAAACAGTCCTCAGATTGTAGGCGATAAGACCTTCATGCGAAATCTGATGTAAACAACAGACTATGTATCTATATTTCACGGATTATAAGCATTTGTGGACAAAAATGGTAATTGGATGTATTTTATTGGACTTTCATGGATCATTCACACATCTGAAACAGACTGGATTCGATTCGCGATCGCGTTGTTTCATCGTTAAAGGTAAGAAGTCACGTTATATTTTGCATGTTGTCATCTTCTGTCACAAAATACTACATTTATGATGCTAGAGCTAAAAGCTTTTTGCCAAACTAACCGAGACCGTAACTGTTACGCCCCGGCTTTTCTGACGAGGTGAGCCTCTAATAACTTTACGGTCCGCATAGATATATACACGGTCCGGACCTCCCGCTAGCTTCTAGCAATTAGCATGCGGTCCACAAGCAGTATACATCCCCCGCCGGGTCTTAATATCTGTAATTTGTAGGGATGCGCCGATACCACTTTTTTGGAATACGAGTACGAGTACTTGCATTTCAGTACTTGCCGATACCGATACTGAGTACTTAATAAAAAACATGATTCAAATTTACAGGTAACAGCTTTAGTCATATAATTTAACAAAAAACAAGTGACTAGTTTGTCCAGTTTGTTGTAAACTCTGCCTCTTTGGACAACACAAGAGGCATTAACCCCTTACAAGCCACTCAAACATAGACATTTCTCAGACCGTGGTATCGATCCCTGGTATCGGGGGACTTTTAACGAGTACGAGTACTTTAGAAAATGTGGTATCGAGGCCGATACCCGATACCAGTATCGGTATCGATGCATCCCTAGTAATTTGCGAAAATAATGCGTTTGAAAATGTTTATAACGGGAATATGTTAGTATTGTCCAGGGAAAACGAGTGTATTGTTCAGACTGCTACATCACAATTTACGCTGGAATCTTTGTGTGTCATGATGAGTTTGACACACCGAGACCGGGCCTTACAGCCCCGGCTTTTCTGACGATGCTAACCCCCGAGCCTTATAACTTTACGGTCCGGACCTCCCGCTAGCTTCTAGCAATTAGCACGCGGTCCACAAGCAGTATACATCCCCCGCCGGGTCTTAATTTATGTAATTTGCGAAAATAATGTGTTTGAAAATGTTTTATAATGGGAATATGTTCGCATTGTTCAGGGAAAACGAGTTTGTTGTTGTGACTGCTAACGTAACATCACAATTTACTCTGGAATCATTGTGTGTCATGAGTTTATTCTCCTGTAGTGTACTTATTAGTGATACTTTTCTGCATGAATTGTCTGTTGGCAACATAAACCGTTAATAATAATAATAATATATAAAATAATAACACAGTATGGTCTGTACTGCTCACGAGACCACTGAGCATGCGCACGGGCACATGACGTTAGTAGTGGGGCGTGATCAAAGGAGCAGTAGCTCATAAATATGTAAGACTAGCTCAAAACGGCACAATCTGAACTGCCCTGAAACAGAGGCTACTAGAGATGGGTAACAATCTTTTCCTACAAGCTATTTCGAGCAAACAACTTTTGAAACATGCTTGATGGAACTCATACTCCTATATAACTTGTGGAAAAGCAGTCATAAGATGGGCACTTTAACGAGTACGAGTACTTTAGAAAATGTGGTATCGAGGCCGATACCAGTATCGGTATCGGTGCATCCCTACATGGAAGTCGCCGCCATGTTTCTACAGTAGCCCTGAATGGACAAACTGCTCTGTAGAGCGCATTTTGTTACTACGTTGTCTGAGACGACAACATGTTTGTCCTGTGGTTCACTATGCATTTCGAACAGCGGGGTGGGCTGTGGACTGGGCTGTTGGTTGCAATTCACTATTTTACCACTAGATGCCACTAAAAGTCTACACGGTGGACCTTAAATTAAATTGAGTGTTTTTAAATCAAATTAAAAGCATCGCTCTCCAGTGGTGACTCAGCTCCCATATAAATGAATGACTGAAAAGATTCTCTTTTTTTTTTTTTACAACAGAAGCAGAGCAACAGGAAAGAGCCTTTACGCTGGGTTTGGCAGGCTTGCTTGGAGAGGGTGTGTACAACTTTGGAGAATTGGTAGGTGACTGCAGCGTGTACTGCCTTGCGGCTATATTTGTTTCATTGTTTTGAAACGGTTAACATAAACTGCCTGTTTTGGCACAGGACGCCGTTTTGTGTGCTGTAACAGCATTATTTGTGTTTTAAAGCTGATGCACCCAGTCCTGGAGTCTCTGAGGAAGACAGACAAACAGTGGCTGATAGACACCCTCTATGCATTTAACGCCGGCAACGTGGAGAGATTTCAAGCCCTGAAGACTGCCTGGGGCCAACAGGTTACACTTTCTTTTCTTTTTTTTATTGAAAGTTCAAAAATGTCAGGTGGTGTTTCAATGTAAAAGTGTTGTTTGACTTTTAAAAGGTGATTTTTGTTTCTGTCCAAAGCCTGATCTTGCAGCTCACGAGGCTAAACTAATGCAGAAGATCCAGTTACTTTGTGTAATGGAGGTACGAAAATTTGAATTTTAATACATTTATTGTGTTTGATCTTTGTTATTAAATCACAATTTAAAAGTTATTTAATTTCTGTGTAAATTAAACATGAAACAATTTATTTAATACAGCAATTTTATGTAAGAATGGATTTATGAATACGTTTTTCATTTAATGAACATATGGTTCTTAAGCACAGATGATAATGAACTGTTTTAGACTTTAATAAGCATCAGTAGTAACAAAAAGTGAATACTTGTCTTGACTTATAGATGACTTTCACAAGGCCGGCCAACCACAGGCAGCTGACCTTCCAGGAAATCGCAGATAGTGCCAAAATTCAAGTGAACGAGGTTTGTATCTTTTCTTTAAAGGGACACTCCACTGTTTTTGAAAATATGCTCATTTTCCAGTTCCCCTAGAGTTAAACCATTGATTTGTACCGTTTTGGAATCCATTCAGCCAATATCCGGGTCTGGCGCTACCACTTTTAGCATAGCTTAGCATAATTCATTGAATCTGATTAGACCATTAGCATTGCGCTAAAAAATGACCAAAGAGTTTGGATATTTTTCCTATTTTAAACTTGACTCTTCTGTAGTTACATTGTGTACTAGGACCGACGGAAAATTAAAAGTTGTGATTTTCCAGGCCGATATGGCTAGGAACTTTACTCTCATTCTTTGCTTTGTTACATGGCTGCAGCAGGCGTTGTAATATTGCGCAGCACCCGAAAATAGTCCCTTTGGTAACTTTTAATAGCAGGGGACAATTTTCAGGCACTGCGTAGTAATATTAATAAAATATTGTTACTCTTTGGTCATTTATGAGCTCGATGCTAATGGTCTAATCAGATTCAATGGATTGGGCTAAGCTATGCTAAAAATGCTAGCGCCAGACCTGGAGATCAGCTGAATGGATTCCAAAACGGTAAAAGTCAAATGTTTAATTTTTTAAGGGGGGCTTAAAAATGAGCCTATTTTCAAAAAAGTGGATTGTCCCTTAAACAATGTAGTTTTCCTCGATGCATTTTTATACTGTATTATGGCGGCACCAGTCGCTTTTTCGTCTAAGTCAAGTTTTTCTCCAATCATCTGATTCTAGACAGATTAAATGATTAAGTATCGTAAAGGATATCCAAGTGCTGTTTAATCCTAGACTAGTCTTAATCCATGTCTGGATGTCCCATTTTCAGGTGGAGCTGTTGGTGATGAAAGCTCTCTCTGTTGGACTGATCAAGGGAAGCATCGACGAGGTGGACAAGAAAGTTCACATGACCTGGGTCCAGCCCAGAGTATTAGACTTGCAACAGGTACGTCCACCTCAACCTTGCTAAATTACAGTCACCACCTTTCATTTTCGTCTTACCGAGTGTTATTCCCGTTTCCACAGATTAAAGGCATGAAGGATCGGTTGGACACGTGGTGCGGAGATGTTAAGAACATGGCTATGCTGGTGGAACAGCAGGCACATGACGTCCTCACTTAAAAAAAATATTAACACGATTTGATTCTCTGTGCGTCTCGGTTATGTCTGTATCTTCATTATGCTATTAAAACAGCAGTTTGTTTATACGATTGTTGTTTCTATTTTTCTAAAAAAAAATATTTTTTTACTCATTTGACAGAAAGCAGTCTTATGTGTGCTCTGCTTGAACTCCTCTTAAAATTTAATCTAAAAAGCAGTTACTCCCACTGTGGCCACATCCTGTTCTGGAAACAATGAATGCTTGCTATAAGCAAGTTTTGCTTCATTTTTATATCTTGGCAACATATCTGGTTTCTTGGTTAGAAATATTCTGCTTGGCTCACAGTATCATTCATTGGCACACCGCAGTAACATAACATTTATTATTTCTTGTCTAATTATAATATGTAACTTCTTTGCTTTCACAGTATTGTACCAACTTTAAGCATCATATTGCCTCTATAGAGGCTTTCTGTTTGTGCATGCACATCTGTCAAAAGACTAAAAGCATCTTAGTCTCTTAGCTACAATGCTAGGTCGGATCCCAATCAAATGCATGAGAAAGATTTCCGTAAAGAAACTAGAAGTGACAACTATAAATGCAAGAAATTGCTATTTAATACACAACAGCTGTGCATTTATATTAAACACTACTAGATTGCATTGATTCAGACCAGTTGAGGGATTAAATACATTCATTTATTTATGAAAGGTTAAATAGGTTTGGTGAAGAGGAATGCCTCGGGTTATTCTGCTGCGCCGGGACGTTTCTTGTAATTCTCAAGATTTGCCAGGACCCATCCAGAAGGCACCAGGATTGTCACAAACATCGTCACCATTGCAATCGTTTTCTCCTGCGTAGAAAAACTCATGGTTAGACATTCAATTTGTATTGTTATTCAATGGGTGCACTTTTACTTCAAACTTTTATTATTGTAAGTTAAACGGGTGTAAAGCAAGAAGTTTTACTGACAAAACGTGTCCTATTTCACCACACTTAAAATATTTTACAGTGCTTTTTTGCATATAAAGGCATATGATTGAGGAATCAGAAACGAAAACAAAGCAACAGGGTGTAGGCAAGGGTAAATATTTGGTGATACAGTCACATTACTCATGCATTGCAATGTTAATAAAAGATATTCCCAAAAAAAATAGCTTAAGCTGGTTATATTGGCTTTTACTACTGAGGCTATACTGCCATTTCTATCAGTGCATGGCTATTTGACTTTATTCCGCCAACAAGGTCATAAAACTGGCTGTTTTCCAGGAAAAGCACGGGCCTGCTCATAAGGACATAAAGTGTAGCTAACGCATTAATTCAAGTTTGTAAATGCATAATTGCTTGAACATATCAGTGTATAGATAACACATAAATATCCCAAAAACCTCTACACGCGCCGTGTGGGCACAAAAACACGCACCTTTCTTATGTACGTGAGCGCGCAAACAGGATCAATGGCGTTAATCGTATTTGTCCACTTTTAATTATTAATCACATAAACCAGCTTTACTTTATATAAAATGTATCATAAACAAATTGCTACTGTTTTATATGCATTTTAGAAAAAAAAACATTTTTTGCGCAAACACACCGCGAGCTCGTCGCTCCTCCTCAATCACTCGGGTTAAAGTGCGCAGCAACTTGTCAGCTTATACTCACCGCAGTGGTTATCACATGTTTGGCTGGTTTCGCTGTAATATTTGCTTTAGGTGTGATCTGATACCTCATCGTACCCCTCAGCAGGTTGAAAGAGCGACTTAAGCCCGACATCGTCTTTTTTTGGGTGGTTTGCGGGTTGGGTGTATCCAAAGCGCGCGGCTCGAGCGGTCGGCTGTGAAAGTATGACCCACGGAGAAAGAGAGAGCTGATATATCTTGATCACCTGCCAAGAGTACTATTTAAGTTCGTGAAGTAGAAAAAAGGAAAAGAAAGAAAGGAAGGATGTGTGCGTATACCAATCCGCTGTGCCTTTGATAAGCGCACTGTATTTAATTGGCTGTCAGAAGCAGACGCGCAGCCTCGGTGTTTCTGTTAGGCTGTGCCTCTATCGAAATAAACACCAGCCCACCAGTCGTAAAAAAAGACCCTCTGTCAATAAAAAGTTTTTATTCACTTGAAAAAATACTTTCGTTTTTACTCTAAACTAATTACATTTATAGAGACTAAAGTGCTTTTGAACCATATACTTCACTCAAAAAAAAAAATGGTGCTGATAGCACCAAAAGTGGTTCTTTGCTCGTAATCATAGAGGAACCGTTTTTAGTACCATAAAGCATGTGTAGAACCACATAGTGCCATGTAGAACCATATTTGGTGCTATATGGCCCCCATATGATTCTTCACAGGTGCTTCACCGGTGCTATATGGCACTAAAAACGGTTCTTCTATGATTACGAGCAAAGAACCACTTTGGGTGCTATATAGGACCGTTTGTTTTTAGAGTGTTAAATATTAAAGTATAAATTCAGCATTTACAGTTTATCATTCCACTCCTATACTAGTAACACTTCTAAATATTATTTATTAAAGTATACTTCAGTGTTTACTATGTTTTTTTTAAATTTAGTATACTACAGTGAACCAGTAACATTCCTAAACACTATAAAGTTTCTGAACCTTAAAGGGGACATATCATGAAAATCTGACTTTTTCCATGTTTAAGTGCTATAATCGGGTCCCAAGTGCTTCTATCAATCTAGAAAATGTGAAAAAGATCAACCCAGTAACTTAGTTTTGGTTAACCCTTCTTTGCAAACACGTAAAAAATAGCTAATTGAAATTTGGCTCCCCTTGTGATGTCAGAAGGGGATCTTAACATAATAATACCGCCCCTTAATCTGCACTACCCACCCACAGCACTGCCATTTAGTGCAAGTCCATTTAGAGAAAAAAAATAATTGACAGCACAATTGAATGACATTTTCATTGTGATCACTGTTTGCATTTTATCCGCTCATTTGCATGTTAAAGGACACACCCAAAAATGACATTTTAACTTGCTATAATAAATTATCTGTATGGTATTTTGAGTTAAAACTTCACATATGTACTTTGGGGACACCAAAGATTTATTTTACATCTTTAAAAAAAAGTCTTAAGAAATGGCCCCTTTAACATAGTAAATATTCAAAACTTTTTTTTTACAGATTATCAATTCCTTAGTTAATATACAGAATGTCATATACAGTACATTAATAAAGTGTTGTTAAATACAGTAAGTAGACTACAGTTTAGTTAATTGAAAAAGTACACTACACTACAAAAGATGTCACTGGAACGGTACCCTGATAAACAGTTTCCCAGCTCTTTAAAAGGTCCTAATATGTATTTAGGTACAGATATGTATAGATTTGGTACCAATATTCACTCTTTAGGTACTAAGGTGTGCTGTTTAAAAGGGCACAACTCGAGTGAAAACTTATGTACATTTTTTTTATTGGCATGAAATTTGAATCACCTGCTGTTTCTTCTGCTTTGACAATAAGGCACCAGAAGGTGGAGCTATTGAAATGTATCTATGTACATCTGTCAAAGTGTGTTGTCATCCTGAAAAAATGAAATTATCTAGCAGGCGTAACCCTTTAGCCATAGTTTGGCAGCATGAATCATGGGATATTTGAGAGCTGTTTGGGCCTTTTGTTGTTTAAGATGGTTCACACTAAAGGAAGTGCAGAAGCTATTATTAATATGATGTATTACACACTTCATATCGATTAGTTACAATAAAATTGATTAGGATAATATTTTTACATTAAAGTCAGAATTTAAAAACAACTATCACTTCTTGAAGTGTTAAAACGTAAAATATTAGCTTCATAATCTGACTCTTAATTTAAGTCATGTTAGATATTAAATTTCAAGGTTAGATGATATGCAGTAGCCATGAAGATATACTGAACTCATTAAAGCACGCGTGGTGTATGTGAGGAGACTACAGGAAGCCATTTCTCTCAGAGCAAATGACACGTCTGGCTCACATGATCTGATCTCTCCTTTTGCAGCTGTTGGACTTTGGCCGTGAGTTTCAGACATTTAAGGTCGTCTAAACCACCTCAGCTGCCTTGCACGACTTCTATATGGGCACACAATCATCTCTATTGATTAGAAAAAGTGCAACTTAAAGTCAAGTGAAGCAAATAAATGAACCATATACTGTACGACTGCACATAATAAGCATGTGATGCTATTTCAGTCTGCATGCTATATCTGGTTAACCCATAAGATAATGTATAGTTTTATTTATAAAACGTGACTTCAGAACAAAAAAGCATCACAATAATGTATCATCTTAACTATGAATTACTAATACAACTTACGAGTATCACACTATAGCAAGGGTCTTCAACTTTTATGTGAGCAAGGACACATCTTTGAAATAGCCTATTTAAAACTTTTGTTTTACTTGTTGATTTTATTTTATTTTACTTGTTGATACACTGTAAAAAAAACTTTTTGCACTTACATTTTTAAGTTTAATCAACTAGGATTTACAAGTTATTTTTAGTTATATACTACAATGCAAAAGTCTTAGTTTTTTGGCTTGTTTTCAGTAAAAATATCAAAAAATTTCTTAAATTAAGATGCTTTTTCGTGATAGGCAAAACGACCCAAGAAAATAAGTCTAGTTTTAAGACCAAACATATCAAATTTAAGTGCTTCTTTGCATAAAACAAGCAAAATGGGGTAAGCACATTTTTCTTAAATTTAGTGTTTAAGATAAATTTTCAAGATTTTTTGCTTACCACATTGGCAGATTTTTTTTGCTTGTTTAAACTAAATCTAAATTTAAGTGCAAAACGTTTTTTTTACAGTGCAGAAGTAAACTAAATTAAAATCAATAAGTAAAACAAAAGTTTTGAGTAGACTATATCAAAAAAATTGCCCTCCAGATTGTTTAATCCATTGTGAAAATCCAAGTGGATTAAATTTAAAAAAGTAAGTGTAAAAATATTTTTTGTAAACTGCCAAAAAAAAAATTTCAAGAAAAAAAATCTTAGTATTTTTGACTTGTTTTCAGGAAAAATATCAAAAAATTCTTAAATTAAGATGCTTTTTCTTGATGAGCAAAACAACGCAAGAAAAAAAGTCTAGTTTTTAGACCAAAAATATCAAAGAGCAAAAAGTGATTTTGTGCATAAAACATGCAAAAAAATCTGCCAATGGGGTAAGCAAAAAAATCTTGAAACTTTTTCTTAAACCCTAAATTAAAGAAAAATTCAAGAAAAATTTGCTTACCCCATTGGCAGTTTTTTTGCTTGTTTTATGCACAAAATCACTTAATTTGATATTTTTGGTCTAAAAACTATACTCAAGAAAAAGCATCTTAATTTAAGAATGTTTTTGATATTTTTCCTGAAAACAAGTCAAAAATACTAAGAATTTTTTCTTGAAAATCTTTTTTTGCAGTGTGGTATATAACTAAAGCAAACTTGATTTTTTAAGTTAGAGAAACTCTTCATTTGTTAGATAGTTGGAATTACTTGTAAATTCTAGTTGATTAAACTTAAAAATGTAAGTGCAAAAAGTTTTTTTTTACAGTGTATCAACAAGTAAAATAAAATAAAATCAACAAAATAAAGTAAAACAAAAGTTTTGAGTAGACTATATCTCCAAATTGTTTAATCCATTGTGGAAATCCAAGTTGATTAAACTTAAAAAATGAAGTGTAAAAATATTGTGTATGTTTTATCATTGTTTAAAATGTTGACGTACACAAAAAAGCCAGGCTAATATAAAAATATATCATAAATAAATATTAAATTGAGGCTAATAATAGAATGTGCTTTGGCGGGAAACTCATAGACCCGTGGGCACCATGTTAGAGACCACTGCACTATAGATTACAGTCCTGTTTAACACAACAGAAAAAAACAAATACCTTTTTCCCCAAATATGACATAAATAAATTTATTTTAAAGCATAAACAATATACAAAAATCATACATCAGTCAACGAATTACAAGTTTTGTGTTGTGAATATTTCTGATGGTTTCCTTGCATTTAACGACTTCAGTTTCTGAAACCCTTGGACAGAACAAAACAGTCAAGATGGTTAAAAACCTCAAGGACTCGATTTAACCGTATAATGTCATTGAAACAAAAACACTGATTCGTACCTCTGAGAACTGCATACCAGCTTTTCAACCCTGAATCTGAAATAAAGTCTTCAATGTCAGGAACAAACCGCCTTCCGTCTGGGAAAAAACCCAAAACAATGCATTACGTACATCATTAAAGCAAATATGTGTAATATTGGATCAATAATGCTCTTCAATTAAAGCAATTCATTGTTACTTATTTTCAAACTAAAGTAAATTCAGCGAATCAAAGACACTTAAGATCGGCTATTGATTTGATTACTCCGAGTTTATGAAGGAAGCCAGACAACACTCACGTTTTCCCTTTAGGTAAAGCATTGACTGTGGTCCCCAGTTCTTAGATAACGCAGTCTGCTATTCAAACACAAGTAAACGAATATAAATGAAACATTTAACACATAACTTAATCATTATTATAAAAAACAAAACATACCTTTCGAATGCAATCACAGTCAATCACCAGCAAAAGTATCACAACAGAACAAGTCCATATGATCCATATTCTTGATATCTACAAGGAGAAGTATCAGTTTAAAAAAAAAATGATGTAGCTCAAAATATTAACAAGAAAATATGCATATTTACCATTTTTGTAGGATCACGAATGTATTTTGATGAGAAGAAACAAACTGAACCATCCAGTTCTCTTCTCCTCTATTTATGTTCTTCTTTAACAACAGGACCCAAGGTTCGATACAACCCCCTGCGAGAGACATCACTCGCTTGTACCCTGTCCTATCATGAAAACGCTCCCTACGTTAACCTGCACCAAAAGCTTGACGTCAAGAGCACAAGTGCCATAATGAAGATCAATACGGTGAGGTTTTCCCTACAACAATTCCTAAAAATCAACATTTGTCGAGTGCATTTCTATTTGCATTTAACCTTGAAACTGAATTGATGCTAAATTGACCTTTTTACGAATTCAAGTGTGCAAAAGTCGGACAGGTTTAAAAAGGGATGCTTATGTAAAGATATCAATATTTTTATATAACATAGCATTTAAAAAGAAACACAACAAAAGTCATACAGTATATATACAACTGTGTGACACCTCCATTACTGAAAAACAAAAAACAATGTTAAACTACAGGCTATGTTTATAAATATGATTTCAAAACATGCAAACATTGGCACAAGCCAAACAGTCGACTTTTAAAAGAAAGGGTTTTGTTAAATTTTAGCTATTTATAAACTAAAAACTATTAAAAAATAAAACAGCTTTTGATATAAATAAGGATATAAATAAATGTGTTTTCCTCACTCTGAACAGAGGATATAAATAGACATCTTTAAAATACAAACACCTTTGTTGACATACCATTGACATGAATTTCAAAACAAATCTGGCTCACTACACCGAGCATGTTGTTTTTTGAGCTACGCCTGCGAACTTAACTGCGCATTGGCGGATTTGAATATCGATTGGACAATTTGCGTCATACACTGGCCGAACTCCTCCAAAATCATTTTCTCAGCGTGAAGCAATATGTACCCTTCCTTCTCTGCTTCTTCAGCCCGAGTAAGGAGACAGCTGCATGTGGCTTCCACCACTTCGGGCGTGATGCCCGCCAGAGGAGACCTATCAACAGAGACATCCTAAGTGACCAGAAAGAATAACAAAAACCTTTCTAACAAAAAGCTCTCATTTAGTACCATTTGATAAATAACAAACAAAGCACGCCAGAAACGAAGGCCTGTAACCTCAATCTGGTTTGGGCTTGTACATAGCGACTCTATAGATGTCCAATCCATATCCAATCTCCACTGGATTCCCATGGCCTACCCAGAAACCATTTAAGGAGATCTCAAAAGACTTTTTATAGCTAAAATATAATCAGTTTGTCCCCTCACATAAATACGTATGTGCTTGCCGTATCACTCCAGAGGTAGTGGAGATGGGAGGATACGCCTACTAAAAATGGGATGTGGTCAAGTGCATGTTGTCCAATAGATTATAATGTCATTTAGGGATGCATGTTGCTTTTGTGATGAAATAGAGGATTGTGATTGGATGAGTTCCCTACTGTTAACCAATACTCTGATTTAACCAAGAGCATGAACAGTTCAGGATACGCCGTCGCCGAGTCAAGCAATGAGTACATTTCAAAAAGATCAATAACTTAGCTGTGCACCAGGCAGCAGTCTGTGCCAAACACATGGCAATGACCGAGTAACTAGAAGCAATAATAATACATGCTGTTTTTATCAAATCATCTGATGCATACCTGGTTGGGTAGTAAATGATGAAGTCAGGGACGTCCCGGATCTTTTTCTTAGGACTTTCTTCATAGTTTCGACAGCCCACACATTTACAGGTGGATGTACACATGATATTGGCCTGTAAAGGATTGCAGTGATATTAAGTATTTGAAATAACTATAAAGGGACACATTTTTAAAAAAATATGCTTATTTTCCAGCTCCCTTAGAGTTAAACATTTGATTTTTACCGTTTTGGAATCCATTCAGCTGATCTCCGGGCCTGGGGGTACCACTTTTAGCATAGCTTAGCATAATCCATTGAATCTGATTAGACCATTAGCATCACTGTCAAAAGAGTATAGTTCCTAGCCATATCTGCCTGGAAAATCACTACTTTTAATTTTCCGTCCGTCTTAGTACACGATGTAACTACAGAAGAGTCCAGTTTCAAATAGGAAAAACATTGAAACTCTTCGGTTATTTTTGACCGTGAAGCTAATGGTCTAATCAGATTCAATGGATTGTGCTTAGCTATTTTAAAAGTGCTAGTGCCAGACCCGGAGAACAGCTGAATGGATTCCAAAACGGTAAAAATCAAATGTTTAACTCTAGGGGAGCTGGAAAATGAGCATATTTTCTAAAAAAGTGGAGTGTCCCTTTAACTCAAGGTCAGGCTGAAACTAAGTTACCTCATAACACTCGCAGTAGTTCTTCAAGCAGCCCGACCTCTTGCAGTTACAACCTTTAGCATGACGGCTCTTCACATTCCCAGATTTCCTGCTTCCAATTTTGGGTCGGAAGGCCCCTGGATTCCTGTCCAAACAGGCCTTGGAAACAAAGAAAAGAAACTATTAATAATTGAACAAACTTATCAGTGGAATCTGAGTCAATGGCATTAAATTAGAGGTTTACGCATCGTCTTTTACCTTTATAGCCTGACACCTCTCTGACTCATGGTCTGTGTTATTAAAGCAGTTGACACATTTGCAGTTTTTGCAGATCTCACCGTTGGCAAAACATTCACAGTAACTGTCAAAGAAATTGCTTGGTAAGAGGAGATCTGTTACGCACAGGACACGCTAGGTTTACTACACAGAGGCATCTGTCATCAAGTGTTAATCCAATTTAATGGCATATAAAGATATTTGTGAAGAACTCAGCTACGACAAAATCCACATTTATTTGTTTAGAAACAATAATGGAAATACGTACAGCTTCAGGCACTGAGATTTTGTGCAGTTGCAGGGTCGCTTTGATTTTTCCATGTTCACACTAATAAACCAAAAACAGTTAGTTGTCAAAGCTGTAAAACTGTAGGTTAGTTGTAGAAGAGCTGGTTTAACAGTAAAGACACACATACCACTTGCTTCCTTCTGTCTGTCCTACAGTCTCAAAATATGTGGGGCGAAGAGTTTGATGAAACTGAAAAAATACAAATGAAACGTATTTTAACAAAAATAAACTATAAAGTGGCAAGAAAAAGTATGTGAACCCCTAGGAATGAACTGGTTTTCTACTGTGATTTGCCATAAAATGTGATCTGATCCTCATCTAGGTCACAACAATAGACAAACACAATGTGCATATGCTGACAACACACAAATTATTATAGTTTCTTGTGTCTTTTTTGAAAACACCCATTAAACATTCACAGTGCTGGAGGTAAATGTAGGATTTATTATCCAGACACTGATTTGAAATTCACCCATTTACAACAAATTTTCATGACAACTGTGAGGGGGTTTAAATTGTTTAAATTATATTAAGTTTTAAAGGTCTGCATATTTAAGGGCGTGGCCACTTGAGTGACAGGTGGAATGCCCCTGCTGTCACTACCGTTGAGCTAGGCGAGCGTGGTTTCAGCAGTGGTTTTCAGAGGTCATTACCTGTGAAGCATAAGGTCCTGGTAGAAGGTTACATGTTACACCAGTCGATGGTAGTTGGGTCTGATGGGATCCATGGGACACCGTCTCCACTCTACATCCTGATGGTAACCAGAAAGTTGATCAAACCATTAACACTTAATCAACATTAATGCATCATTGGATACAGTGGCGGCCGGTGGCTCGTCATGTCAATATATGTGTTCGGTGCGTCATGTAAATCTATGTGCATTATGTCAAAATACGTGCCTGAAGCACACACCTTGAAAGGGTTTATGATAAAAGAGACATTATGTTCACAAAATACTCACAATACACTCACTTAACATTAAACTCTGATTATACATGAGATTAAGCGAGTATCTGACAAACGCGAGCGTCTTTTTTATTATAAACACCTTTGAAGTTTCTGCAGCAGGCATGCAGGGCTCAATATAAAGGCCTGTGTCCGTTTGTCTCCATGTATTCTTGTGCAGTTTCACTATCGAGACACAGTTAAAGCGTCACGGACGTTAACTACTGAGCAATATCATGAGCTTTCTCCTACCTTATTGGATGTTGTGGACACTGTTGTGTGTTACGTCAGCTGGTAGAGCAAAGAGAGAATTTAAAATGGCGGCAGCACCAGTGTCTCTGATTATGAGGCCAAGGGCACATAGGGTGCATGGTGTCCAAAAGGGTTGTCGATAACTCTTTATCTGGTCCACTGAACGAGGCGTATGATTGAAAAGAATTTTAAGCGCATCGAGAGACATCAACACAGCATATTAAAGGGATAGTTCACCTGAAACTATTAAACCTGATAAGAGTTTTGTGAAATTTCAGAATTAGATTTTACATTTAAAATTGCCAGTTGTCTTAACAAATGATAAATCAAATGTATATGTATAAAATTAGATTTGACTTTTTAAATATGTGACACTGAAATATTTTTTTGGTGGGGCCAATGAAAACCTGAACCACTGGCCCGACTGGGCCAGTATAAAAAATTCTTTGCATTGAACCCTGAGGCACGTATTTTGACCCGTGATGCACATAGGTTCACACGACAGGCCGATCACATATTTTCACATGACAGGCTAAATACATGTTTTGATGAGCTTCTCATTGTGCGCACTCGACAAAGAAGTCGACTACCACTGATTGTATACTACTATTGGATAGGCATTTTTAAAAATGGTTGAAAGCAGTGCTGGCCGGTGACTTCTCTTCTGAAGGGTGCAAAATCTAAATACTGTATGTGTTCGGAGTGTCATGTGTGTTGCTGATCATTTTAAAATGTTTTCGTTGCGTCATGTGAACCGTGTGCCTCATGTGTCTTGTGAAAATATGTGCCTGCTGAATATTTGTTTATGATAAAAAAGACGCTTGTGTTCACAAAATACTTGCAAGACACTAACTTAACACTAAACTCTGATTCCACATGAGATTAAATGAGTATCTGGCAAACACGAGCGTCTCTTTTATCATAAACCCTTTCATAAACCCTTGCGTCAGCAGCAGGCTCATATTTTGACATCATGCGTGATGCACATTACTTTACCTGACTTGCCGAACACATTTTGAAATGACGAGCCACAAACATGACGAACTACAAACATAATGTGACGAGCTTCGCATTGTGCGCCCTCGAAAAAGAAGTTACCGACTGCCGTGGGCAGGCATTTTCAAAAAAGTACGCATTTTAAAGAGGCTATATTATAAAAATGAACACGCTCACTTTAAAACAAATCGTTTGATAATATAATAGTAAAATGTCCTTTCAGGGTGTTTCATTTAGCAAAGACTCAAAAAAGTAGGTGAAGATGAAATCTAAAACAGCAAGTAAATGCAAAACTGGTTTCTTGCATTCCTGTTTAAACCAGTGTGACAGAAAACAGTACGTTTTAAATCAGCAAAGGAATGCAAAGGTTTGAATGTCTGTCAGATGACAGATGAAGCGGAAAACAGTACCACAAAAACACTTGCCAGGACTAGAATCTGAATCTAAAATAAGCTGTAAGTGCAGTTACAAAGACAGAGAAACCTTATCAGCAGCACAGCGGCTACAAATGGCCTGATCAATTTTAAGGTGTGAAGAGGGTAAAATATTTGCATGAATAAATAAAGTATAACTGTTCTGAAACAAAATACCTTGACTAATGTAATTAGTATATTTGTGCGCTTGTAGGAACGGAGGAAAAGTATGATATGACCTTTCAGAGCAAATGCATTCTGCATTTTATAATCAGCCAAATACAATGCTTGAACTTTACCTTTATCTTCATGTGAGCAGTGTTCGGTGTTCAGTTCGGGTGCGTGAAGCAGAGATTCTGTGCTGTGATTGGCCATCACGGTGTAATTCATTTGAGTTGGGCTGCAGTGGTTCAGCATGACGACCTGTCCTCCACGATTCACATTACACATCATCTGCACAGACCATCACATCTCAATAAACAAGTTTTTTTTGAATATATACATATACATAATTCAGTGCTGTCAGTGTCCTGTTAAACCAAGGGGTCAAAGTTTGGCTGTCTAGCATGGTCCAATTAATAACTACCTTATACCTGCAAAAAAGAAGCCAGGTATTCTCATAAAAAAACAATGAAACTATTTTAGGATATTATAATGAATTTTTGCAACATGTGTCACATTACATGCCAACAATGCGCTCACAAACAAACACATATTCAGACACAAAATTGTGTCTTAAAATAAGTCTTTAGATGTGACATTACATTCTGATGTATGAACGTTTGGTGTGTTGAATAGGCCTCCAGACCGTAACCCTCAGGCCCACCGGAGCTGATGCTGGACACCGCACGGCAGATTTCTCCCTGTGAGACAAATGGAGAATTGAGGAAAGCAGACTATAGATATAAATGTATGCATTTATCAGTAATAGTTGCACTCACTGATGTCATCCCATAATGATAAGCTTCCTGTGATGGCCATGGGCCACTTATGGAGCCATATGACTGGCCCACTACATGTTGATAATGGCTAGATTGAGCAACCAAGTATTCAGGATAAGATCTGGACCTTAGATTAGAAACTGAAGGTAACCGATCACATGTCAGTGGATGGATAAACCTGTAAGTGCCATAGTCTTCAGCCCTGAGGGATTCCTCCATCCTGGAATATTCTGTGTGCATCCCATGATTGAAGGAATCTGTCATCCTGGGACTTCCATGGGTGTGGTGTAAGGGAATGTGAGAGTTTGGGGATAAGTCTCTTCTGTAGCTGTACTCTTGCCCCTCCAGCTGACTCATTGCTTTAATATAGACAGTAGAGGGCGCTGCGGTCACAAAAGCGTAAGGGTAAAAAATTGAAACCTAAATATGTACATTTTGTATGAAAAATATGTTTCCTATTTGCTAGTCAAAAACTGTACCTAATAACTAAGTAATAGTAATACGTTTGACATAGTACTTAGCAACTAGCTACTTAGCTAATTGTTTGTTTACCTCAAATTATTATACAAATATAGTCTACAAAGAACTTTGAGTATAAACACTTACCAGATAACTAAGAAAATTAATTAGGACGGTTTAAATAACCGAAACGAGCAATCCGAGATGGATGACGAATTGCCTGGATGTGTTATTTTAACGTTACAGATAAATGACCGCGAAAGTGTCATTTGGGCTCGTGGCAGTTTTCACGCGCACACTGAAACTGACAGCGCGAGCGGTCGTCTACGTTTCATTTTTACATAATAATTTTGTTTTTTGTAAAATTTATTTAGGTGTTTTAACCACGCCAGTTTAAAGCTACTATAATTTGAATCAAAAATAAAATATTGTGGTTTCAAACTAAACTAAATTACAGATAATTTACAACAGATAATATTCGCGTTAAATCTGAGGGGCAAACTTTATTTAATTAATTTCCTCTCCCCCTTTTTTTAATATGAATGTGTTTTGGATCTTATTCCAGTAATATTTATGGTGTTCCAATGGGTTCCAATCAGCCAGATAACATCCCATATATAAAAAAAATAAATGAATAAAATAAAACCAGTACTGCTCCCATTGCAATTTCAGTATTGTTTTTTCCCGGTGGGTTTTAGGTTAACTTCCTGGTTATCTCTCATCATGACATCTAGGCCTACCCAGTAGCACACCTGCTTGCCTGCATACGAATCTTTAGCCCCGCCTCCTCCAGTTGCATTGATTAGAAACACTTAAAAAGAGTGAGCGCACATTCCGCACAAAGCTTTGGTGTGTTAAAGATGTTAAACTTCAGCAAGTGTCATTCAATACTCATCACGGGAGCCAACAGAGGGCTCGGACTGGAGATGGTCCGTCAATTGCTCAGTACCCCGGAAAGACCCAAAAAGATAATCGCAACCGCCCGGAATCCAGACGCTGCAGAGGTACTGTATACCTGATCTGAAGTCAGAACGCAACATTGTAACACATTACAGTTTAAGACATTAACGAGTCTATCTATTGATTTTATTGCAGGATCTGCAAGCACTTGCCAAATCTCACCCAGAGGTCCATGTAGTAACTCTTGGTAAGTTTCTGCTATGTATCCCACACATGTAAATAAAAAGTAAGGACTTGCTTCAAACATTATTGCAATTTAAAAGAAAACTTTTAAAAGGTCTTAAAAGTTCTTTGTAGGAAGCGTGTGCAGATATGTCCAGCAGATGAAGACAAAGGACAGGAGTTTGTTATTTGTATTGCTGCTTGGAAAAAACACTAGCAAACACGTTTTTGTTCATTTTTGGTTTATTGATTTATTGTAAACTATTTTAATACATCTGTGCCTTTAAATGGCACACTAGAAAATAAGGCCTAATATTTAAATATCCAAAGGATGTCTTTAGTATGAATTTAACCCTTGTGGGTTGTTCAAATTGGACAAAAAGGCACTAAATGGCTGTAAAAAAAATTATCAAATTTTATTGCATAAATCTGTTAATTCATTTCAGTACTGATCAAAACTACCAAATGTTTACAAACATTCCATGACTTTTTATGCTTTAATTGCCAAGTTAATAAGTGATGTCACTGATTTGGGACAAAAACACACAAAATGACAGATTTTCAATATAAAAATTGATTGTGGACTTGATTTTATTTAACCTTTTTCACAGTCTTGGTCATGTCAAAGATAAGTAAAAGCATTGGCTTTGATGCATTTAGTTTTTGTGCAGCATCAGATTTAATGTTTTTCTCCTTAATTAGTTGTTCATGGCTATTTTTGCCTCATTGACTTCAATAATAACACATTTTTTTGGATTGCAAAGCCATGACACTGTATAATCATGCATTCTTAATTGTTTGTGGTTTTTCCTTTTGCTAAGAGGTCAAATTTGTAATTTTTACTGTTGATCACCATGTGGCACCATTTACCCTTTAGCAGGCCAATGCAAAAAACAGAGCTTAATTTCTGGCTTGTACATTGAGTTGAAAGGGTTAATGGTGCCGCATAGTCACAAAAATCACCAACAATAAAGAATGCATGATTATACGGTGCCATGGCTTTGAAATAAAAAAAAAATTCGTTATAATGAAGTCAATGGTGCAAAAACACCCACGAACAGTAAATGAGGGAGAATTTTTTTTTTGATGCTGCACAAAAACTAACAATGCATCAAAGATAATGTTTTTACTAATTCTTTGACCTGCCCAAGACTGTGTTAAAGGTAAAAAAAAAACAATATTAAAAATCCGTAATTTTGTGTTTTTTCCCAAATCACATATACATTTTGCAGTTAAAGAGTTAAAATCATGGAATTTTTGTAAACATTTGGTAGTTTGGATCAGTACTTGGATGGATTAACAGGTTTATGCAAAAACAAATTGAAGAAAAAATCCTCTGATAAATGTTTACAGCTGTTTAATTTAGTGGCTTTTTGTCCATGAACAATCCCAAAGGATAGTAAATTTGCCCAAGGAATGTTGCGTTTTCTCAAAATTTATCAATATAAGATTTTAAGAAATTAAGACTCTAAAAAACCCAAAGATGGCCAAAAATGTCCCAACAACCTATAAGGGTTAATGTAATTATTAAAAACTGAATTAAGATTTTTAAATTTTAAAACTGTACTAAGACACTTAAACTACCCTAAAAATGTTTTTGTATCCCCAGATGTAACCAGTGATGTAAGCGTGAATGATGCAGTTCAAGCAGTGAAGTCTATTGTGGGTGCTGATGGGTTAAATTGTTTAATTAATAATGCGGCTATTAACATCCACTGTGATTTGGACACTGTCACCCGAGATGTCATGATGAAAACATATGAGAGTAACACAGTGGCTCCTCTTTTTGTGACAAAGGTACTTTTTTGTTTATTATAGTCAAATTAAAAAGTTAACTAACCAGGATTATATATGGACGTACTGATTTGTACACATATGAAACACAGTTTTTTGTTTATTGAATTATTTGTGGTCTCTTGCAGGCTTTTCTGCCGTTGTTGAGAGAGGCGGCGGGTCAGGGCAGTGGAATGGGAATTCACAGATCGGCCGTGATCAATGTGTCATCTTCCTTGGCGTCTGTTCAGCTCAACTGGGGCGAGATGGGAGCTTTTAAGCTTTACGCTTACAGGCCAACTAAGGTGAGTTTTTATTGTAATGCATTTATTTGGTTGCAGGTAAAATGTAGGTTTACATGCATGATTTTGTGGTTTCTTTCAATTAAGAGTGCGCTAAACATGATTACAAGAAGTTTGGCAGTTGATCTGGAAGCAGAGGGAATTTTATGCGCCGCTCTGCACCCTGGTTGGGTGCGCACTGATATGGGCGGAGAAAATGTGAGTATAACTTTTTTTATTAATGCAAATGGTTCTCAAACTTTTTTGGCATGCGTCCCCCAACCCTCGTGTACAGTGCATCCCTTTGCCCCCCAAAATAAATTGTATGACATAAAATTTTAAGTTTTACTATGTTTTAATTAAAAAAAAACATTAAAGCATACAACATATTGCTGTTGGTTAGTACCCTTACTCGCCAAAGTGAATTTGAGACAAAAGTACAGAATGTCACATTTTATTTTTACAATTTAAAGATTTTTAAAGGAAATGACTGCATTTTAACCAATCTTTCTAATTAATTTTATTTTTATTTATTTATTGTAAACAGGCAGATATGAGTGTGGAAGAGAGCATATCATCAGTGTTGTCTGTCATTTGTGGATTAACCGAGAAGGATCATGGTGGATTTGTGAGCTACAATGGAGAAACATTGCCCTGGTGATCTCCACACAGTGTGCAAGTGCCAGTTTTTGGCGACCACTGATAAACGAATATTTGGATTACATATTCATGAATTTCCTCTTTCTATATCCCTGTATGCATGTGATTCAATGGTTTTGGGTGTAGTGTTACATAAATTATATACATTTGTAAGCGTCTATAAAAAGATTATTGTTATGATCCTATGATGAATAAATACTGTTTGCTAATAGCCTGTCATGTTTTTTGACTTTTCATGAATATAAAAAATATGGTAGACAGATTGAGTGAAATGCCATTTATGAATTTATTTCTGAATCCATCTCCACATCAGCCATCATTTTATTCTGCAATATTTAAGTTATGTGGTTATATTGACAGATTAGCATGTTAAGAACAGTGACAATGAATAAGACTGCCTAAGGGAGAGAGTTCACGCTGTGAAAGTGAAAGAGGACCGATAGGATTTTTTTTCACCCAATGCCGATTTAAACCGACAACTTCTGGCCGATACCGATATTAAACACTTGTATACAATACTATACAGTTGGTCTATTAGCTAGTTTATTTCTGCATCAAATTATTTTTACTGAACAAGGATTGGATCTAATTAACATTCAACTGACCAACATAATAAGAGAGGCACAAATTAAGCTAAAACAAATATAAGACAACATGACAACCTTTAAAGGTGGTTTTTGCTATTCAGCATTTCTTTTATTAACAACATTCTTTTTTTTTACATATAATGGATTTCTTTAATAAACATAAATAATGCCAGTGCTATTGCTTTAAACAGAATATAAATATTGCTACTACAAAAAAAGTTGGACTTCTTTTCCCCCACTAAAGTGCAGTCTGTTTATTTTATTGTCCAAGACATTTGAGCCAGCTCAACAAAGGTTTTCTGTCGGTGCTTAAAGGGACACAAGGCAGCATTTTTATGTTAATAAATCATCTTCGTAAGTCGGTATATGGTTAAATGACTCATTACATGACGAATGAAGACTCTCTCGCCCGCCCCTACCGTCTGTAGGAAGAATACCCCACTTGCAAGTTCGCTGTATCCGACCCGGTGTCCTTCAGTCTCGTATAGTCTTAGATATAGAACGCATTTACTCCCAGACACTAGGGGGAGCTAGTAGACAAATAATACTCAGACTTGCCTTGTGTGCCTTTAAGTATAGTGCACACCAGAACATTAAATCATTTTAATTGAACAACAGACATGCAACTCATTGCCTTTATGAGGTTAATTAATAAACCATCAGTATCGGCCTTTCTCATGCTATTGCCGATATGCCAATGGTTTAAAAATCATCAAAAATCGGCCGATAATATCGGCGGCCGATACATCGGTGCATCACTAACAAAAAGCATTTTTTATTTGCCTGAGCCTAGTTATTAACACAGATCTGGAGCACCAATCATTTACATATTTGCACAAATTTTCCACCTTTTGTTTGCGTAAGATTCTTATTTATGAACATTTGGTGTGTTGAATAAGCCTCCATGCCGTAACCCTCAGTCCCATTAGTGCTCATGCTGGACACCGCACAGCAGATTTCTCCCTGTAAGAAAAATGGAGAATTGAGCAAAGCTATAAATATAAATGCATTTTTTTATTGATTAACAATAAAGGGTACAAAGTACAAAAGTCACAGTATAAACATTATATAAATGTAACATTTATAAAAACTGTGACATAAACATTTACAAAGAAGCATGTAACAATGTTTAGTATTTTTGTTAATATTTTAAAGAAAGAAACAAGGAAAAGGAAAAAAAAGAGATTGTAAGACTTCAAGTTATGTGTCAGTTAAAGTATACAAATTTAAGTCTTTACATATTAAAGTAGTTTTTCTTGCTTTTTTGTTCAGTGAGGATTCAATAGTATTTACATACATGTTAAACTCCTTCAGAAATACATTTTAAAGTGGTTTAGTGTTGGTGAACTTACATTTGTGTATATAAAATTTGCACAGAAAGTAAATTAAGTTTACAATAAAGCAGATTTTTATCTGTAGACTCAGATTCATATCCCAGAACGATTTCTTTAAAAGTAATTAATATATCTTCCTGAATATTGTCATTAATGAACTTCTCAATTTTTTTCCAAAACTGTCTAGTATAATGACATGTCAAAAATAAGTGGTACACAGTTTCCATTTGAACTTGGCAAAGTGAACATCTAATATCAATATCAGTTTTATATTTCTTCATGAAATGTTTCACAGGGTAAAATTGATATATTAATTTAAAAGACACTTTATTATTAGGAAAATATTTTTGTTGAAGGGACCAAATTCTGTTCCAATCCAATTCTGAAATAATCTATTCCAATAAGAGATTATAGCTGGCACTGTAATAATTTTGAAGAAAAAGGGATCTAACTTTATAATTTTTATTCTTTTGATCAGAGAAACAGATTTTACCTGTGTAGAGCCCTGTATAATAAATTTAGTTTGATGTCTGTGTATCCATAAATTTCTGTGAGCTGTGCACAGTGCGCCCCCTTAAAAAAATTGGTGCATGACCTATGTGCATGACGCCCCTGCCTGCATGCGAACTTTAGCCCCGCCTCCTCCAGTTGCATTAGACAAACACTTTAAAAGAGTGAGCTCACATTTGCACAAAGCTCTGGTGTGTTAAAGATGTTAAACTTCAGCAAGTGTCATTCAATACTCATCACGGGAGCCAACAGAGGGCTCGGACTGGAGATGGTCCGACATTTGCTCAGTACCCCGGAAAGACCCAAAAAGATAATCGCAACCGCCCGGAATCCAGACGCTGCAGAGGTACTGTATGCCTAATCTGAAGTCAGAAAGCAACATTGTAACACATTACAGTTTAAGACATTAACGAGTGATTATCATTTGATTTTATTGCAGGATCTGCAAGCACTTGCCAAATCTCACCCAGAGGTCCATGTAGTAACTCTTGGTAAGTAAGTTTTCTGCTACATGTATCACATACATGTAAATAAGTAAGGACTTGCTTTAAACATTATTGCATTTTAAAAGAAAAAGGTCTTAAAAGTTCTTTGTAGAAGCGTGCAGATATGTCCAGCAGATGCAAAAGGACAGGAGTTTGCCATTTGTATTGCTGCTTGGAAAAAAAACACTAGCAAACACGTTTTTGTTCATTTTTGGTTTTTTGATTTATTGATATTTTAAATACCCAAGTACAGTTACATTTATATCATATGACATGTATGCATTTTGTTAATCACTTTAATACAAGTCCAAATGATGTCTTTAATATGAATTTAACCCTTGTGGGTTCATGGACAAAAAGCCACTAAATTAAACGGCTGTAAAAAAAAAATTATCAAATTTTATCAACATTGATCAAAATTTGTCAATATAAGATTTGTCACCAAAAATCATTCCATTTGCTGAAACACAAAGAAAGTTGTGGCCAAATTAAGACTCTAAAAAAAACAAAGATGGCCAAAAATGTCCCTACAACCCATAAGGGTTAATGTAATTATTAAAAACTGAATTAAGATTTTTAAATTCAAAACTGTACTAAGACACTTAAACTACCCTAAAAATGTTTTTGTATCCCCAGATGTAACGAGTGATGTAAGCGTGAATGATGCAGTTCAAGCAGTGAAGTCTATTGTGGGTGCTGATGGGTTAAATTGTTTAATTAATAATGCAGCTATTAACATCCACTGTGATTTGGACACCGTCACCCGAGATGTCATGATGAAAACATATGAGAGTAACACAGTGGCTCCTCTTTTTGTGACAAAGGTACTTTTTTGTTTATTATAGTCAAAGTAAAAAGTTAACTAACCAGGATTCTATGTAAGGAATAATTGAAGACGGGCCATTGAATTATAAGAAAATAATGCACACCCAAGGTGCAATGCGGACGACGCGAAGCGGAGTGCCGTTACACCACGGGTGTGCATTATTTTCTTATAATTCAAAGGACCGGAGTCAATTAATCCTCTTATACCACGATTAAACATTGCTTTGGTGTCTATTTTTAACACACTTTACAAGTTATGTGTGCGGTTATCAGAAATTAATGCATACCCATGGAACATTTCTCAGCCAATCAGAATGCAGCATTCAACAGACCCGTGGTATAGATGTATGAACTGATTTGTACACCTATAAGAAAACAGTTTATTTTTTAATTAAATTATTAGTGGTCTCTTGCAGGCTTTTCTGCCATTGCTGAGAGAGGCGGCGGGTCAGGGCAGTGGAATGGGAATTCACAGATCGGCCGTGATCAATGTGTCCTCTATTTTGGGGTCCGTTCAACTCAACTGGGGCGAGATGGGAGCTCCTAAGCTTTACGCTTACAGGCCAACTAAGGTGAGTTTTTATTGTAATGCATTTATTTGGTTGCAGTTAATGTAGGTTTACATGCATGATTTTGTGGTTTCTTTTAATTAAGAGTGCGCTAAACATGATTACAAGAAGTTTGGCAGTTGATCTGGAAGCAGAGGGAATTTTATGCGTCGCCCTGCACCCTGGTTGGGTGCGCACTGATATGGGCGGAGCAGATGTGAGTAGAATTTTTTTAATCTATGCAAATGGTTCACAAACTTTTTTGGCATGCTTCCCACCCTGGTGTACAGTGCATCCTTTGCCCCCCAAAATAAATTGTATGACATAAAACATACTAAAACTTAAAATTTTAATTAAACAAAACATTAAAGTATAGAACATATTGCTGTTGGTTAGTATTCTTTATTCTTTAAGGTGAATTTGAGACAAAAGTACAGAATGTCACATTTTATTTTTACAATTTAAAGATTTTTAAATGAAATGACTGCATTTTAACCAATCTTTCTATTTATTTATTATAAACAGGCAGATATGAGTGTGGAAGAGAGCATATCATCAGTGTTGCCTGTTATTTGTGGATTAACCGAGAAAGATCATGGTGGATTTGTGAGCTACAATGGGAAAACATTGCCCTGGTGATCTCCACACAGTGTGCAAGTGTGAATTTTTGGCGACCACTGATAAACGAATGGATTAAATATTCATGAATTTCCTCTTTCCACTTGTTTCTATATCCCTGTATGCAAGTCAATGGTTTGGGTGTAGTGTTACATAAATTATATAAATTTGTAAGGTTCTATAAAAAGATTATTGTTATGATCCTATGATGAAATGCAATGGTGCGTTTATACTGTCTTTAAAATAAATGCTGTTTGCTAATAGCCTGTCATGTTTTTTGACTTTTCATGAATATAAAAAATATGGCAGACAGATTGAGTCAAATGCCATTTAAGAATTTCTCCACATCAGCCTTCATGTTATTCTGATATATTTAAGTTACGTGGTTATATTGACAGATTAGCATCTTAATAACAGTGACCATGAATATAAGACCGCCTAAGGGAGAGAGTTCACGCTGTATAAGTGAAAGAGGACGGCAGACTGTAAAATTTGGACAAAAAGCATTTTTTATTTGCATGAGCCGTCATAGATATTACCACAGATCTGGAGCACCAGTCATTTACATATTTGCACAAATTTTTGACCTTTTGTTTGCGTAAGATTCTCATTTATGAACGTTTGGTGTGTTGAATAAGCCTCCATGCCTTAACCCTCAGTCCCACTAGAGCTCATGCTGGACAACGCAAAGCAGATTTCTCCCTGTGAGACAAATAGAGAATTGAGCAAAGCAGACTATAGATATAAATGTATGCATTTTTTTTATTTTTATTGATAAACTATAAAGAAAGAGTACAAAAGTCACAGTATAAGCATTATATAAATGTAACATTTATACAAACTGTGACAAACATTTGCAAAGAAGCATGTAACAATGTTTAGTAATGTATAGTTTGTTCAGTGAGGATTCAATAGTATTAACCTCTTACACTCTGAGGCTATTTTGGGGATTTCCGCCTGGATTTGGCCTACCCAATTTCAAAAGCTTCCCATACCCACAAGCAGAGGTGCACATACAAAAGTTTGGTATCATTTTACAGGAAACCCTTTGAAATTACATAAAACACTGTTAGAAGTGCTCAACATGGTTGTATGTGTTGTCAGTCCTCTAATAAACAAAAAAATAAATAGGCGCTTTTTGATGTTTTTTTCTAAAGTCTGTATTTAAAAGTGTATGACTCTGGCCCTGAGTGGTAACGAAACCTGCAGACAGTTTTGTTTGATTCCAGCAATTGCCAGCTTACAGTGGAAAAAGGATTTTTTTCTCTATCATAATAAATGCAAAAGTTATTTTACTCCAACTGATGGGAGGAATAATACCCTTTTTGTATACAATTTCTGCCTAAAAACATTTGAAGTGCTCCCATAACCACATACAGTGGAATAAATGCAATATCTTTATATCATTTTGCAGAAAACCCTTTGACGTTACATAAAAAGCTGCTGTTTGTGACAAATAATGTTATTTATGTTGGTTTTCATATGATAAAACACAAAATTTTCTTTTTTATGTTGTAAATACTGCCTTTGATAGTGTATAACTCTGGTTCTGGATGCTCTAGCAGACTGCAGACAGTTCTGGTTGTTAGCAGCAGCAGACAGTAAACACCCAAAAAAAAAAATGAACTCTTTAGCATGTCGCATTCAAAAGATATTCTTATTTTACTAAAGGGTGCGAAAATACATTTTTCATATAAATATTAATTTTTTGTTTTGCACATATAATAAATAGCAAAAGATTAATTATGCACACAACCAAAGAAAATGCTGTGAATGGACTCATTGTTTAGAGTAGGACCTAAAATAAAAGATGGTGTATCATTTGTGGCTATATGTGCTGTCTGAGGCAGTCCACACTCAAGTTTCTCATATGTTTACAAAAGACCATTTTTTACCTTATTATTCATTCGACGATTGTTGGATATGTGTTAATAATAGAGCAAAAATAACGATGTAGCCTTATTCCTGAGAATGAGAGCTTTCATGTGATATAAGACTTGCCCATGTTTGTCATACTTGAAAAATATGAAATATGTGAATATTAAATCATATAATAAATTGTCGGGGGGGTGATAGTGTAAATTAAGTGTAAATAACTTTCTTACAGTAAAACATATCTCAAAGTGATGCATATCTGCAGAAAGTAGAGACTCTAAGCTTTCAAACAGTATCTCATAAACTCAGCAAAAAAAGAAACGTCCTCTGACTTTCAACTGGTTTTACTTTCAGTAAACTTAATGTGTGTAAATATTTGATTGAACACTAAAAGAGTTAACATCGTAAGACATAAACTAAAAATGTTACACAGACATGTGACTAACAGAAATAGAATAATGTGTCCCTGAATGAAGGAAGGCTCAAAATCAAAAGTACCAGTCAGTATCTGGTGTGGCCAACAGCTGCTTGAAGTACTGCAGTGCATCTCCTCCTCATGGACTGGACCAGATTTGTCAGTTCTTGCTGTAAGATATTACCCCACCCTTCCACCAAGGCCCTTGCAAGTTCCTGGACATTTCTGGGGGGAATGGCCCTAGCCCTCACCCTGCGATCCAACAGGTCCCAGATGTGCTCAATGGGATTGAGATCCGGGCTCTTCGCTGGCCATGGCAGAACACTGATATTGCTGTCATGCAGAAACTCACGCACAGAACGAGCAGTATGGCTGGTGGCATTGTCCTGCTGGAGGATCATGTTCGGATGAGCATGCATAAAGGGTACCACATGAGGGAGGAGGATGTCTTCCCTGTACCGCAAGGCATTGAGATTGCCTCATCAGTGAAGAGCACTTTTTGCCACTCCTGTCTGGTCCAGCGAAGGTGGGTTTGTGCCCATAGGCGGCGTTGTTGCTGATGATGTCTGGTAAGGACCTGCCTTACAACGGGCCTACAAGCCCTCAGTCCAGCCTCTCTCAGCCTATTACGGACAGTCTGAGCACTGATGGAGGGATTGTGTGTTCCTGGTGTGACTCGAGCAGTTGTTGTGGCCATCCTAAACCTGTCACGCAGGTGTGATATTCGGATGTACCGATCCTGTGCAGGTGTTGTTACAGGTGGTCTTCCACTGCGAGGATGATCAGCTGTCCTTCCTGTCTCCCTGTATCGCTGTCTTAGGCGTCTCACAGTGCGGACATGGCAATTTATTGCCCTAGCCACAGGGGCGGATCTAGAAAATTATTTATGGGGTGGCAAGGGGGTGGCATGAGAACTACAAAGGGTGGCAATGAAGTAAGCGTCCTTGCATGGTTGTCGTGGATTCAAGAAATTATATACTGTATATACTATATTCTGTGAACACTGGACCTCAAATTTTTATAACATTAATAAACGCAACAACAAATGTTCCTATAAGTAAGTACCCAAGCAGCTACCTTTAGCATCTCTGTAGCACCCTTTGTCTTAATACTAAGTTAATACATACAGCTTATCAATATCTAAAAACACTGACTGGTTGAACATAATGGTATAAAGACAGTTATATAAATAAAATAGGATTGCCTAGTTTATATTTATTGTAAGAGCTATAATCCATATTTAGAATTTATTATTTTCATATTTTTTATTATGTAATTTTGGTTCAATAAGGTTTGTAAATAAGTCAGTTCCTGTTGTGTGTATTATATTTATCTGGTTTATATTTGTTCCTACTGCGCATGTGCAGTTACGTCATTGTTTGTAGTTCACTTAAAGAGTTGTCGACGCATATGCTATACGTGCTCATAATTAGTGGAAGAACACAAGCTTTTGACCGTCTCTCTATCATCTCATTATTTTGTTATATAGCATATTTAAGTTTATCGATCTCTTCAAATAAGTTGTTGAGAAAACATCGTTGGATTATGCTGTATTTGCAAATGTGAGTGTTTATTGAAATTTTGGAAGAAGAATAAATCACTGTAAAGGAATAAGGACTTTGAGTGATATATACAAGAAAGCAAGATACGCGTCAAAACTGGTGGAAAACAAATAAGAATCTCACATGTTCCTTACATGTAAGTCAAAAGCTTTCTACGTTGTTTAAGCAAAAAGAAATTACTGCAAGTGCGCATTATAGAGCACGTTAGAAGACCATGCACGTGGAGTCAGAAGGGCTAATTTGCTACGGATCATGTCATGCAATGTTGTGTTCAATGAAGTTATGACTGAAGGGAGATCGATCATATTACTGCATGCAAGAAGTGTTGATGAACAACTTAATTCATAAGTTAATTTGCACGTGTTGAAGTTTAATATAATGGCGGACGGCAAAGACGACGATGAAGATGCTATTACACAGACTCAACGCAAGAGGGCGCCAACCGTCAAGGGTTTGGAAGAGAAACTCCACTTAAAGATAAATGCCAGAAGAAGCAAGTTGAGACAATTAACTGCAAAATCAAACGAGATTGAACTGCTCATGGAGAATGCTTGCAATTTACTTGATGTGGAAAATATACAGTTTAAAGTCTACAAACAGTTGTTTGAAGAATTTGTTGAAATTAATGGATCAGTGTTGCTGTATTTAGTTGATGAAGAGCATGATGCAGATCAGAATTTCTGGTTTCAACCCAAATTATTATGCTGTCAAAAATTCATGGAAAAAGTGGACTTGTGGATTAAAGAAACCAAGACAAGTTTAAAGACATCTCAAACTTGTGACAATGAAGTCACAGCTATGGACAGTATTTCAATGGTGTCTTGCAAGTCAAACACTTCTAGTAAGTCAGGAAGTAAAGCAACTTCTGTTTCCAAAAAATCATCAATATCTAACGCATCCTCAGCTCGTCTTAAGGAAGAAGCTAACAGAGCAGCTTTGTTGGCTAAAGCAGCCACTTTGAAGGAAAGGCAGGAGTTGGAAATGAAAGAGGCAAAGTTAAAGGCTGAAATGGAAAAGTTGGAAATAGAAACAGCTCTTGCAATGTCTTCAGCTAAAATTAAAGTGTATCAAGATTGTGAAGATCAGCAACAGTATGCAGGTCAAAATGAGGGTATCCAACCAGCTGCTGCATGCATTCCAAAACTGGAGCAATATGAATGTGACAAATACAGTGTATCATCAAGACATGTCAAAAAGTCACCGCATCATGAGGTAACATACCAAAGTATGCCTGTAAGTGTCAGACCTAAGAAAACAAATACTTCTAAGGAAAAGTCATCAGCAGTCAATGAAGTATATGGTCATAATGATGAAACATCAGAACTTCAAAGAGTGATGCAACGTCAGACAGATATCACAGCAATGCTAGTGAAGAACCAACAGATGTCCTGTCTACCTCAACGTGATGTTCCTTTGTTTCATGGAGATCCACTTGAGTTCAGGTCTTTTATGAAAGCGTTCAAACATGCTGTTGACTCCAGAGCTGACAGCAGTGCTGACAAACTGTACTTCCTGGAGCAGTATACTAGAGGTGAGCCCAGAGATCTTGTAAAAAGTTGTCAGCATATGCCAGATGACCGTGGTTACGCAGAAGCAATGAAACTTTTGCATGAGAAGTTTGGAAATGAACTACAAATTGCAACAGCCTTAATGCAAAAAACATTAAAATGGCCTGAAATAAAGTCTGAGGATGGAAAGTCTTTAAGTGCATTTTCATTGTTCTTAATCACTTGTCGCAATGTAATGGAGGACATTGAATATATGGATGAGTTGGATAATCCTACCAACATGAGGATTATTATCTCAAAGCTACCATACAAGTTGCGCGAAAGATGGAGAGCATATGCTTACGAGTACGAGGAGCACAACAAAAGAAGAGCCAAGTTCATTCAGCTGGTGGAGTTTGTTGACCGACAAGCAAAGGTAATATCAAACCCACTTTTTGGAGATCTGGATGCTTTGGCAGGTGATAAAAAACACACCAACAAGTTTCTTCAAGGAACAAAGCAAAAAAGAGAAGGAAGAAAGAGCAGCAGTTTTGTAACTGACATCAAACAGGTTGGTGAAACTCAAAAGGACACGACTGCGATAAAACCCAACAGCACGTTAGTCATCAGTGCCTTCACAAAACCTTGTGCTTTCTGTGAGAAAAGCCATACCTTGGAGCAATGTTACCAGTTCGGTGCTAAAGCATATAAAGACAAACTGGACTTTTTAAGAAAGAGTGGATTTTGCTTTGGATGCTTAGTTAAAGGACACTTAAGCAAAGATTGTAACAGAAGAAGTACATGTCAGCTGTGCGCAAAGAAACATCCTAGCATGTTACACTTAACCACACAAGACAGGATTCCTGAGAAGGAAATGGTTAAAGTTGAAAAGACTGATGTTAACACTTTACCTGCCACAGTGAGTCATGAGACAAGTGCCTGCACCGGGTCTGAAGACAATTGTGTTCTTGCCATAGTACCGGTCAAGATAAAGTCCAGAAAGAGTGATAAGTGTGTGGAAGTGTATGCCTTTATGGACCCAGGCAGCTCGGCCACTTTCTGTACTGATGCACTAGCAAGACGATTGAATGTCCAGGGTAGAAAAATTGACATGATGCTAAGCACTATGAACTCAAAGCAACGAGTGGAAAGTTATGTACTCACTGACTTGGAGGTGAGTGGATTGGAAGAGAACAACTTCATTGAGCTTCCCAAAGTGTTTACACAAATGAGCATACCAGTGTCAAAGGAAAACATTCCACAACAACATGATGTTGACAAATGGCCATACCTCAGCGAAGTGAAGTTGCCTCACATTGAGGCTGAAGTGGAAATCCTCATAGGAAACAAAGAGTTCAAGCTTCTAGAGCCTTGGAAAGTAATTAACAGTAAGCATGATGGGCCATATGCAGTGAAAACTGCCCTTGGATGGATTTTAAACGGACCTCTTAGAGAACCTGTTGAAGAAAGCATGCATGCAGATGCACAAGCAAGCATTACAGTCAACAGAATCTCCATTGAGAGTGTGGAACAGATGCTGATACAACAGTACAACCACGATTTTCCTGAAAGAGATTGTGATGACAGAGCTGAATTGTCGCAGATGGATCACCAGTTTATGGAATCTGTGTCTAACTCAGTGCAGTTTTACGATGGCCACTATTACATTGACCTTCCTATCAGGAAAACTGTTCCCCAAATGCCTAACAATCGAAATGCTGCTGTTCAGCGAGCACTGAATATCAAGAAGAAATTTCAGAGAAATCCCTCCTTTCATGCAGAGTACACAAGTTTCATGAACGACATGCTAAGCAAAGGCTATGCAGTCAAAGTGAATAAATCACACTTAAGTCGTCAAGACGGTCAAGTTTGGTATATACCTCACCACGGTGTATACCATCCTCAGAAGAAGAAACTAAGAGTGGTCTTTGACTGTGCTGCCAGTTTTCAAGGAGTGTCTTTAAATAGTGAGCTCCTACAGGGTCCAGACATGACAAATTCACTTATTGGAGTGCTTACTCGCTTCAGACAAGAGTCGGTTGCCATGATTGCAGATGTTGAAGCTATGTACTATCAAGTGAGAGTTCCTGAAAAGGATAGCGACATGCTTCGTTTCCTATGGTGGCCAAATGGAGATGTAAATCAGGACTTGGAGGAATACAAAATGGTTGTCCACCTCTTTGGAGCCAAGTCTTCTCCTAGTGTAGCTAATTTTGCCCTTAGGAAAACAGCAGAAGACAATCGTACCAAGTCATCGGTCGAAGCAGTCAATACAGTTCTCAAGAACTTTTATGTAGACGACTGTTTAAAGTCTGTTTCAAGTTCTTCTCAAGCAGTTACACTGTACAAAGACCTCACAAAACTGTGCGCGAGTGGAGGATTTCATCTTACTAAATGGGCAAGCAACAGCCGTGCTCTGTTGGCCTCTGTTCCAGAAAGTGAAAGAATTGCAGGTGTCAGAGACTTGGATTTGAGTAAAGATGCACTTCCTGCAGAGAGAGCATTAGGAGTGTTATGGTGTGCCAATTCAGATGTGTTCAAATTCAAGATTAATTTGAAAGAAAAACCTGTGAACAGAAGAGGAATCCTGTCAGTCACAAGCTCCATCTATGACCCCTTGGGCTTCCTAGCACCTGTAATATTGCCATCAAAGATTCTAATGCAACAGTTGTGCAAAGAAAAACTCACATGGGATGAGGACATTCCAAAACAGTGTGCAGAAAGATGGACTTCTTGGTTACGAGGGTTAAATCAGTTAGCTGACTTCAGTGTAACAAGGTGTATAAAACCAGTGGACTTTGGAGTGCCCACCTCTGCACAACTGCATCACTTCTCGGATGCAAGTGAGGTAGGATATGGAGTTGTCTCATACCTCAGATTGTTGAATGCTGATGGACTCGCACACTGTGCCTTCGTGATGGGGAAATCTCGTGTGGCGCCATTAAAGCAGACCACCATTCCACGTATGGAGTTGACTGCTGCTGTCGTTGCTGTTAAAACGGACAAGATGCTGAAAGAAGAATTGGAACTAGACTTACATGACTCTGTATTCTGGACTGACAGCACCACTGTTTTGAGATATATTGACAATGAAGGTCTTCGCTTCAAAACGTTTGTTGCAAACAGAATTGCCACCATACGAGAGTCAACTAGACCACAACAGTGGAGATACATCAATACATCTATGAATCCAGCAGATTGTGCATCAAGGGGACTTACTTGTGAAAAGTTCATGAAAAACGTGAGCTGGATCAATGGTCCTTCTTTCCTCAAAGAACCAGAAAGCAACTGGCCCGAGTCAAATTGTGATCTATCAAAAAAAGTAGATGACAGTGAAGTGAAACACTCAGCTTCAGTAAATCTTGTGTATGCAGTGGATGGCACAGATGCTGTGAACAAATTGATCAACTATTACTCTGACTGGTACAAGTTAAAGAGAGCCGTGGCATGGATCCTTAGATTCAAAGACAGCTTCGTACAACACAGCTTAAACAAAAAAGGCCTGAGTTGTAAAACAAATTCCCCAGCAGAAAACTGCAAGGCTCTAACAATGCAGGACTTAACACGAGCTGAAAATGAGATCATCAAGTTCACTCAAAAACAAAAATTCAAGGAAGAAATGTCAATGTTGCAAAAAGGTAACACATCTGTGAAAAAGAACAGCTGCCTTTCTAAAATGGATCCTACACTTCAGGATGGATTGCTAAGAGTTGGAGGTCGTCTTGGTAGATCTGCAATGTCTGAACATTCAAAGCATCCAATCATTTTACCCAAAGACTCACATGTCACAACTTTAATCTTAAAAGACATTCATGAGAGAATTGGACATTGTGGACGGAACTACATGCTTTCAAGGTTGCGACAGAAATTCTGGCTTCCTTCTGCAAACTCCATTGTAAGAAAGCTTCTTTCCAGATGTGTAACATGTAGAAAGATCAGAGCAAAGGCATCAGAGCAGAAAATGTCAGAGCTGCCACTTGACAGAATCATTCCAGATCAACCACCCTTTACCAACGTCGGGGTTGACTACTTTGGACCGTTTGAGGTCAAACAAGGTAGAAGTAATGTTAAAAGATATGGGGTTCTGTTTACCTGCTTAACAACAAGAGCTGTGCATATTGAAGTTGCACATACTTTAGACACAGACTCGTGTTTAAATGCCATCCGACGCTTTGTAAGCAGGAGAGGCCAAGTGTCAATCATGAGAAGTGACAATGGCACTAATTTCGTTGGTGCTGAAGTTGAATTGCGCAAAGCCATTCAGCAGTGGAATCAATCAAAAATTGAAAGCACTCTCTTGCAAAAGGGAATACAGTGGATGTTCAACCCACCTTCTGGATCTCATTTCGGTGGAGTGTGGGAAAGACAGATAAGGTCTGTTAGAAAAATCCTAAAATCTGTGCTGAAAGAACAAACACTTACTGATGAGAGCTTGCATACATTCCTGTGTGAAGTGGAAGCAATAATAAACGACAGACCACTTACCATTTCAACGGATGATCCCGCCGATCCAGAACCTTTAACACCTAATCACCTGTTATTAATGAAAGGACAACAAGCCTTACCTCCTGGACTTTTCAAAAAAGAGGACATGTATGCACGTCGCAAGTGGAAACAAATTCAATATCTTGCTAACCTATTCTGGAAGCGGTGGGTGCGTGAGTATTTGCCTTTGCTTCAGGAGCGGCAAAAATGGACACAGGTAAAGAAAAACCTTAAAGTTGGAGATGTTGTCTTGATAATAGATGACTCGTCACCAAGAAACTCATGGATCTGTGGAAGAATCATGAAAACGTTCCCAGATAACAAAGGACTGGTAAGACGTGTGTTGGTTAAAACTAAGACCAATACCTTGGAAAGGCCTGTTGACAAGTTGTGCCTTATTTGTGAAATGGACAGTTAACACTTCTCAAATAAAAAAGAGTGTTTCTCTGCCTTAAAGGACTGATAATAGACACTTATTGTCTTTAACGTGATGCATAATGTACATATTTCTTTAGCATGGCTCTATCGTTTTTGTTAAAAAAAAAAAAAAAGTTAATTGTCAGTCTGCTTGCCTGTCAATTAGGGGTGGGTATGTAAGAGCTATAATCCATATTTAGAATTTATTATTTTCATATTTTTTATTATGTAATTTTGGTTCAATAAGGTTTGTAAATAAGTCAGTTCCTGTTGTGTGTATTATATTTATCTGGTTTATATTTGTTCCTACTGCGCATGTGCAGTTACGTCATTGTTTGTAGTTCACTTAAAGAGTTGTCGACGCATATGCTATACGTGCTCATAATTAGTGGAAGAACACAAGCTTTTGACCGTCTCTCTATCATCTCATTATTTTGTTATATAGCATATTTAAGTTTATCGATCTCTTCAAATAAGTTGTTGAGAAAACATCGTTGGATTATGCTGTATTTGCAAATGTGAGTGTTTATTGAAATTTTGGAAGAAGAATAAATCACTGTAAAGGAATAAGGACTTTGAGTGATATATACAAGAAAGCAAGATACGCGTCAAAACTGGTGGAAAACAAATAAGAATCTCACATGTTCCTTACATTTATGTAAAACATATTTGAAAGGCAAACATCTCTTTCTCTCATAACCCTCATCTTTAATCCTTTCACTCACTTCATGATGGATTTCTGTCTTTTCACTTCTTTTTAGCTCTTTGCCATCCATATGTTTCTTTCCTTCATTACTTCATCTATTCTTTTCCCTTCCACAACATATTTTTCTGTTTTATTTGTACCTTCCACTCCCGTAGTATTTGATTTTTCTATTCTTTTTGGTAAAAAGAATGGATATCAGCCTTTCTTTTAATAATATCCTGGAAAATGCCGCATTAAGTTGTCTTTCAAGCTTTCTAAACATACACAACACTGAATAGTTTTGTCTCCTTAACGAAGACAAATAAAAACATTAGACTATATCATAACGAGCGATTTCATATGCACGTATGGAATATTTTGATTGATGCAGTAGCTAACAAGACATGACGGGCTAGAAAGAACTGCTTAAAAGATATTTACTGCTTACACAAACCTGCAGTTCAGTTGTTTTAACTACCAAGCAACTACCTCGTGCAATATTTAATATCAATTTAATTTTTTTTTATTTATCCTGATGCAACATTATTTATCTATAAATATGACCGTATTTAGTACTCTGATTTGCCGATGTGATGCTCAACTTAACCACTTTAAGACACTAAAGAGAATTTGTTTTGGCAGCATGTGATGATGTGAGGCGCTTTATTAGATCAGAATTACTCGCTACAGACGTGAAGAGACTCTTTCTTCATGAGCATAAGTTGCACGTTAATAATCATTCTTGCCTTTAACCTCAACGATGGAAAAGTAACGTTTGTGCTTTTTATACTTTGTGTTTGCGTCCGCTACCTTTGTTTTGAGCTCGTTGTACTTCCCATCGCTCTGTTGTTGCGGGTTTGTGCGACTCGGAAGGGATGGACTGCAGCGCGAGAACCGGGCTGCATGTGAGTGCCTTGGATGGGGCGATGCATCCTTTCACCGCAGTTTCCAAACGTCTCCAACCACGCCAGAAAAGATCGCTATTTGTCCTAGTCGCTTTTTTAATAAAGTCGCTAAAGGGGTCTAAAAAGTTTCTTAATCTAGCGACCAAGTCACTAAGTTGGCAAATCTGCGCGGACTTTTTTTACACTGTAAAAGACTTTCTGCTCGGACTGACTGCATGCTTGTGTATGAACTCTGCTGCCTCTGGTTGGCTAACGATGGAAATTAAGCCAATCACCATCAGCTACGTGGTTGTCCCACCCCGTCTAAGACACACACACCAATCATCGTCAGATATGTGTCTCCCACCCCCAAACACACGCAGAGAAAAACTACATTGCCTTTCTGGTTAAAAGAGCCTACTCGGGTATAAATTATATATATTAGGATACCCGCGCTGGGGTGGCATATGGGGTGGCAATGCTTTTATTTAGGGTGGCAACTGCCACCCCGTGCCACCCCGGTAGATCCGCCCCTGCCTAGCCACATCAGCAGTCCTCATGCCTCCCTGCAGCATGCCTAATGCACGTTCATGCAGATGAGCAGGGACCCTGGGCATCTTTCTTTGGGTGTTTTTCACAGTCGGTAGACAAATCTCTTTAGTGTCCTGCGTTTTTAGAACTGTGACATTAAATGCCTACTCTCTGTAAGCTGATAAGGTCTTAACGACCATTCCACAGGTGCATGTTAATTAAATGATTATGGTTAATTGAACATGCATGGAACACAATGTTTAAACCCTTTACAATGAAGATCTGTAAAGTTATTTGGATTTTTAGAACATTATTGTTGAAATACACAGTCCTGAAAAAGGGACGTTTCTTTTTTTGCTGAGTTTATGTGGTACTGGGTCCATGACAGACCATTAAAAATTAAAGGAATATTTTATATTAAGTAAAAATAAGATAATTCTGGACCCGGTACAGGGTCCACAGAGTCAAACAAGTTAAAATACATGTTAAACTCCTTCAGAAATACATTAAAAAGTGGTTTAATGTTGGTGAACTTACATTTGTGTATATAAAATTTGCACAGAAAGTAAATTAAGTTTACAATAAAACCGATATTTTTATCTGTAGACTCAGATTCATATCCCAGAACGATGTCTTTAAAATTAAAAATTAATATATATCTTCCTGAATATTGTCATTAATGAACTTCTCAATTTTTTTCCAAAACTGTCTAGTATAATGACATGTCCAAAATAAGTGGTGCACAGTTTCCATTTGAACTTGGCAAAGTGAACATCTTATATCAATAACCGTTTTATATTTCTTCATGAAATGTTTGACAGGGTAAAATTGATATATTAATTTAAAAGACACTTTATTAAGAAAATTTTTGTTGAAGGGACCAAATTTTGTTCCAATTCAAATTATTAAATAATCTATTCCAATAAGAGATTATAGGTGAAGAAAAAGGGATCTAACTTTATTATTTTTATTCTTTTGATCAGAGAAACAGATTTTACCTATAAGAGTTTATTTTGCATCAGGAGAGGAGGCATATATAAATGTATGCATTTTTACTAGTTTGCACTCACTGATGTCATCCCATAATAAGCTTCCTGTGATGGCCATGGGCCACTTATGGAGCCATATGACTGGCCCACTACATGTTGATAATGGCTAGATTGAGCAACCCATTATTCAGGATATGATCTGGAGCTTAGATGAGAAACTGGAGGTAACCGATCACATGTACTGTAAGTGGATGGATAAACCTGTAAGTGCCATAGTCTTCAGCCCTGAGGGATTCCTCCATCCTGGAATATTCTGTGTGCATCCCATGATTGAAGGAATCTGTCATCCTGGGACTTCCATGGGTGTGGTGTAAGGGAATGTGAGAGTTTGGGGATAAGTCTCTTCTGTAGCTGTACTCTTGCCCCTCCAGCTGACTCATTGCTTTAATATAGACAGTAGAGGGCGCTGCGGTCACAAAAGCGTAAAGGTACAAAATTAAAACCTAAATATGTAAATTCTGTATGATTTTTTCTTCTTTTTGCTAGTCAAAACTGTACCTAATAACGAAGTAGTAGCATAACGTTTGACAGAACGTGAGCGTCTCTTTTTTCATAAACGGGTTTGGTGTGCAGCAGGCTTATTTTGACAAAACACAGGTGTTGTGGGGTACAGCATTCGGAGAAACATCAAAAGGCGGCCGCCAAGTTCAACATCACTCGAAAACTTAAATAATCCCTCCCTCCCCGTATAGGAGAGCGATTCGCAAAGTAAAATCAACTCATGTACGGCAGCTGTAAGGAACTCAGCAATTCACAAAAGGCCCACACTCCTGAATTAACCTCCTTTTATAACTCTAATATGAGACAGGTGATGCGCATTTTCTCTCTCTCCGCGGGACACGGAGAGCAACTTCGCTCCTCCCATTCATTTGGGTTGAGAGTCTTACACATGATTAGACAAACACTTAAAAGATTGAGCGCGCAAAGATTTTGGTGTTCTAGTAAAATTAGTGGATTGGAAAGACAGGAGGAAACATGGTTTTCAAGACTGAGGATGGGACATACAAGTTTAAATAGTGGATTACATATTATAGGAAAACATCAGACTGGAATATGCACAAACTGTGGAGTAACAGAAAATGTAAAACACATACTTCTAGAATGCACACAATACACCAGGGAAAGGGAAAACATGAAGAAAGCGGTAAATAAAGACTTAACAATGGAAAACTTATTGAGTGTAACCAGTACACAGTCCTCAGTTAGGGCGGTTATAGCTTTCCTTAAAGAAACCCAATTAGCAAGTAGAATTTAGTTTTCGTCCTTTATTTTTTTTTTTATTTTTTTTTTTTTTATAAGTATTTTTATTCCATCCCAATGTGATCACACCTCAGTCCAGTAGATGGCGGTAATGCACATTGATTGCAAACTGCCAATAAAACTCATCGAAGAAGAAGAAGATTTTGGTGTTTTAAAGATGTTAAACTTCAGCAAGTGTCATTCAATACTCATCACGGGAGCGAGCAGAGGGCTCGGACTGGAGATGGTCCGACAGTTGCTCAGTACCCCGGAAAGACCCAAAAAAAATCATCGCAACCGCTGCAGAGGTACTGTATGCCTGATCTGAAGTCAGAAAGCAACATTAAAGCACATTACAGTACATAAACGAGTGATTATCATTTGATTTTATTGTAGGAACTGCAAGCACTTGCCAAATCTCATCCAGAGGTCCATGTAGTAACTCTTGGTAAGTGCATGTATCCCATACATGTGAATAAAAATTAAGGACTTGCTTTAAACATTATTGCATTTTAAACGAGAACTTTTAAAAGGGTTGCGTCTGCAGATATTTGTCCAACAGGTTAAGACAAAGGACAGGCGTTTGTCATTTGCATTGCTGCTCGCGGAAAAAAACACTAACAAACACGTTTTTTGCCTTTTACATATCACACTAGAAAAGGTCTAATATTTAAATACCAAAGTGCTGTTGCATTTATGGCCGTTTCTATAACTATAGGGGCACCTTTAGCCTTGTTAATTTGTATAAAATAAAAAAACTTGCTCAAAAGTCACCCAACAGAGTCAGATAAGTTTAAGAAATTTGTCTAAGGTCTGTAAGAGGAGAAACTTAGATTACAAGGGAAATTGTTAATATTTTACATTTTTTCAGACCTGCAATGAACAAATGTCATTTCCACCACATCTTTATACAGCTGTTATTTAAAAATAGAATAACTAATGCCATTCCAGAATAGTTTTACCATTTTTGTTTCCCCACAATGTACAATAATTATACATTTGTCAATTAGATAAATTAACTGCCCTAAGGACCAAATGCTGAACTGTAAGCCTGTCACACTCTAAACTTTAATATTGGTTTTAGTAAGAGCTTATTAAGCAAATAAATGAATCACTTAAGTTGTTAAGTAAAGCATGATCTCATAAATTGTGCATACATTTTTAATGTGTGATGAACTTTTTAAATATTTAAAAAATGTGTGTGGTGATGGAAAGACAGGGTGGTGGTGGAAATGACATGATGTGGAAATGAGTTATTGTGAACATAGAGAAACAGTAGAGATATTCATTAGAAAATTTTTGAAACCTATTAAACTCGATTCACAAAGTCATTAAACATAACCACACCTGTTTTTAAGTGTAGTGTTGAGTTTGAGTCTTCCCTACCCCTCTCCCGCTCCACCCACTTCCTCATTGTCAGCTGATGATGACTTTTGCCTTTTCACCAACTAAAAATAATCCCTCAGCAACCAATTTTCTACACCACAAACCTCAGGACACACTACTACACTTGTATCCGAAATCCATTTTTTTTCTCCACTGAGTGACACTGAAGTATGGGTGCTCTTAATGCACGTCTGATCATCAAAGCCTCGTTTGTTTGACTCGCACATCATCAACACCTCCCTGCTTACTGGCATGTTTCCATTCACTTTTAAGCAGGCCCTGGTCACTTGCTTAAAAAAGCTACATTTGAATAAAAACAAAGATGGCCAAAAATGTCCCAACAACCTATAAGGGTTAATGTAATTAAAAATTGAATACGTTTTTTTTTTATTCAAAACTGTACTAAGACACTTAAACTACCCTAAAAATGTTTTTGTATCCCCAGATGTAACCAGTGATGTAAGCGTGAATGATGCAGTTCAAGAAGTGAAGTCTATTGTGGGTGCTGATGGGTTAAATTGTTTAATTAATAATGCAGCTATTAACATCCACTGTGATTTGGACACCGTCACCCGAGATGTCATGATGAAAACATATGAGATCAACACAGTGGCTCCTCTTTTTGTGACAAAGGTACTTATTTCTTTATTATAGTCAAAGTAAAAAGTTAACTAACCAGGATGGACATACTGATACATACATAAGAAACATAGTTTAATAATTGAATTATTTGTGGTCTCTTGCAGGCTTTTCTGCCATTGTTGAGAGAGGCGGCGGGTCAGGGCAGTGGAATGGGAATTCACAGATCGGCCGTGATCAATGTGTCCTCTATTTTGGGGTCTGTTCAACTCAACTGGGGCGAGATGGGAGCTCCTAAGCTTTACGCTTACAGGCCATCTAAGGTGAGTTTTTATTGTTATGCATTTATTTGGTTGCAGGTAGGTTTACATGCATGATTTTGTGGTTTCTTTCAATTAAGAGTGCGCTAAACATGATTACAAGAAGTTTGGCAGTTGATCTGGAAGCAGAGGGAATTTTATGCGTCGCCCTGCACCCTGGTTGGGTGCGAACTGATCTGGGCGGAGCAGATGTGAGTATGTGAGAATTTAATGGTTCTCAAACTTTTTGGGCATGCCTCCCACCCTTAATTAAACAAAACATTAAAGTATACAACATATTGCTGTTGGTAAGTACCCTTTATTCTTTAAGGTGAATTTGAGACAAAAGTACAGAATGTTACATTTTATTTTTACAATTTAAAGATTTTTAAATGAAATGACTGCATTTTAACCATTCTTTCGATTTATTTATTATAAACAGGCAGATATGAGTGTAGAAGAGAGCATATCATCAGTGTTGCCTGTTATTTGTGGATTAACCGAGAAAGATCATGGAGGATTTGTGAGCTACAATGGAGAAACGTTGCCCTGGTGATCTCCACACAGTGTGCAAGTGTGAATTTTTGGTGACCACTAATGAACGAATATTTGGATTAAATATTCATGAATTTCCTCTTTTCACTTGTTTCTATATACCTGTATGCATGCGAGTCAATGGTTGTGGGTGTAGTGTTACATAAATTATATACATTTATAAGAATATATAGAAAATCTTATTGTTATGACCCTATGATGTAATGTTATGGTGCGTTTATACTGTCTTTAAAATAAACACTGTTTGCTAATAGCCTGTCACGGTTTTTTACTTCATGAATATAAACCATGAGGCAGACAGATTGAGTCAAATGCCATTTATCAGCCATATTATTCTGATATATTAAAGTTACGTGGTCATATTGACAGATAAGCATGTTGAGAACAGTGCACTGAAGAAGACCATTAATATAAGAGAGCCTATACGTACAACATAAAATATTATACATTCACTTTTTCACCACACCTAATCATTGTGTCATCAAAGAAATACCTTTCATAAGAAGAAATTGTCTTTCACAATGCAATGTTCACAATACTTTTGATATGCTTCTCATCTCATTTGCGTTAATACATTTGACCAGCACTAAATCCAACTGATCTTAATGGTTAATCACTAAACCATTTTGTAAACCTATATATTTTCATTTAAGCAATATAGGCCTATATGGATTTTGAGAACTACGTAAATAAAATGTTTGTTTGTACGAATACATAAATTATGATAAATACTCTTTATTGCTAAATGATTTTACATAGTTGTAACCACAACTGGTCATTACAGTAGATATACTGTAAAAGTGGGGGTGTAAACACTGGCAATTTCTTTCAACATGAAGCAGGACAAATAGCAAGGAATAAGAGCTTGTTGAGAAGGGATCCATCAGAGAGGTGGGCATGGGCACCAACAGAGAGGTCAAAGTGGTGGACGAAAACCCATGGCCAAATGCTCAAGACAGGCTTGATCCAAATTGTAGTAATGTAATGTGCGCACTAAATGGAGTTATGTTTTGTTCTCATTTAGTTACATTATAGAAAGTATACCTATGTTACAATTATATCTGAAAATTAAAAACTAATTTGTCCAAATGATTGTAGAGGATGTCTTTATTGATCCTTCACTTGATTACACATAGGATGGATATTTTAGAAATGATAGATTATGTAAATGTTGTGTAATGTACAATAGAATACAATACAAACTTTATTTTTATGAGAACTGGTGTAATCCTCTCACACTTCTTTGTGTGCGTCAGAAGTCTAGCTGCAGAATTTTGCAATAATTGAAGATGAGATCATTGGCGCTGCGATAAACCATAGTATAACGAATTACAATAATCAAAACGTGATGATATGAAAGCATGAATAACAATCTCCAGGTCTTTAAAAGAGAATATATTTAAATTTAGAAATAATTCAGAGTTGATAAAACCCAGCCTTAACAACACTGGTTTTCTGCTTATCCAAAACCAATGATGAATCCATGGTAACATCCAAATTTTTAACATGGTCCGACACACTTATCGACATCGAAGTCAATCTATTCATAATTTCCTTCGAAGCAGAAGAGGGACCAAACACAACACATTCAGTCTTATTCTGATTTAGAGAATAAGAAATTGCACTCCAACCAAGCCTTAATCTCACCTAAACACTGAATGAGTACATCCAAGGATTTTGAGTCATTTGAATCAACTGGGATATATAACTGTGTGTCATCTGCATACAGATGATACATAATGCCGTATTTAGGAAAAATAATACTTAAAGGGCACATATATAACGAAAATAAAATGGGCCCAAGAATAGAACCCTGAGGCACACCACAACGTAATTTAGCTGACGAAGAGCGCAGATTACTAATAGAGATCGAGAACGACAAGTCTTCCAAATAAGATTTAAACTATAGGGCAATGCTTTTGATACCAACATCCTCCAGACAACTAAATAAAATGTCATGATCGATGGTATCGAAAGCAGCTGTGAGATCTAAAAGAATAAGAATAACTGGCTTTCCGGAATCTACTCCTAATAAAATATCATTAAAAACTTTAAGAAGGGCAGTTTCTGTGATCTAAAACCTGACTGAAACATGTCTATAACAGACTTTTCCTCTAGATATCGAGTAAGTTGAGATAAGATAAATTTCTCTAAAACTTTTAATAAAAAGGGTAATTTTGATATTGGTCGATAATAACTTAAAGGTATTGCGAAGGATTTTCTTTTTCCGGGTGGATCATCAAGACTATTGGTCCTCCTAGCTGTCAATCAGGAGTGTTGCGCAACTGCATTTTTTAAAAAAGTGGAGAAGGCGGTTCTTTTCTAAAATTTCGAGAAAATCCTCCGCTTTCAATACAATTAACAGGGACAGGTGAAATCACTTTATTTATTGTTTTAAATAGAATAATTGGCTTATTTGAGTTTTTATTAATGATAGTTGAAAAATAATTTTCCTTATTTTTGCAGCTTTAACAATGGACCAAAAATGTGACAGGGCATCCTTTAAAATTTCAAACGATATTTGCAGCCTTCTTCCATCTCCGTTCGGCCCTGCAACAAACTTGTCTAGCAATACGAGTTTCATTGTTCATCCATGGGTGTGGGTGAGTTTTAAAAGTATGATACTTTAATGGTGCAATGTCATCTAAAATGCCTCAGAAAATTTAGCAGATGTATTAGAATCAATAAAGTGAGAATATTAACCAGGCCTTGTAATGTGAAACGGTGTAATCTAAAGTCTTTTAGAGGTTTTTTTATTGGCTTTGGTACTTTTTTCACAAGTAATGGGTAAATTTTCAAAACCCTATGTACAAAAATCCAAACTGATCACACTTGTAACACAGCTAGTCATTCTTTCAAAACTTGATGTAATGCTTTCAGTAAGTTATGTTTTCAGTCCACATAATCATTGTTTCAAATACAAGATTATTGTAAAATGTAATTAGAACATTTGGTTTAATCTTTCAGAACACATTAATTTATATTACTGTAATTTGGATCAAGTCTGTCTTGAGCATTTGGCCGTAGATTTTCGTCCACCTCTTTGACCTCTTGGTTGGTGCCCATGCCCGCCTCTCTGACCGATCCCTTGTCCACACAAGCTCTTATTCCTTGCTATTTGTCCTGCTCCATGTTGAAAGAAATTGCCAGTGTTTACACCCCCACTTTTACAGTATATCTACTGTAATGACCAGTTGTGGTTACCATATGTAAAATCAGTTAGCAATAAAGAGTATTTATCATAATTTATATGTTCGTAGAAACACACATTTTATTTCTGTAGTTCTCAAAATCCATATAGGCCTACTGTATATTGCTGAAATGAAAATATATAGGTTTACAAAATGGTTTAGTGATTAACCATTAAGATCAGTTGGATTAAGTGCTGGTCAAATGTATTTATGCAAATCAGATGAGAAGCATATCAAAAGTATTGTGAACATTGCATTGTGAAAGACAATTTCTTCATATGAAAGGTATTTCTTATATGACACAACGATTAGGTGTGGTGAAAAAGTGAATGTATAATTTTGTCAATTGATAATGTGATCCCATGTTTGAAAAAACTGACTTTTTGATGATCTGCTTTGAGTTTTGTACTAACAGTTGTGAGGTTTTACCACATACTTGTGAAAATAGTACCAAAGCGAATAAAAAAAAACTGTATAGTAATGTAGAATATTAATATCAGCACTTCTAAGGGCGATTTGAAACAATATTTCACAATATTACACACAATATTACAATAATCTTACATTTTAAACAATAATTGTGTACTGAAAACATGTGCAACTTACTGAAAGCATTACATCAGGTTTTGAAAGAATGATTAGTACAAGTGTGATCAGTTTGGATTTTTGTACTAAGAGTTTTGAAAATGTACACCTTACATGTGAAAATAGTAGCCTACCAAAGCGAATAAAAAAACCTGTAATAATCAATTTCCTTTCCTCCCCTTCAAAAAAATCCATCTAAGACCAGCATTGTAGCTTGTTTTAGCTAGTTTAAGATGGTCCTCCCAGCCTGGCAAAACTGGTCAAGCTGGTGGGTCAGCTGGTCTTCCAGCCTGACCTGCAAAGTCCATCAGACCATCTTAAAAATGACCAAAACACAGCTAGACCAGCTTATTAGACTTGAGACTAAGCATTAGACTTTCGTATTGTTTTTTTCCGGTGGTTTTTACGTTAACTCTCTGGTTGTCTATCTCTCATCATGACATGAACTTACATGTTGAAATGCCATGCTTACGAAACTTTATCCCCGCCTGTTCCAGTTGCATTGATTAGAAACACTTAAAAGAGTGAGCGCACATTCCACACACAGCTCTGGTGTGTTAAAGATGTTAAACTTCAGCAAGTGTCATTCAATACTCATCACGGGAGCCAACAGAGGGCTCGGACTGGAGATGGTCCGACAGTTGCTCAGTACCCCGGAAAGACCCCAAAAGATCATCGCAACCGCCCGGAATCCAGACGCTGCAGAGGTACTGTAGATCTGATCTGAAGTCAAATCCCTTACGAAAATTAACCATGGTTTTATTGTGGTAAAAGTGTAGTAACCATGGTTTTTTGGTGTATTGATTACTATCAGCAAAACTATGGTTTTACTACACCAACCATGGTTTAACTATGGTTTTTGAAAACCATAGTTGTCAAAACCATGGTTATTTTGTGGTTACCATGGTTTTACTACAGTAACCATGGTTTTTTGGTTTTAACTGTAGTAAAACCATGGTTAATTTTCGTAAGGGATTGTAACATATTACATTTTAAGACACTAACGAGTGATTATCATTTGATTTTATTGAAGGAACTGCAAGCACTTGCCAAATCTCATCCAGAGGTCCATGTAGTAACTCTTGGTAAGGACGTTTTCTGCTACATGTAGGCTATCACATAAAATATTTACGTGTTAAATTAAACATAATGACTTATTTTAAACATTATTGTATTTTAAAAGATCTTTAAGGCCATGGTAGACAATGTGTGTAGATATATGTCCAGCAGATGGAGACAAAGGACAGGAATTTGTCCTTTTTTAGGACAGGGTTTGCCTGACGGGGTATGCACGTGACGTCACTTTCGGCTAAAGTGACTGTTACGCCCATTGAGTGGCACAAAGTCTGAGCGACAGCATTAGCATAGTGTGAAAAACGCGTCTAAAATGGGAAAAGCAGTTGTGTGATCGACCCATCTCATACTCAATATGCCAATTATATATAGGTTTTAATAAAATAATGTATATTACCAGCAGTAAATCAATTTTGACGGCTTCATCGGACGCACGAACTTTACTTCCTGTTTCGTTTTTTTAATGGTCTGACTAGTTGCTAAACTGATCTCTTGAACAAATGCCTCGTCGAAAATAACAATTGTTTTGGTTTCCTAGGTAATATGTGTTGTTGTTTTTTTGCTTGTTATATAAATAAACTTCGTTTAAAGAACTTTGTTGTTATTTAGTCTTAGCGGAGTTTACCGGAAGTTACGTGCGGACCACGACAGCCGCTTGTTTATATTGTTACTGCTGAAACCGTCTATAGATACTAGACCTTATATTTTTGCCTCAAAAGTTCACAAAACAATAAATGTTTCTTAATTATAAAAATGCTTTTTATTTTATATAGTTTTTGTTATTGCACTGTAATTGTAAAGGTGTTCCTGAAACAACTAGTTTGATATTTATATTTCCTTATTCTTTAGAGCTATATTAGAATCACCCACCTCACCGCGCTGTAAAAAAGTAACTTTTACTCTGAGTTAAGTTAAAATGACCTACTTTTTTACTTTTACTTGAGTAGATTTTTAGACCAGTAGTTTTACTTTTACTTAAGTAAAATATTATTAAAGTAACTTTACTTTTACTTGAGTACATTTCATTACTCTTTCCACCTCTGGTAGCAGTTGCCATCAGGTATGTAAAATTTTGAGATAAAAAAATCCTATAAAAATACACCAATGAATACTCTTATTCTGTGTAATTGCAAAGTTTTGTCAGTGAGCCTTCATTAAAAAAAAACATACATTATGATGAGCCTTGTGTTCTACAAAGGTGTGTAGTTTAATAACATATGTCAGGAAAAGCAATGTCTATATGCCAATGTCCACAGACTACTGGATGTTTGGCAAGTTGTTAGGGTCATTGTTAAGGCCAATTAAATTAAATTTAAGCTGATAATAGTCAGTTTTACATGGCGTTTTCGCAGCAGTCCCTGAAATCCAGTCATTTCCATGCCATTTTGCCACTCAACAGGGCGAGCTCCGGCGTGGTCACGTGGAAAAGTGACGTCGTTGCTGCTTTGAAAAGATCACTACTTATATTAAAGCAAAAACTTTTTCGTTAATTTTGGTGATTTTATTGTAAACTATTTTAATACATCTGTGCCTTCAAATGCCACACTAGAAATGAAGGCCTCATATTTAAAACCAAAGTGCAGTTACATTTATATCATATGACATGACTTTTGTTAATCACTGTGTTTTTTGATATAAGTCCGAGGATGTCTTTAGTATGAATTTAATGTTACTATACAAAATTAACTTCAAAACTGTACTAAGACACTGCCCTAAAAAAATGTTGTATCCCCAGATGTAACCAGTGATGTAAGCGTGAATGATGCAGTTCAAGAAGTGAAGTCTATTGTGGGTGCTGATGGGTTAAATTGTTTAATTAATAATGCAGCTATTAACATCCCCTGTTATTTGGACACTGTCACCCGAGATGCCATGATGAAAACATATGAGATTAACACAGTGGCTCCTCTTTTTGTGACAAAGGTACTTTTTTGTTTATTATAGAACCAATAAAGTCAAATTTGAACTAACCAGGATTATAAAAAAAACTCACCAGGATTATAGAGATAGATAGATGTGCAAGGAAGTATGTGCAACAGTGTGCAATAATGAAGTAGTAACGCAGTGAAGTACATATACGCAAGTTAAGAGACTAGAGCATATTGCACATTACAATATAATACAGATTATGATCATGTCATGCATGGAGAATGAGTAAAAAATGAAAACACGCTAATAAATATGCATAGTGTTATGGGCAGTGCAGAAGATATGGATGTACTGATGTGTACACGGATCAGAAAACAGTTTATTTTTTAATTAAATTATTTGTGGTCTCTTGCAGGCTTTTCTGCCGTTGTTGAGAGAGGCGGCGGGTCAGGGCAGTGGAATGGGAATTCACAGATCGGCCGTGATCAATGTGTCATCTCTCTTGGGGTCTGTTGAGCTCAACACGGCCCTTCAAATACCATTCTTCAAGCTTTACCCTTACAGGGCATCTAAGGTGAGTTTTTATTGTAATGCATTTATTTGGTTGCAGTTAATGTAGGTTTACATGCATGATTTTGTGGTTTCTTTTAATTAAGAGTGCGCTAAACATGATTACAAGAAGTTTGGCAGTTGATCTGGAAGCAGAGGGAATTTTATGCGTTGTCCTGCACCCTGGTTGGGTGCGCACTGATATGGGTGGAAAAAATGTGAGTATAAATGTGTTCGGTTGTTTTTTATGAATGCAATTTGTTCTCAAAAAAATTTTGGCATGCGCCCCCACCCTCGTGTACAGGGCATTCCTTTGTATGACATAAAACATACTAAAACGTATACAATGTATTGCTGTTGGTTAGTAGCCTATACTGAATTTATGATAAATTAATCTATTTTATAAAATGTCATTAAAATGGGGCCCCCCTGGCACCATCTCGCAGCCCCCATTTTGAGAATATATACATAAGTATTAGGACAATAAAGGCAAAATTTTGCATTGGAGTCAAGAAATGTCTAAACGTTTAAAGGTGAATTTGAAACAAAAGTACAGAATGTCACATTTTATTTTACAATTTAAAGATTTTTAAAGGAAATGACTGCATTTTAACCAATCTTTCTATTTATTTATTATAAATAGGGAGAATTAAGTGTAGAAGAGAGCATATCATCAGTGTTGTCTGTCATTTGTGGATTAACCGAGAAAGATCATGGTGAATTTGTGAGCTACAATGGGGAAATATTGCCCTGGTGATCTCCACACGTGTGCAAGTGCCAATTTTTGGTGACCACTGATGAACGAATATATGGATTACATATTCATGAATTTCCTCTTTCCATCTGTTTCTATATTCCTGTATGCATGTGATTCAATGGTTTTGGGGTGTAATGTTACATAAATTATATTATATACATTTGTAAGGTTCTATAAAAAGATTATTGTTATGATCATATAGTATGATGAATTGCTATGGTGCATTTATACTGTCTTTAAAATAAATACTGTTTGCTAATAGCCTGCGGTTTTTGACTTTTCATGAATATAAAAAATGAGGCAGACAGATTGAGTCAAATGCCATTCATGAATTTATTTCTGAATCCATCTCCACATCAGCCATCATGTTATTCATATATATATATATTAAAGTTACGTGGTTATATTAACAGATTAGCATGTTGAGAACAGTGCACTGAAGAAATAATACAGCCTATGGGAGAGAGTTCAGCCGGGCGAAGTGGAGGTCAAGGTGTGCTCAAATTTGGTGATGGTTAGGGTTGACTTATCTCCTCTGATGTGAAAGAGGACGGCAGACTGTCGAGAGCCCCGATTTCTGTGTAATGACACAAATGGTTACAATCAAATTCAATTAGGACGAAAAGCATTATACTGTTAAACACCCAATTTATTTGCCTAAGCCTACATAGATGGTTATTACCACAGATCTGGAGCACCAATCATTTGCATATTTGCACAAATTTTCCACCTTTTGTTTGCATAAGAGTGCAGTACTCCCAGCTTCCCATTAACACATTTACGCACATTAAAATTAAATGAGCACAGTTAATGTGAAAAGACTGCATATGGTTTCATTTCATAATTGTGATCCTGTCTCATAATCGAATTAGGAACATTAAAGTTTTAATTGACATGTTCTTTACATTATGTAGGAAAAAACAGTACCTCTCTCAATTTCCCAAGGGTCATAATTAAACTTCGATTTACATGCAAATACTCTAAAACGTTGCTATTGCACTTACCTTTTAATTTGAGATATGAAAGAAAGTCTATGATGGTATGGACAACATCTTCATCTGATATTCTTAGAGCACCTAACAACACAGTTTCAAAATGCACAGCACATCTTTAGCACAACATATGTGACTGTAAATAATGCAATGCATCGTGAAGACCTACCCGTCTTGAAATCCTCTTCCATGGGCATTTCTCTCTTGCCTGCCAGTCCGTGCTTGTCGCCAAGGCTCCTGTGATTATCTATGGCATCTGATCACAAATATAATAACATCTTTCATTTACACTGCAAATGATAACAGACATTGACGCCTATATTCCTGCCTATGCCATTATCTGAAGAATATTACATTTCTATTATTAATATTACGCTTTTAACAGTGCATTCATTCTATACATTTATCAGTATGCCGAACCCATAACATGACATTTACGTTGCTTTACCCATTGAGCCACAGAAACAGTATATTTGGTTTGTTTTTTTGTTTTGTCTTTTCGGATTAGTGGAGCAACCTGCAGGTTTTGAGTTGTGGAATTGCTTTTTGTTGCTATGCGAAGCACAGGGTCACAGCCAATGCAAAATATGAGCAAAAGCAGACAGGCGTAAACGCAGACAGCATGATCCAGACGTACAGACAGAAAATAAAAAGCAAAACACACAGGCTCGTAAAAAAGCCAAAACTTCTCTTTAAAGGAAAATTCCACTTTTTTATATTTTACTTTGTTCTTACCTCAACGTCGATGAATTAATACATACCTATCTTTTTTTAATATGTGCACTTTTAATCTTTGTACAACGCCTCGTGAATGTGTTAGCATTTAGCCTAGCCCCATTTTCCCTATTTAAAGACTGTTACATGAGTAGTTATACGAGTAAGTATGGTGGCACAAAATAAAACTTTTGTTTGGATCCTAAGGAATGAATGGGGCTAGGCTAAATGCTAATACATTCACGAGGCGCTGTACAAAGATTAAACGTGCACGCATTGAAAAAAGATAAGTATGTATTGTTGATCTAAGTTGAGGTAAGAACATAGTAACTATTGAAAAATGGTGATGTTTTCCTTTATCAATTTAGGTTAGTATGCATTTTGCTATAGGTGACAAGCTCGCTTTTAAACTGACTTCAGTTTAAAAGGTATGATAGGAAATGAGTATTTGTTAAGTCTCCCTTTCGAAAAATTTATACTTGCACTATTTACTACATGCACATACGCAAAACAATACAAAGCAGACCAAAAGTATTTTCTCATTACAGGCATTCGACTTGTGGTATTACATACAGATCAATATATGTTTGGTAAAGAATGCCTTCCAAAATGTAAAGTAACTTAGGATGCATCTCTCAAGCTGCGTTTAAGCTTTATCAGCAATGCAAAAAAGAAACGATCCACCACAGAGCAATTCCTCATGTGACTTCAATAACCTGCAGGAGCTTTCTTACATTGACCAAGCAGATCCTCTCTCCCCCTTGCACTGGGAGTATCCTTAATCTGTATAAGGTGATCAATACGACCTGAAACACAGGGAGTTTATATATATGACCTACACAGTACCTTTGTGTACCTTTATGAGAGCTCAACATCAGAGCATCATCAATGCTAAAATTTCATCGAAAAGCGTGAAAGGGCAAGTGCACACACACACATTATGTCCTGGCACACATATATTGGCTACAAAAATATCTGCAGAAACAAAAATTAGGATGGGATGATTTATTTCAAGGTGGACCTGAAAGCTCTCTTTATTTTTAAGGTAAGAAATCAATTAAATAATCTGTGGTATGAAATATCAATTGAAATGTTGTAGGGAGAAATAGGTTATAATAAAGAATGGAGTCATGAAATGAAGAAGGTAAAAAGGTGACTTTGATATGGAGGACTCACGAGGACCGAGGAGATATCCAGCGCTGTTGAGCGTCCATCCTCTTTTCTCTTTTGCCTGTTTTATAGAAAGGGCAGCAACATATAGCACATACACATATAAAGTATAAAGTAATATAGCAATATCTCATCTCTAAATATTAATTATTTTAGTATTAATTGTGTTATATTAAGGTTTATCATTTTATTAAGTTTTCAACATACAGTACAGACCAAAAGTTTGGACACACTTGACTAAAATGTTAACTATGATTTTAAAAATCTTTTAATCTGAAGGTGTATGTTTAAATGCATGAAATTACGTTTGTAGAAAAAACTATACCTGTGCCAAACAGATTAATTTCTGTTATTAGAAAACTAAAATTTTATTTTAAAATATTATTTTTTCAATAGATGACTTGCAATGAATATTACAGAAAAAGCTGTTAGTAAGAGACCAGATTAAATGTGAAGTCCTTCAATATTCTTTAAAATTCAGTAAAATAAATGATAAATGACACGAGTTTGATTTTGCAATATCTAGGCAAAGGGTGACTGCACTTCAGATGATAAAATATAACAGAGTTTTGATTTATTTTGGATGCTTTCAGTCACCAACATAATTCCCACAGTTGCATTTGTGTTACGCCATAGTTTGGACGAGTTTATTATTATTCTGTTATGTGGAAAAATATATAAATAAAGAACGAGTGAGTGTGTCCAAACTTTTGGCCTGTACTGTATGTTAATGCATTAGTAAAAAAACTAACAAATTAGCAATATACTTTTTCAGCATTTATTAATATTATTAATGCATGCAGTTGTCAGTTTTTTAGCCTAATGCATCTTGAAATTAACATTGACTAAGATAAATAAATACTAGAAGTATTGTACATTGTTAGGCACTTACTAGAGTTAACAAACCTATAAAGAGTTTGCAAAGTTTGTGAGTTATATAATTTTGCTAGCTTAAAAATCGTTGGGAATGTGGTGTACTAAAGAACAATAAAAGATGTTGCAAACATTAAATAAAATAAAATTCTTTATTTTTTAGTACAGCACATTTAATTTTTAATATTAAATATAAATATCTAAAATACGGTTTGCACTGAATGCATTCATTGACGTGTTTGCATTAAAACACATAACATTAAAAAGAACAAGTCTTACCGCAATGACCATACCGATTGTCTGCGTGAGAAGTGCGCAAAAAATAAGAGACGCACAAACTCCGCCGATACACTTTTGCATCTGCAAAAGCAACGTGTTTTTGAGGTGAAACATACAAAACATACAGGTAAAAATCGTAAAAGATGAGAACTTACCCTGAGTGTCAGTTTCTTCTTTGCGGAATAAACAAGAATTATAAATATATTCCGTCTTCTTGTGGCTCCTCGTCCTCTGAGGCGATTCTGGAACCGGGCGCCTTTTATTGAAACTGTGGATGGCTCACCTCTACGTGTTCACGTCAACAGGTGACATCAGCCTATTCATCAGTGACGTCAGAGTACAGTAAATTAGCAATGATTGAGTATTTTTAAGCTCATCAGTCGTCCATAAGATCGATTATCGTATTGTAATAATACTTACTTTCAGTTTGGGATACAAAATATTGATTTTTATTTAATTCACCTGAACATATGGTTAAAACATTACCACTTGGATGTCGTTTACCCCATTGTTTTTACACTTAGTGTTGTTTTAGGTTTAACAATAATACTTTATAATAGTAAACAGTAGCCAGTATACTCTATATTAATTACTACACTTTGTTTATAATAGCTTCTGTAGTATTAACTGTATTAAATTGATAAACTACATAGTTTATTTTTTTTATATTTACAATATTAGGGTTTAAAAACACAGTATCTCAAATTTTACAGTTTACTTAATACTAAATTTAACTACGCTATTATTTATACATTATAAGAAACCTAAGAAATATAGGTAGCCTATCAAATACATGACATGTATTGCTTGTTTAAGTAATTGGGATCTCTATAGTATGGATGCAGAGGTTAATGTGTATTGATAATGAAAAACCTTTGACTGCTCACTTCACAAGTTTTTTCTGTGTTTATTTATTTGACCATTATTGATATGTTAACACATGCAAAGCAAGCATGCAAGCCATTAGGCTACTTAACAGCCACTAACTAGGCTCTCCTGCACTTTACCACATAACCATACTTCTATCTAGTTAGTTAGTATACTACTGTACTATACTCTTTCTACGTTTATTAGTGTAGCAATATCTATACATTGTGTTTTCATGCAGTATGTTTATTACAGCCAATTCTCCTGCTTTTCTACAACCTGCCACTTACCAAGCGAATCCCATTACAATATATTACCCTCAGTATGTGTCTATGGCAGTGTCTATGGCTTTAAAGGTGATGATGCTTTTACTAAAGTGAATGTTTGATTCTGAATGCGAACATTTACATAACACTGACAGAGTAGCTCCTAGTCCCTATTCCCTATACTTGCTGTGTTTCCACTATACATGCATGTGTTGTTTGTCTGTGTATTATTGTGTCTCTGAGACCTGTACAAATTGTATGATGTCACAAGTGTACCCTGCGTTTGCTGTGTAAGTGACAAACAAATTACTATAATAATAAGTGCACATTTTGAAATGCTTTATTGAGTGCAACAACCACAGCCGTTCATATGGGTGGACTACACTTTCTGGTAAAGCGCAGTTTTGGGATCCCTAAATCCCATGACCTTGCAATGCCCTTCAGATCCAAGTAAACGTACTGGCTGCCAATCAGGATTATGTAAAATATACACAAAATAATGAACAGGATGATAATAAATCTCATGGCTCTCCTGAAACGGCTTTGTTCTGGTTGTAAGAAAGGTTCCTTATTATCTATTTCCGTGAATTTGGTTTTAGACTGTATGGCTGTTTCAAACATCTGATTTTCAGTTTGTCGAGAGCTTTCCTGATGATGATGATGTTCTTCACCAATTGGATGGATGACAGAAGTGGTTTGCACCAGAGCCCTTGATGAAATGAAACAGAATGCATACAATTCATTTTTCTTTTAAGGAGATTACAATCTAAATGTATTGCTATACATATGAGTCTATCAGTTACATTAGGTTTTTTATTCTCCATGTATAACGTTACGAAAATTAAAAGTTCACCTAAAAATGAAAATTCTCTCATCATTTACTCACTCTTAGGTTACAAACCTGTATTAATTTCTTTGTTCTGATGAACACAAAGGAAGATATTTTGAGGAATGTTTGTAATCAAACCGTTCGTGAGCCCCAGTATTCTTTTATCATACTATGGAAGTGAATGGGGCTTATGGTCAGTTTGGTTACAAACATTCCTCAAAAATCTTACTACATGTTCATCAGAATTTTCATTTTTGGTAACTATCCCTTTAACCATGATTTTTTTTTTTGTATATTAATTACTATTAACAAACCCATGGTTTTAATTTTCGTAAGTGTAGTGGTTATACATGTGGACAAATATAAAATACTGTATATAATACACTGTAGTTGTTGTTATATATTATATACTGTTAATGTTTATGTTTATCTCTATATTATGAAGCTCACCTGTGGTCATTTGTAAAACGATCCGGTTTCAAATCTTGTTGAGAGCTTCCGGGTAGATTAATGCGTAATCTGAAAAATGGCCGAGGACTGGAACTTGGAGGGCCAAGATCTTCTCTTTTCTCTAAATTCACTAACATTTTGGAGTTGAAGGTGGAAGGTGGGCTCTCGATGACCTACAAAAAAAACATTGATTTCAATTTTTTGTCCTTCAATGCAGTTTCAAATCTAAACAAAACAGGATTGAATAACCTAACCTCTTGCTTTTTAAAAACATTAGCCTGCTCGTCCATTTCTGTGCACAGGGCTAGAAAATTAAACGGTTTGATGAATGATCCTGAAAGAAAAAAATCAAATCACATAGTCGCTGTTTTAAGTCTTCATAATAACAGTAGGCTAAAATCGATGCTTATTGGTTCTCCATGAGAAAAAAACCAAGTCTGACGCATTTAAACCGCGTGCAAGTTAACGTTAAAAGTTCATTAGGGGGCGACATACGTCTGAATAATACCTCTTTTTGGTTCAAAACATACGCACAATATAAAATCAAATAACATTCAGATTTTTTTGCTGTTTAAAGTAATATGATATTATGTAAATGTACAATAAATGTAAGAATAACAAAAATACCTGAGCGCTCAAGCGGATTGATGTTGCTATGGAAACCTCCTCAGATGAACTGACGTCAACAACAGTTTGTTGGAAACCAAAAATCCGATCCAAAATAAACTCCAAATCACTTGAACAACACTAACAATATTTAATTTAATTATATTTGATAAATTCGTTGAATTGTATATATAGAACTACTTTGTATACACAAAAAAATAATAATAATAAATGCTAGGTTATTTTCAAGTTTAACCCATTGTAGGCTCAAATATAAACATTTTCTGGGATAATTTAACCAGTTGTGACCAAATGAAAATAACTCAGCAGTTTTTCAGAGTGTATTAGTGTTAATTATTACCAAAACATTTGAATATCCTTAAGGGGTAAAGAGCTGTATCCTTTTAATAGGCAGCCTATTTTAGTAGAACTGCAAAAGAATCTTATCAAAACATTTTGATGACCAACAACCAAAAAATGAACTTGCTTGAGTGGCCATCATGTTCAGCCCCCTGTAATTTTCAGAATATTTTTCACCTTGAACTTGAGTGTCAGCTTTTTGTGAGTGCCACAAGTGGACAACGTGTGTGTTTTCAGTTCACAGTCATTGTTTTTGGTCGTGTATTAGTCAGTCGGCTCTATTATTACTCTAAAAACCCCAAAACATCAAATAAAACCGTGTATTGGCTCATTATGACGCATGCTGTTCTGAACCATCATGATCACAGCTGACTCATGTTTACTGCACATCTATGTTTCCCTTCAATGCAAGACTTACATTTTTTGTCTAAATATTTCAGTGTATCCGTTTCCATAAGGGTTTCAAATCCAACATTCTGGTCCTAGGTTACAGTTAGTGCTTTAAAAATGACAACAACTAAACAAATTCATCATACAGTCCTTGTTGCTTTTGTAATTCACACTTTTTGTGCATTTAGATGTGTTTCTAAGACAACCATTCTAGCGGGTACCATAAACCTTTTCTATTGTCTTTTAGTTGACACAGCATTTCCTACTTTGCACCATTAAACATTACTGTTGTTGCTTTTGGATAGAGTTCATAGTTTCTCACACCTGTCCACCTCTCATCAAGGCGGCTTTAAGTAAATGTACACATTTTAGATGTAACCGGAGATTCCTTCCGCTTAAATATCACCTTCGATGTGTTTTGTGCCGAGAGATGAGGAAAAATTACGTGCAAGACAAGGAAATAGGATTGTTATATAATGCATCAAAGCAGGTGCAATTGGAGGCTAATGTAGAAGTCAGTGCTCAGGCGGCATGGCCAAAATGTTACTTATGGAACATATCTGCTTTGTTTATAAGCCAAGTTTATGAAATTATAACTTCAAGATGGCTATAAGGCTGTGTATATTTCTTTACCAAATTGATCTGACTTTGATTTGATCAGGTTGGTTTGATTTGGTTCAGCGAAAGACTCCTAAATGAAATGAAACAGAATAACTTGCTTAATTTGGTTAACTGTGAAAAATGACAGGTTAAGCAAAGAGCAGTACAGATAACTAACAATAGTACTCATTTCTGACTTTGATAGTTTTACTGTACTCCCAGTCTCCTCTAGTATCCTCTTTGACCTCTTAATAGTCGAATAAAATGATGCTTTCTCATATCAGTTTAAAGAGCACCTATTTCATTGCTAAAAACGCTATTTTGCGTATTTGGTATAATACAATGTGTTCGCGTGGATTATGGTTCAAAAACACATTATTTTCCACATACCGTACATTTTTGTAGCTCCAGATATCCTGCTCTCCTCAAACGCATTGATTTTGTAAAAAACTCATCGATCTGAAAAGTTCTGTGTCCCTGATTGGCCAGCTAATCTGTACGTTGTGATTGGTGCCGCTCCTTACCATGTTTGAAACATTCGCTCACAATGCAATGCTAACAGGAGTTAACTTACAGGCTGTGAGTCCAAAGCGGGAGAATTTATGATAATGTCAGCCTTTACTCCGTCACCAATCCCAGGAAGTAAATCGTTGCCTACAATTTGTGTGTTTGTTGTAGTCCAAGAAAAGAGATTTACGTTGGAGATGATAACTCGCGTCATCGTTTACTTTGGGGTTTGTACCTTTTGCATAAAAACATGTACTAATACACACTTACATACCAAAGGAAATATAAAATCCTGAATTGGACCATTGGTGTTCTTTAATAAATACTCATCACTTTAAATATAAAACGTTCACCTGACATTCATCAAAACATAAGGTTTGTTATCTTTGAGAATGATGATGATAACAGGCATTTTTCAACTTATATGGAAGTATACTTTTCTCCGTTAAGATATCATGACGACCACAAAAGATCCGAGCCGTGTCAGGTCACACTATCTCACAGAATCAGATCTCACACAGTTCTCCGATAACAAGCAAAAGCCTGCTGACTTTTAGTGCTTTTAGAGCAATCTCCACTGTCGCTACCATCAAAGGAAATAGGACACATCACAAAATATAAAATGATTAGGTCTAATATGAGGGAGGATGAGGCTTAAGATCAGGAGGGGCTGGGTAGATGTACCAGTCCCATTGTCAGAAGTGAAAAACAGTGTGAAAGACAGAGACAGATCTCAAATCACTGGATTACATGAGCACGGTGGGAGACATTACTTTAAAGCCCCCTTTCACTCGGGTTCCAAGAAGCGCATATCTTTTCTGAAGGGACATAACATTGAATTAGCATATCAATGGTAGATTTGTGCTAATCCCTACAGGAAGGCTATTTCAATAAGGGAGTGGGATTACATATTAAAATATGTATTGGAAAAACTTAGTTGTACTGAAACAGACAAATGCTTCTTTAAAGAAATTCATGCAAATTGCTTTTTTTACATTGTAGATTTCAATCTTAAATAAAATGCGTATACGAAAATATAAAATATATAAAATAGATGTAAAAGAAAAAACTACCACCATTTTTCAATATTTTACTATGTTCTTACCTCAATTTAGACTAATTAATACATACCTATCTTTTTTCAATGCGTGCACTTAATCTTTGTACAGCGCCTCTTTAATAAATGTGTTAGCTTTTAGCCTAGCCCCATTCATTCCTTAGGATCCGAACAGGGATGAATTTAGAAGCCACCAAACACTTCCATGTTTTCCCTATTTAAAGACTCTTACATGATTAGTTACACGAGTAAGTATGGTGGCACAAAATAAAACGTGGCGATTTTTGTGGTGTTTTCCTTTAAGATGCATTTTTTGCAACGTAAAAATCAGCATGCAACCATAGGCTACTACAGTTGGAAATGCATATGCAAGTTTATGTACAGAATATAATTTTGCATGTATTATAATCAATGTATAGGCCTAGGTAATTTTATAATAATTATATATAGCCAGTTTTGTATAAAATACGTTTTTAAATAAAGATGAACATATCAAATAACCTGGTTAACAATTACAGTTGGGGTACCATATGGCCTGAAAAAGAATATGAGGATTAAAATCTTTAGTCAGTCATTGACTGTATGTTGTGGAGTCACTCAATGAAATGTTTATTGTGTTTAGTAGACAGTAATTCTGATGAATACCAAAAATGTGCTTCTCTGCCTACTGTCAGTATCGACGTGACATAATCTATACCAATGTAATATAAGCTTCTGACTACATGGATTTTTAGAGGTTAAAAGTACAAGTTTCCTTTTTTTATATACAAAATATAATTAAATAAAAACAAATTTACTTTAAAAAAAATTCAAGATCCCACAAGATGTCATAGATTTTCACTTACTGTACAAAATAAATAAATAAATAAAATAAAATATAAAAATTCATCACAAACATATATTACATTTATTGTAAAGAGAAACTGTTTTTTTGTTCTTTACAAACTTTTTCTAAATATACTTTAAAGGCTGATTGAAAATGATCAAAACTGGGTTCTGAGTTACTAAGGGTGTCACGATTAATTCAAAATTTAGCCTATCCCCATCTTAGGATCCAAACAGGGATGAATTTAGAAGCCACTAAACACGCCATGTTTTCCCTATTTAAAGACTGTTACATGAGGAGTTACACAAGTTAGTATGGTAGCACAAAATAAAACGTGGGTTTTTAAATCGAAATCGATCGAAATTAAGTCACAACCTCAAACTTCGAATTAAAAAATGGAATCGTCGATGCTGCCACGCCCCCATGTCACGTCCAGTCGGCTTGCCAAGTGGAAAAAACAACACGTGTTGAGTTTTATCAGGTATGTGCGTGTGTACCATATTTTTCCACTGGCAGCACGACTAACATGGCAGGGCATCTCGGGGTTTAAGGTCAGATATTATATTTCTATTATAAGTCTAGTCTAAAAATGGCATAGCATTGTTTTGTGCTTTCAAAAAAAAAAACCCGCAAAAATTGAGAATTGAATCAAATCATGTTTTTTTTTTATCAAAACGACGATTTGGAGAATCGTGACACCCCTACGAGTTACTCTATTTGACCTGGTGAATATACAACTTCCCTAAAAGCAAAAACAAATAAATAAAAAACTTATTCATTTGAATAAAGTACCACCGAAGACTAATTTAAGTTTAGATTGCACTTCAATAGTAGGTAGCCCAGAAGATGCATTGCATTTTGTCGCAATGTGTCGAATGTCTGTGTACACGCACGAGTCAAACTTAACTTTGCAAGGCTGTGCATTTGACCTTGCTCGTACATTTGGGTACACATAAAAAACATCTCTACTCTGGCCTTTACACATAAGGTGCTTAAAAGGTTGCCACAGAAGAACCATTTTTGGTTCCCCAAAGAACCATTCAGTTAAAGCTCCCGTTCTTTCTGGGTTTTTGAAGTTTTGATTGTGTTTACAGTGCGCAATATAACATGTGTTCATGTTATACGTGTAAAAAAGTACTTTTTACACAATACTTATCTGTATAGCGCTGTTTTCACTGTCCTTAAAACGGGCTGATGCCCTCCTTGTTCTATGAAGTCCCTCCTTCAGAAATACGTATCGAGTTCAGATTGTGAAGTTTGTTTAGTGTGTTGTGATTCAACAGCAGCTTAGCTTGCCGTTAGCTTAGCTGGCGACTGACGTATTCCTGTGGGCGGAGTTTAGTCAAAAACTGTTTTATTGACATCATTAAAGCAGGAAGTAGAGGGCTGTAGTCCAAACCAACCGTTCACTGTAGGCTTTGGTTCACTGTATGCTGACGGGGAAAGAGTTCAGCATGCTTCCAAGCATATTTGATCATCACTTCAACAGTTGCACAATATAAATGTTAATGTGCAAATTAGATGAATGGTGATTTATAAAATAAACACCACAGTCTTAAATCATATTTTCATTGTGTCTTTGCTGCGTCTGTGTTGGTTGGGAACTGTGCTCTGTTTCAGTCACACTTGATTCTGAGGAACTACTTTGTTTGGCGGAAGAGTAATATTTGTACTAATATATTTACAGCTTATTTGTGTTTTATTTTATAAAATCCCGCTAACGTTATGCATATGAAGTAACCGTTTTATAAAAGCAATAACCCCCGCGAAGCAGTGGGGTTACAGTGCATTTTATAACAGCTAAGGGGGTTTAAGCAGCGCCCCTTAGCTATTATAAAATGCACTGGTAACCCACTGCTTCTTGGGGCTTATTGCTTTATTAACTTTTTAAATAAAACGTTTGGTTTCATCGCTCTGTGGATTTTGCAAGAAGGATATGTAAATAAAATTGTACACATTTTACACAGTAATGTTAGTTCAGTGTAAATTAGATATGATTTGAACTAAGGTAATTTACCGGTTATTTATTTTGCTTGATATCAGAAACAGACTACTAAGTACTCTGTTGTTATTGAATCTATGCAGACATTTACAGTAAGTTAAGTTTTGTCCGCAAAAGCCGTTTGTTAACGTTGTTGCCGCCGAAACGTCTATAAAAGCATACGGCCTAACAAAAATCTTTTACAAACCCTAATTTTTAAGAGTAGCACCTTTTGCTTGCAAAAATACGAGTGTGCCTAATTTTAACCACAGAACTAATAATCTTTGGTTTAAATGTATCGTCTCCAATTTAATTATCTCCACCCCGCACACTGAACCTCGAGTACAAGAGGAATAAATCCATTGACACGCACAAATTACACTTCATTCATCAGTTATTACAACCTTATAATAGAGCATAACAAGAGCAATTTTAAAACATTATACTGTCACACTGCAATTATGGGTTATTTGGAAAGATAAGGGATAATAGTAGCTACACACACTCTCCTAACACGTTTACATGCCTTGTGATGAGCTAAACGCTAAGAAAATGCTGTTTTCTCTCTCTTATAAACTTTTCTGTGATGACATAACTTGTATGATAGTATTATTCCTGTATGAAGGTCCGGTAACGTTGTTCTTAATATAACCTACGTCTCTTTTCACATACACTAAATATAGATGAGGCCATTAGTAAAGATTTGCTTAGTGAACCTGATGTCCTACAGTATTATAGCGTATTTAAAAAAATGTGAAAGCGGCATGTGAGGATTTGAGGTGTGTTCTCATTTGATAACACACACCAGCCTCCTCTTCTGTTCACTGACACACACACACACACATCAAAGAGATTTGGACGCCCTCCCTCGGACTTGCAGTGATGGCAGGCGACGACTCACTCTTGAAAGGAAATAAATACGTCTTTAATGGTATCAACTCTGCGTCTTATACTGTAGAAGGCATGTCTTGTCCCTTTGATACATTTTGTGCTCTACAGGAACAGTACCAGGAAATTCGGTGCATCTACAAAAAGCAATTTCTGATGTGTGGCATGAGCTGACAGTGAAACATCATACATGTTTCTGTCTAGTAAGAAGAGAAAGCCAGAAATTATTGACTTTGGATAAAAAAATTTTTTATTGCAACTATTATTTTTTTAATGCATCATCAGGCTTGCCACACGACACTGATGGTTCACTTCAGATTATTTTTCTTATTTAAAATATTTATTACCTAACTATCCAAATTAAATTGTCACACTCAACGAAATGTTTTTTTCAACCTGAGGACAAATGTATTGTTAAATTTTTAAAAGTAAAACATAAAAATTGTATGATATGTTATTTAAAGGCCATCTAAGAAATTAAATTAAAATGATCATTATAAAAATTATTATTATATAGCGAGAGAAACGCACATTTTAGTATCGCTACAGCTGTGTAAACAGGAAATAAATGATGACTTAAATGAGTAGACATGATGTGAAAGTAACAATTGATTTCATATAATGATACCCATCTTCCTCGAAAGAAAGACGGAAAGGTTGATGGTCCCCATTATAATCAACCAATCTACACTCCACGAGCTCGATTATAATGGGAGGTGATTTAAAACATTGCTCATTTTTCTGCACGATTATCATTCACGACCAAGCTGTCCACGTAAGCACCTACACTTCTATTTGCTGAAACTAAAACGGCCAAAACTCCCCCATAGAGTAGCATTAGAAAGTAAAGTATACATTTAAAGGCACACTGGTCCAACTCCACCAAACTCCATTAAGGTTTCATTAACTTTGATCCAACAACTGCCAACAGGGGTTTCACCAGGGGCGTTGCACAAGATTTCGGGCCCTATGCATAGGCAGTCCTGATGGGCCCCACCCCCATAATATATTCCAGATTTTTCAAGGGCCCTCTCTTCCTTTGGGGCCCTGGTAATCAGTACTGGTTTTACCCCCAGTCCGACGCCCCTGGGTTTCACACTGACCCAACACACATTTGTTGAGCCCTTTTCACACAGACATTACAGAAAATGCATTCCGGATTTGTCCAGGATTGTTTGATTTTTGGTTTATTCACACAGCCAATGATTTTCCGGATCTGTGTGCGTGTTTACACAGATACCATAAAGATCCCGTAAAGGCACATGACGTGTTTAAAGTCTTGCTGGTAGTTTTTTCTCTGCAGCGTCTGAAGTTTGCTGCTTATCCTTATACTCGCATGTATTTTTGTTTATGATAAGACTATAAGGAGCGCGTGATGCGCTGTACTGGTATGCTGGTGAATGATCTCACTTTCGAGCTCCCTGATATCTGAAGTCCAGTTTAGAAGACTTTTCTCGTCGTGAATTTTTATCTGCATGTAAATCCCTCCTGAACCATAACTTCATGTTCGGCATGTACTCTCTTTCTGGTGGCGATCCAAGAACCTTAAGCGGACGTGTTTGTGTTCGCACAGAAGCCTGTCTGTCAATTTTATGGGTATTTTCTGGGAACAAAGTGCTGTGTGAATGAAGTTTTGGAGTTTGAATTAGTTTAGTTTAGTTTGAATGGGCCGTTACACATTACAGTTGACAGGGAGAAGATAACATTTTACTAAAACGGCCAAAATTCGCCTATAAAGTATACCTTTTACACCTTGGATAGCCTCACATGAATACTTGATTCTAATTGGACGGCACATCTTTTCTCTCATGTCAGGATTGAATTTGTTACAAATTAGCTAATAGAATAGTTTTAAACCATTTTTGTGAAGTGGTATAATATGTGTAATATGTACATCCAGCTGGTTGGTGTTGCAAAATAAACCCCTTCAAACAGGATGATAGAAGTCAGGTTTATTTTGCGATAACAGTTTGGCGGATGTACATTTTTCCTAACACGAAGCTAGTATGTTGTCTTTATTGGCATCTGTTGTATTTCTTTTTACATGTTTTCCACAAGAGATTTACTGAAAGTCTTATAAACTTGATAAAAACACAGTAATCCATTTACATACAATAAAAAAATGATTCAGTAGGACATCCCAAATTGAGGCACCTTATTCCCTGCTGAAAGAAACAAGCCTATGATTAACTGGAAAAAAATGATTCATTCAATTTACTCAATTTTTAAGGTAAGCGGTTGAAATCAATTTATTTAAGCTACATTTAAACAAAAGTTTTTTGTTTTGTTTGTATTTCTAATTTGTCTTTTGTTTAAATGTAGCTTAAATAAATTGATTGCGACCACATACCTTAAAAAAATTTCGTAAATTGAATGAATAATTTTTTGTTTGAGAGGAGTTTTGGACACTTTTTAGTTGGTCAAGCTAAAAAAACAACTTAAACCAGCTTCCAAATTAAAGCAGAAGACCAACATAAATAATCTACTTCCATCCCAAACTAGTGAAGACCACCCATCGCCTGGACAAACTGTTTTAGCTAGTGGGTCTAAAAAAAAAGTGTCCAAAACCCATCTAAACCCAAACTGGGAGACCAGTTTTCAGTATTTCTACACAAAGAATTTTGGGTATTATCTGTATAGGTTTACTGGTTTGGGGTTTGAGCAGCATGATGCACTGCTTGTGGCCACACTTGATAGCGTGAAACCCTAATGCCTTTCATTTCATTTGTATCAAACTTAATGAGTTAAAGTATATAATCACCAATAGACCCATTGATATTCAATGTATACTGATAGTGATGCAAGCAGATAACCAACCTATAGTAAGGAGCAGGTCAAGATTGTATCCAAATCACATTTTGTCCAAAAAAGTTTCACTAGCTTAGTTATCGATTAGCCAACATGAATATTTTTACAGCATGCATTAATTTTAGTTTATATAGTAATGTTAGTTTACACCAATAACTGTTCATTGTGTATAATTTTTTTTATTAAAGTTCCAGTGTGGGTTTTTAGCCTTTATCTTCATTTTTGAAACGCAAAGTTAAGCTACGGTAGCTGCCACAGGACAAACATGTTGATGTCTAAGATATTGACCCTGTCCCAAATGGCGCACTTCATGTGGACTTTCGGTCTTGTGGCCTTAAATTGCAAGCACACGCTTAGTCTTCAAGTCCGTAGGGTGCCCCATATGTCATTTTGACGCTTCGAAGTGTACTCATCAGCACCCCCTTGATGCAGGCTTCGCGCACTTTACCAACCCTTTGCGAAAGAGCAGTCAGACCAATTGGACGACGGAAGGATGGAGTTCACACTGACGGGCAACTTCTCTTCCTATTACAGGCATGACGCTTGAGTCTGTCGCAAAATACGACTCCGGTGCACCCACGTGGTCTCGCATCAAAGGTCCCTAAAGTTTGCACTACATGATGTCATCAAAGTGTGGACTCTGAGGAGGACCACAAGTCTGGAGTGTGCCATTTGGGACAGGGCCACACTTTGATGACATCATGTAGTGCAGACCTTAGGGACCCTTGACGCAAGTCCACGTTGGAGTCTTATTTTGGGACAGAATCGAGCATCAAGCTGGGAATAGGAGAATTTGCCTATAAATGTGAACTCCTCCTATCTGTCATCTGATAGCTCTTTTGCATGGACTTCTCGGTTGGTAAAGTGTGTGAAGCCTGCAGCAGTGCAGGCTCTGAAAGGCTGCATCAAGGGTGCGCTGATGAGCACACTTCATGGTGAAAAATAACAGATGGGACACCGCACGGACTCGGAAGACCAAGCGAGCACATGCAATTTAAAATTGTCCATTTAGGGCTACTGTAGAAATATGGTTGCGACTTTCATGTAAGGTCCTGTCCCAAATGGTGCCCTTCATGTGGGCTTTCGGTCTCATGGCCTTAAATAACGCATGCTTGCTTAATCTACGAGTCCGTAGGGTGTCCCCTCTGTCATTTTTACACTTCGAAGTGTGCTCATTAACGTCCCTTTTGCACCCTTGATGAATGCTGCAGGCTCCACACAATTTACCAACCCAGAAGTTATTGCAAAAGAGCAATCAGACAACAAATGGGAGGAGTTTACCCACTTCTCTTCCCATTTCCAGCGTGACGCTGGAGTCTGTCCCAAAATACAAATCTGGTGCGCCCTCGTAAACTCGCGTCAAGGGTCCCTAAAGCAGTGGTTCTCAAACTGGGAGCCGCGAGATGGTTCTATAAAATACATTAATTTATCATAAATTTTGTGTAATGAAACGTCAGAAAAATAAAACCAACAGCAATACCTTGTATAAATTAAATTTTTGTTTAATTAAAATCATTACGTTTTAGAATGTTTTATGTCAAACATTTTCTTTGGGGGGAGCAAAGGGATGCACCGTACCCAAGGGGGGCCGCACGGCGCACGCCGAAAAAGTTTGAGAACCACTGCCCTAAGGACTGCACTACATGATGTCATCAAAGTGTGGACTCTGAAGAAGTCCACAAGTACAGGGTGTGCCATTTGGGACAGGGCCTAAGGAGACCCACAGTGTATTTGCTAGAAAAAATCTGCTCCCGGGTACCAAAAACAATACAGTTCAATGTGTAAAATACAGCACTAATAATATAGTTACGTATATTATATAGTATTTCTGTCAAGAGATGCTTATAAAATTGCACCTTTAACATTAAGATTAATAAATGCTATAGCAAGTACTGTTGTAATTAACTAATGCTAACAAATGGAAAAACATTAATTTTCTAAGGCTGTGCATCACTAGTACAAGTCATTCCCAAAAAATGAATTTATATTGTTTCAGCTTACAAAAAGAACGTGTTACTTTTCTTAATTGCTGGCACAGGTAGCGTTTTATTACAAAAGAAAAAGGTCGATGCATGATCATTGTAGCATTACCAGGAATACGTTACATTCCCATTACTTTTCAGGTAGAAAGGTTGAGGTGTGTGGAGAGGATAACAGTTACAAAAGTTGGGCTTTACGTAATGCAGGCCCACAGGTAAGAATCACTCCTAATATCTACATGCAAAATTGAGACCCATCTGTTCATTCACACTCCAGATCTGAATTCATCAAGGGAGAGGCATGTATGGCTCGTAGTAACATACCACTATCTCTCTGAGAATAAATTAAGTTAAAAACTATAGCAAAAAAGTCCAAATCTTGATAGATTTGTCGAAAGGATACAAGAAACATTTACAAATAATACCTGTGGCAAAATAAACCATAAATTTCTGAATATTTAAAATTTGTTTCCGTAACAACAAGCTCAAGAATAAAATAGACCAAATAGAAGTGGGTTGCCAATTTAAGCGGTATCAGTTGCTTTTACTTGAAAATTAAATATCAGATTTTGTGCAAGAGGAAAATCCTATCAAAAAGACAAGCTTAGGTTTTGGTCACACCTTGATGTTCCAATCGGTATATTTCAGTTTATCAATCCTCTTTCTCTGTATACATTTGTCTTTTTATAAAATATTTTATTCATACAATCATTATTAACTATAGCAACATTACTATTCACTTTAAGTGGCAAGATGTCACACAGATCACCTCATAAGAACAATAGTATATAAACGAATGCAAAAAATCATTAGAGTATGTTTCTCTTCATACAGTTCAAACTTTCTGTACAACTGTCTAATATGAATATTGCTGGTCCTGATCTGGTGGCGTCAGTGCAGTGCTGGAGTAAGAAACCGCAGCAGCAGCAAAGGAGGAGGTGATGGTGGTTCTTTTCGGGCTCCGGTCGAGGCGTCGGCCTCTTCCGGTGACAGGAGCCGGATGACGGGGCTTCTCTCATCACGCTGGACCGTTCACCGTTGCCTCGGGGTTGGCAGCGCGCTGCTCTGATCTGTAGAGGGGAAAGAGGAGGGGTGGCTATATGTCATTGAGCTCGAAAACACAAGTCGCGAAATGTGGGCGGGGCTTAACTTACTTGGCTTCGTCCATAGTGGCCTCATCCTCTAGAGGTCCATTTAGAGCGTCGCAAGTGGCGTTTGCTTTTTCATCTAAGTGCTTTAAACTGAAATAAAGTGCAAATTAGTGTTATACGAGTTAGCTATTAATTTATTCCCATTTGTAGTGTAAGAAAAACAAAAGCACGCACGAAAGTAAAAAGTGGATGCTCGAGTCGACAAAGAAAATCATATGGAAAAATACATCTGCACACCAAAGGTCCAAAGATTTAATAACAGATTTTCACATAGAGTTTGTAATTCTTTCTTTCTTTATTCTTTCCAGCATCTATGGGCTTATTTGTGGAAAGAGCCTGTTAATACAAACACAAGTTGATCCACACACAGGTTAGGGGAGGGGCAATTTGGTATCCCAATTCACCCAACTTACATATTGAAAATCTATGTACAGTTTACGGTCCATGACCAGAAAGGAATTAAAAACATCATCAAAGTAGTCCATGTGACATCAGTGGGTCAGTTAGAATGTGTTGAAGCATCGAAAATACATTTTGGTCCAAAAAGAACAAAAATTACGACTTTATTCAGCATCGTCTTCTCTTCCGCGTCTGTTGTGAAGTGCATGCGCGAGACTAAAGTCACGTGACTGTAGTGACGCGGCTGACGTGTTATCCTTAGACATGTTTGCATTTTTTTTTTCAAACTTACAGAGAGCATCTCCCTCAGACTGTAATAGAAGCTTGGGCGCACAAAAAACCCAAACAGCTGGGGCACACTATATAACACGTAAGCAGTGTCACTGCAGTCACATGACTATCGTAATTTTTGTTATTTTTGGACCAAAATGTATTTTCGATGCTTCAACACATTCTAACTCACCCGCTGATGTCACATGGACTACTTTGATGATGTTTTTATTAACTTTCTGAACAGTAAACCACACATAGATTTTCAATGAAGGGTCAGCAAGCTCTCTGACTAAATCTAAAACATCTTAAACCGTGTTCCAAAGGTGAGTCATTAAATGACATTTTCATTTTTGGGTGAACTATCCCTTCAACGTTTTAAGCAAGCTCTTATGCAAGCTCTTCATTGGACAATGTGATGTGTAATACATATTATATTAAATTTTGATAGTTTTGAAGCTATTTTCCTTTAATGTGAGAAAAAAACACAAAGAATGAAAATAAAGTCTTTCTACTTAAATTCTGGAATGGACACCTGGGGGTGTGCCCAAATTTTATGATACAAACTACCAGATACATCTAGTCTAGTCCCCTTATTAAATATGTAATAATTAAATACATTAACGTTGGAGACCCCTGGCCTAAGCCAACTGCTCCAGGTTATTTGTTGGGAACCAAACAGGTCCCTTTTGACTCTGACCCCTTGTATTTTCAAATGAAAGCATTTTCTTTATAAAAAGACAAGAGTTCGTCTTTAAAAAGGGGTGGTTGTCTTATATTCAAGGAACGGTCTATCTAGACTAATATTATTAGTTACAACAGATAAAAGACTTACCCTGGTTTCTGACAGTTGCTTGGACAATTGTTCTTCTCCGACTCTCCAGTCTCGGCAGCAAGGAGCTTTGCAGATGCATCTTCAGAGGTAGATAGTTTCTCTTCCTCGCTACAGGACGAGCAAAAAACACTGTATTCAAAAGCTTTCATTCCCTAAAGCTTTGAAAAGAATAAAGCCCCACTGTAAATCGCTGAACAAACATGCAGCATGGAGGAGACCACATAAAAAGCAATGGGGCGGAAAAGATTGCAATGGGGTTAGCGGACAGGACGTGAGCGTAATGACGGACAGAGACGTACGTGATTTTAAACCACACAACAGGAGCTTGGACGATGAATTGTTTAGTGTGAAATGATGGTGTAATATTATTGGGAATTTTGACTGATTACCTGGCGTCAAACTTGACTGTTTTCTTACATTAACCATTGTTTAATAAAGTTACGTTTTTTTTTTTTAAGATAACAGGAAGTTTAAAGCACATTTCTAGACGATCATCCCACTTGATACTCAAATGTATTACACTGATTAAAATTATTGCACCGACTGCATTTTAAAGGGGAAGCCTGTACTGATTTATTAAATCTTTTTAAAAACCCGTGAGACCAAATTGCAGTGAAATGAATCCAAAAACACCTCTTTGCAGTACGGCAAAGATCAGGAAACATATATAGGCTTAAATCTTTAGCAACTGAAATGGTTTAAAGATGCATGGGCATTTCATGCCAGCAACAACCATCTGATATCAACATGCAAATGGTAATGGAGACGTTACCAACATAAATGAACAAACAAACATACAAACAAAACATGACCACAAATTAAAACGCAGCGGCTGACATGAGAAAAATAAAACAAGGACATGGCAGATGTCTGCCCTCCAATTGGCTGTACATACCGATACGATTTCAACACTCTGAAGCCACACGCACGCCAAAGAGAGAGAGGAAGCTTAAGTTGTAAGAATTGCAGTTTAAGAAGGACAGATTTCTGCATTCTCAAACAGACAAAACAGTCACAAAGCTCAGGAACTTAAAGAGACAGCATGTGGCTATTGGTCTGGTTGGCTTTGGGTACATCAGGGGAGGAATACATGGACAAAGAGATAAGGTCTACATGCAGTGTAAAGTCAAGCATTTATCTTAGAGTGTAAAGAAAGGCACAAAGCATTGTGTGTACAAGATATGCGGTCTCACCTTTTGAAAACAGCAGTTTCGGTTTTGGCGTCTACAGTAAGACTGACCGTCTCCTTCATGGAGCCGTTGGTGACCGTTTCGGTGATGCGGTCGCTGGCGGGCTCTTCCTCGGGTTCTGAGGCCTCTACCTTTCCACTGGGGAATGTGGGGGTGATGTCGTTGGAAAGCCACTGATCTGTGTCTAGAGAATAAGGTGGATTTATTCGAACCGCTTTGTGTGTTCATATACAGACAGCGTGAATGGCAATAGTCTATTCTTACTTTCTTGTGGCATGGGTGCATTGACACCCAGAGGGTCCGTCGCCTCTATGCTGGTCTCCATGGCTACAGGGGAATTGCTCCTCAAAGGATCCTTGGGGCTAAATAAAGAACCAAAATGAAAAGATGTATGTACGTTTGATGTGCTGAGCATAGTGACCTGCATTAGGTTCATATTCACAGAGACCTTATTGAGGTGTAATTTTTATGTTTTAAGGAAAAAAGTGAATTTCTCAATCATAAATGCATTAAAACTTTCAATAAAAACCTCTTAAAGCTTTCACCTACAAGAGATTTTAAAAACATTACTTGAATTAAATACTTGGCTGTCGAATATGCATAAAACGAACACACATAATAGACATTTACATGCAAAATAAAAATGGATAAGGCTTTAACTGGGTTTTGCATAAACCGTTTATGACCTTTCCTAGATAAAAGCCCATAGTTAACAGAGTTTATGACCATTTAAAACGTAATATAAGGCACACATGAACATTTCTTCAGTGATTATAGCTAATACAAGTAAACACCATTAATCTTGCATTATGTGGCCTGTTCAAATTTCTGTGAAAGTACCGCGTTCCCGGCAAAACTCTTTTAGAAAGCTTTATAGGGCTACAACATTTGTGCTTTTTTAAAGATCCCCTATGTGCAAAATTCACTTTTATAATGTGTTCGAATACCAATGTGTGTCGGCAAGTGTGCCTATAAATGGTAAAAAAATGTGCTCACTCCTTTTTTAAATAATTTGCATGATTTAAAACCTGTAGGCTAAAATTCACAAATTGAGATTTTCTCCATTGAGGTCATCATCTGAGTTAATGTCCCGCCCATCAGCATTTACATCTATGCTTACACAAAATCAGTGCGTTTTTTAGAAATTTAACACAGTGTAATAATGGATCAGTGGGGTATTTTGAGCTAAAATTTCACAGACGGCATAGAATAATTTAAAGAAACATAATAGGGGACCTTTAAAGCATTGAGACTCATTGCACTTATGTTAACCGTGCAATTATGTACACGTAAACGTACCTGACAGGTGTGAAGCTCGAGAAGTCGGCCCAGCCCGTCTCACCATCAGCAGCAGTGTTTGGAGAGCTCCAGCCTGAAGGTTCAGGCAAAGTAGGCCGGGAGGCTGACGTGGGTGCGTTGGGAGTCGCTGAGCTGCCAGTGTCCATTGGTATGTCATCAAAATTTGCCGTCCAGACTTGACCTGAAACGAATGCAGATGTAGAATAATCAGTTGTGACTCAATTTTAAGACTAAACAACAGATATGGTTGCTAGAAACCTCTGTTCTCACCATCCCCATTGTCCACTTCCATTCTGTCATCTGATGTGGCGTTCCCAGACTCAAATGGGTCTCGTTTGCCATCTTCCTCCTCAGAATCCGTGCTCTCCTCGCTGTCTGTACTTCCTGAGCTTCTGCATGGAGAAAGAGATATGTAAACCGAACAGTATTCAAAGAACGTTTGTGATAAAAGCACACGGTATGGTACCTAGAACGTCTCTGAGCTTCCGGTGCGAAAGTGACGTCTTTCTCGTCCCAAATATCCTCCTCGTCAGAGCCGGCATCTTCAAACTGCTGGATTTTCTCTTTACAGCAGGCTTCAAAGAGCGCCATGTTTGCCTATGAGCATAGTGGGAACAAACTATTAAAATGCATCATAAGCTTTTATCGCTAAACACGACATGGTGAAAGCCAAAATGTATTTCAGAGTCAAACTACCCTGTCATGAAGCACATAATAGGGGACAACAATTTCTGGAGGTCAAACATACACAGGTATTTTTAAAAATGTACATTTTTCTATGCGGTTTGGCCATTCAACCACACGCAGATGCAGTATCAGGTGACTGAAACCAAACTATAATAAAAACTCCTGCTCGTGAGTTTTTTTGCTTGTGACGTTGTCATTTGTGCCGAGGCAAGACTCTGTAATGACATCTGATTGGCTAACATGTATTTACGGTCAGGCATATATCGCCATCTGTTGGTTTGACATGCTTTTGGCAGCGCTTCATACCAGGTTTTTGCGTGTTCATGTAGAAGTGGACATTCTTTTTAACAAAGGAGAGAAATATAAAAATACCCGTGTATGTGTGGCCTAGGCCTGATACACCAATAACAGACACAGCAATACAAATCCTATTGATAAAAGATCATTTAACCTCCTAAGACCTGGACATACGTGGACATCAAAATTTTTGTGGTTTGCACCATAATACTTAATCCTGTGCAACTGGAACCTGTTGTACAAAACTATTGACAATTACAACTGCTTCATGTTTAAAGAAAATATTTGGTTATTTTTATTTTTATTGGTCGTTCCAAGCTGGAAAAACTCTGAAAAAAGACAAACCAAATCTCAGGTCTTAGGAGGTTAATTAAGTCTAGCTAAATTACCACAATAAACACGCATACTTACACTTTCATTTGTGTTCAAGGAAAAGTTGATGTCTGATATTCTATCAAAGGGAATACTGCGAAGTTAAAGAGGGCACATTTTAGTTTGGTTACATCATCCAGAAAACAACACCGCACAAAAATCTCTTTAACAACAAACAGCACCCGTCACCCCCAGCATGACAAAAAAAAGATCAAGCCACTCGAGTGTTAAGATCACCAAATCCACCACACCAATTTACTAATATGACAGTGAATCAAATATAATCTAGTCTGTAGAATGATTCATGATGATTTAAACATCCCCAACCACATGTATATTAAAAAAAATTTATACATTTCTAATAATTCTACTAAATCCACCCTGTTATCAATGTGTACCCGCCAAATGATTGATTAATGAAGCAAATGAGAGAGACGTCATGCACTGTGGTTACTTACTCCCCGACATCATCCTGATCGGCAAACTCTTCGTCATTGAAGCCAAACTGCTCAATAAAATTGGACGTCATTTGTTGCATCTGATAATCAGAAAAGGCCTGGCAAACCCAGGACCAATGATAATGATATAGTCTTGACACTATAAAGCAGCTTCAATTCACAACAGCTCATATCAATTACACGTCTCAGAAAGCACCAGAAGGACTATAAATAAATCAACAGTTTAAAAAAACCGCCTTTAGCTTTGATAGTTACACTACTGGTAAAATTAAAGAGATTTTAATTTATAGCAGGTTTTGAAGTCTCATACAGACACAGACTTACTTGCTGTAGGGAGGAGTCCTGATGAAAACCGCTGTCTTTGAAATCTACCTCATCATCACTGGATGAGTGTATGTGATGCGTGTTAACCTGAAAGCAATAAGCCAACCATAAAGCTACATTTACTGTGCACAGTCTGTTAAAAATAAACTTGCTTTTTATTGCATGATAATGCAAATACATTCAGACATAGGCATGGGCCGATTACCGGCTTCAAGGTATACCGAGGTTTAAAACAGTCAAGGTTTCAAAACCACTAAAATGTTCTGTGATACCGTCTCCAAGGTATGAGCTGTGTTTATACAAAATTCATTAAATCATTAAGTCATGTGATTGATTTGATGTTTACATTTAATATACATTACAAAAATATTATATATTTTTTGAAAGCATATTATAATTTAAAGGCTTTATTTTTACCTGGCATTTAAAAAATAACACATTTTAGTGTTGCAATAGCAAAACCGTAACACCGTGAAACCGTGGTATTTTTGCTAAAGGTTATCATACCGCCAGAATCTTATACCGGCCCATGCCTATTCAGACACGGTTTATATTATCTGTCTTTGTCTACATTTTCATATGCAGGTACATGGTAGTCAGTGTATTTGATGTGCATATGGGTGATTCTCGCAAAATTAGACTTATGAGCCGTCATGAAACATTTTGATAAAAAAAAGTAAATGCAATGTAAGAGTATCAAAAATCTCTTCATGTACTATTTTGCCCATGATTTCAAATGACATCATACAAACCAATTTTATTGTTTTTTTTTCACATTTAAGGGGAACATTTAAATTACCGCAATGTGTCCATGACTGGATTTGGGTTCTTTGACATTGAAATATTTATAATTAAAAAAATCTAAAAAATAAAAAGCTTCAGTGCATGTTATACTATAAACATTTACATTAAAGAAACATGTGGTATTTGGTGATCATTGGTAAATGTAGATACAATAATAAGGAATATAAATGTGTCCAAGACCAATTTTCTCATCCTCCGCAACAATTTTCAATCATTGTGTAAGCCTTCAAGGAACTAACATTTTCAAAACAAATACGTTGTAAGGGACTTAATTGACTGTGACACTCAAGATGGCTACCAGATAAGCAGTTCTTATTTTTTCTCTCCAGATAAAAGTTGAAATTTTGTTTGTCATAGTACCTAGACAACTTTTTAGTTCTCATTACCGAAACATGAGTTTGTATATGGATATATTTAATGTAATATCATGTTGCGGTAATGATAATTTTTGATAATAATCTAAAAAAAGTAAATAATTCTATAGGAAATATTTTTTTAAATCCTCTAAAATTAATGGTTATAGTAAGTTCAGACCTTAATCTTATATGTGCAAAAAAGGGCTTTTTAAAATTTTTGATGCTGGACACCTTCCAAATCTGGATTTTGTGAGAATCACCCATATACATTTAGCTGTATTGCACATACATGTAAACTATTTGCATGTGATTTGTACTCTTCACCCTCACTTACCTAGAAAAAGAATATTATGCATAATAAGTATACTGCCAAATGCTAAAATTGGACCAAACATTTATATAATCCAGTTACAATTTCATACTAAGCTGCCAACATATGATTTAACTTAAGGGAGGGAAAAATAAATCAAAATTAAACATGAAAGCACCAAGCATACTTACTAAGTCTACAGTGTTTTTCTTGTTTGTATCTGCTAGCTGTCCTGAAGTGAACGCTTCCCATCTTTCCCTGTCCTCCTCTGAAAGTTCTGCAAAAAGATGAACGAGATTAGTAAAAACAGCTTGGAAAAGAACCTGATAAAGTAATACAGACTGAGACGAACCTGAGATGAGCTGCTGAATCTGTGCTGCGTTGGGACCCTTGTCACTATTGTGTACTACAGAGTTTGCTATTCTTGTCAGATGACCCATGTAACCTCTCCGTCGCCCACCTTCAGCCCTGAGAAAAGATGCATTTATTTTAAACACCAAAGCACGGGTATGCAAATAAGACTGTTGTAAACTAATCAGATTTAGGAGATTGGACTCACTGTTCCTTCTCATTTGATCCCCAGGCATCAAGAATTCTTTGTATTAACTGGCACTTCTGAAAGAGCTGCGAATCGAAAAGCAACAGATTAGATTCATACTTGACCGTGTAATCCGAACGCAAGCTTTCTGCAGGATCAAGGTTGATAAACTCACATGTTTGATAAGGATGTTTTCTCTTATAGGTTCTTGGTCGGTGTCTCTGTTAATTTCAGGAGTTTCACTTTGGGTTGAAGGCATCGCTAAGATCATCGCCGTACAGATTTCTACTTGTGTGTGTAGGAAGTTATTCCATAAGTACTTGAAGTACATGTCCTACAATAAAAGTAAAAAAGACAATTTAAGGAGTGTTGGCACACACAAAACACATCAACTGAATTGCATCTCCTTACTAGTATGACTCCCAGTGTGTTCAGGGCAATGAGCTCCTGGTTAATGATATGAGTATTGGTCTGCAGAAGACTGGTCACTAGTCGCACCACATTAAGGCGAGTGTTTCCCACGGGTGGATCCAGCACTCCCCACGTGGTGTTCAAGACTGTTTTCTAACAGAATCAATAACACATGCAAAAGTAAATTTGACATACATAATGTTGCATATGTAATACAAGTCTGATCACAGTGTGTACAACCATAATCTATATATAACCAACAAGCTGCCATCTATAGGGGGTTGACAGACTTGGCAGTCTTCCTGTTGTTTCAAGCTTAATGTAATTAGGTACTGGCAGATTACAGTCAATGCGAGCTGATCGGTTGATTTAATGCAGCAAAGTTTGACTGCCACGGACCATCACCGCGTTCGGCTCACCTTTGGGGGCTCAAGCAAAAGCTGGTGAAAATCTTTGAGTCTGGGCCTGACAGCATCTAGAATGCTCTGATTGACAGAGAATGATGGGTGGTTCATACCAGGTGGACAAATCTCCAAATGGCCTTCAAAACTGCAAAAGTAAAGATGTTCAGACATGGTCCTGGGATCCATTAAACAAAGCTTACCAAAAAAACAAAAAACAAAAAGTAATGCACTTACGCCGGTCTCCGTGTCTCAAAGAGGGTAAGAAGAATCTGGATTACACTGACAATAGCAGACTCGTTCTTCTCTTTGTCAAAGATGTTGGACAGCAATTGTTCTACTGTTTCTTGTCTGCAAAAAAAGATTATATTGATATTTAGGTCGACAACAAAAAGTGTGGCATTAGTGCGCTTGAACTTAGAGCTTGACCTTAAAGTCACTGATTGAAGATTAAGAAAACTTCATTGACTTGGACAGACTTACTTCTCCAGTGTGGCCAGCAGGGGGTCGGGCTCTGAACAGCCCTGGACTTGAAACATCTGATCTCTGCTCAGTCGAATGATCTCACAGAGCGACTGGGACGCATTTGAGTGTCTCTGTGTGAAGGGAACAAGCCATTACTGTTACACAGCTAGCAATTAAAGATGGGCCGTGATGATGTAAAAGCCGACTGGGTAGTGAGGTTTTCTAGTTTAAAAATATTTGCTTTAAATAGCATGCTGTGCATTTACATTTAGCATGCCTGGTAGTTACATTTATTTCTAATTTTCTATCTAGATCTTATGTGCACAACTTTATTGAACCAGAAAAAGTTACACTTACATCTTCATCCTGAGACGGCTGCACCATGTCCATTAGCCGTTGTATAACTTTCTCCTCATTCAGCCACTGTAAGACACGAAATGAAAATGGCGAGTGGATTAATTATCAGATTTTCTGCTAAATCCAAACAAAATATACATCTTTACATAATGAAACCATCGGTTTCATTATAATACACTCCCCTAATATTTTTTCCAAATGGGACACAAACACTTCAAACATACCAGTATCAGACATATATAAATATAGCATATATACACATTACTCACACTTAATACATCTTGTCGAAGCTGCTGTGGCTCAATGCAGGTGAGCATCCTGAGCAGGAGGTCCATAATGGCTGAGGTCCCTATGTGTTTGATCATCAGATCCACAAAGTCTTCCCGCTTTCTGAGGAACTCCACGATCTACAGGCAAACAAGGACATTTTGTTAGAAATTATTAGAATTCACCCATTTTCAGACAACACGAGGGGACGCTAGTTTGGCTGTGACGTCTCCCGAACGCTACCGATGGGGTGATTGACCTACCTGCTCTGGTTTTCTCCCAATGAGGATGCTCAGGACCTTGCTGAAGAAACTAGCCAGCAGCGGGTTGAGTGGAGGCTCGTTCTGTAGGAAGCTGTAGAGCTTCATTAGCAAGCTTTCATCTTCACCAAGTCTGTCATTGATCTGGCTAACATCTGAGGTCAGGAGTTCACATGATATGTTGGGATACCTTAAATAGTGTAAACAACACATAGTTTAGAAACATCTCTCAATTAGGAGTTTAACATGGTCCACTACAAGCTTAATAATCCACCTTCAAACGTTGAAGACAGAATCCTAAATCTGTGCATTTTGTTTTGCGGTTAACAGTTTACTTTCTCATTCAACACAAAAAAATTACTTTCAAATGTAGAGTATTACATTCATATACCAATCTAAATGGGAAAATGTTCTTACTTGTATTTGATCTTCTCCTCCACATCATCGTTGGGCTCCTGGGTGATGTACACCACGAGGTCCTCCATGCACTGTGGTCTTACCAGGAAGTCCACGAGCTTGTGGTTCTGAGCCTTGCACTCCTGCAGGACGTCCTCCTCATCCATCACCTCCGTCAACGTCACGTCATCTTTCTCCAGGAGTGTGTCGATGTGGGACGTCGTGTGCAGATCAAACTTCCAAAACATGGTGCTGCTGAAGAATAAATTAACAGGTTGGTGATTTTAATTTTTTTTATAACAAAATCCTATGTTTTCGTATACAAATTTAAAAGGCCCATATTATGCAAAATGCACATTTGGTTTGGACACAAATGTGTTGGTTTGTAACAATGAAATAAATCCACCCACTCCTTTTTTAATCACCATGAAACCAGAGCAGTCTCATAAAATGCTCAATATAGTTGTGTGTAGGTCCTATGCCGTAGCCGGAACAGATATACTTCTGCGTCGAAATGCAAACACACATGCAGACTGCTGGTAGGCAGTATCCACGCGTGTAACCACAGTAGCAGCGCAACTGTCAATAAAGAAGCAGCTTAGCAAGTTTAACCCACAAACGAAGAAGATAGAGCAATTTTTTGTGTATGTTTTGAGAAGACCAGCAGCGATGGAAGTAAATAAACAGCGACTTGCGCTGCAGTTTGAGTTAAATCACTCCTCAACTTGGTCAATCATTGTACTTACCGTTGCAAACTGAAATATGTATTACGCAGTTTTTTTACCTGACGGGACGGGTTCGAGTGGACCGATCACAGCGCTTGCGCTGTTAAAAATTGCTGAAGTGAACGTCAGGCTACGGATAACCTACGGCGTAGACCTTACGCACGACTATAAATTGGACATTAGACAAGTTGTTTTGATTATTTTTTTAAATGTGATGTAACACTGACAAAGCCCCACCCACGGCCACTGACCAACTGGTTAATTTTAGCCAAAAGCTTTTCTAAATGTGTTTCTTAGCACGTTGTAGCACTAATGCAGCTAAAGATAAATCAGATACATTTTTTACAGAAAGCAGTAACTCATTTGCATTTTAAGAGTAACTAAACCCTAAACCAACTTTTTTTAGTTAATGCTGTGTAAGAATGGGGCTTTATTAGTGCTATTCATTGATTTGAGTAACTTTTTTGTGAGTGCTGCCCTCTTCAGGTTGAACAGTGGCTACTGCAGTAGAATTTTCCTGTTGGATGTTGCAGTCCCGCGTAATGTAAGCGGTACGATCCTACGTAAGCAGGTTCAAGCTCACCACACCCTTGTTACGATCTTACCACACACTTGGTACGAGCTACGTTCGCCCCCCACCTCCGTTGGGGTATTCCCACTTTTCTTGCATTTTTCAAATATTGCCAGTGGGTGGAGTCAAGCTCTGACCAGGGTTTTAGTTACTATTTAAAGGTACACACATGAAAACAGCACTTTTTTGCTCTTGCCCAATTTTTTTGCTATTTTGAGCTGAAACTTCACAGTGACATTCTAGGCACAATTGAGACTTATAATACTAGGGATGCACGATAGGATTTGTATACACTTGTATACAATATTATACAGTTGGTCTATTAGCTAGTTTATTTCTGCATCAAATTATTTTTACTGAACATGTATTGGATCTAATTAACATTCAACTGACCAACATAATAAGAGAGGCACAAATTAAGCTAAAACAAATATAATAAGACAGCATGACAACCTTCAAAGGTGGTTTTTGCTATTCAGCATTTATTTTATTAACAACATTAACTCATTTTTTCCATATAATGGATTTCTTTATGCAGTTAATTAAAAAACAATCAGTATCGGCCTTTCTCGTGCTATAGCCGATATGCCGATGGTTTCAAATTCATCAAAAATCGGCCGATAAATATCAGCGGCTGATACATTGGTGCATCACTATATAATAAATTTAGTAAATATTGCAATAATATTGGCTCTTTAAAGGGACATTAAGTAGGATTTACCCCCCATCTAGTGGTGAAATTGTATTTTGCATTCAAACGAATAGTGCTCTCTAGCACCTCGCCTTTCCAAATGTGTGTTGCAACTACGGTAGCCTTTATGTAATCACTGATCTCCTTTTCCGTTGCAGCTGGTTCATGTGTTCTTAATGAAAACGCGTAGTGGAAAAGCAGTGGTATGCTAGTTCTTTTTGTCCCTCTCTGCTATTATAGTTTATCAATACGGCGGAATGACATGAAGCCTCCTTGGACTACCCCGTTTAATGTAAGTAAAGAGAAGAAATTCTAAGCTTACAAAGAAAAGTCAGATCACTGGCAGAGGTCACCAATGAGGACATATTTATGAATAAAGACATTGATTTTGATTAATAAAACACTTAAAACCCTACTTACTGTCCCTTTAAGAGACTTGCGTGCCAATGCACTATATCGTGTTATTGCGTTACTACTTTCGCTTTATAACTTGTTCAAAAGTTTTGCAAAGCGGCGGGGCTTACCTGAGAGTAGCAGAGACCAGAGGGTAAAAACTCTGATTAAAAATAAAATAATGCTTGTGCTCTTTGGGACTTCTGGCCCATTACAGGCACCACAGGCGGTTGAAACTGGAGAGACCCTTGAGTACAGAACACATGCAGAAGAAATGTCCTCTGCCACAGCAAAACACTTAACACACACCTGTAATAGAACAGACATATGGCATCCATCAGTGAAGAATGACATTTAAACACATTTACTCTGACTGAACAATCTTGACTTTCAGGTTACTTTACAGACTGAGCTCTTTCTGGTTTTTCCATTGAAATCTTTCATTATTAAATCAACCATAAAAACAAAACGCATTTTATTAACAAACACAAGAGACCCTTTTCCAGTTTATTATTTCAACCAACAACTTTCAAATGCTGAATCTTTTAAGGCAAGATTTAATAACATAACACAAACATTAAGCAAATATAAGGTAGTTCTGTTCAAGGGGACAAAATCATGGATTTCAGGTTCTTCACCTTTCATTTAAGAAAAACCAAACAAGTTCCTTGTTGTGAGGCTGGCAGCCAAGTAACACATGACAGTCCGGTCAGAGTTTAAGGGTTTACCTCCTCTGACAGGTTATGAACTGTTACCACATCAATCCACACATATTTGCAGTTTCATTTTATATCGCGCGTGTGTTCCAACCCCAAAATCTAGTCTTACCTACCCTCTGCTTTGACGATTCTTTACTTTACAGCTAAATTGAAGTTTTTGTGATATTTTTTTTTCAATTTTACCAAGTCACCCAAAAACACTGACACCAATTACAACTAAAGACATCAACACGCAGCTATGCATTATTTAGAATAGGGATGGGACAATTTTCCGGTTTACAAAGGTAGACAGACGCACGCCACTGAGGTGAAAGGTTACATAGCAGGCAAGCAGCCATCTTGACATTCATGAATAGCTAAGAGGAAGGAAAGCTTATTAATAGACTAGGGCTAGTCTCGCCTGAAAGAGCCTTGAAATGATCCATCTTCCTCTGAATACCTTTGATGCTCAATGACTAGTTAGTTAATGAACCAAGCAGCATACCTTAAATATTTTTAATTGAAAAAACATCACCAGCAATTTGTTCTTGTACAAACATTGCACATGCATGCTTACAAATAACTTGCCACTAAAGCCATATCTGAAAAACACTCAATGAAACACTGAATGAACTTGATTTGATTTAAACACAGCAAACTAGTTTCACCACCAGCAGAGATAAAAGTACGTTTTTCAATGCTAACATAACATACCTTGTTTGACAAGATCATCGCATCGCTTACTCTGACTTGCGTAACGTTAACCATTTATAACACCTTAAACAAACAACATGAGTGCATTTACAATGCTGTGCCTTACTAACTGTTCAAGTTATTTTTAGATGTGGTCTTTCAGTCAATGCACTCACGACCACACTTACATTGTGCTAGTATTTACAGATCAAACTGAATCCGCTTGTTCCAGTGGAAAACCGGTGTGAAAGGTAGAAGGGCAACATACTACTGAAGTTCACCTGCACCATTCATCTCCAGTAACTCTGAGCTAAGAGAAATCCCCGGAAACTCTCGTGACTCCTTTTCACTTACTATAAAAAGTCCTGCCAAACCTCCCCAGCATCCCACAAAAACAACAACAACACGGCTCCTCCGGTTCCACCTGCAAAGATGATCTGCCATAAGTAGACCATAAAAATGTCCTGCCATGTCAAACCAGCCAGACTGTTTACATGTTGTATCACAAGCTTTAACTTAGAATTTTTTATCTATGTCTTGTTTATAGTGATGTTTGATGTGATTGCATCAATCACATCAAACATCACTATAAACAAGACATAGATCTGTGATCAATAAATATAATACTCAAGGTGCTTAATAAACAAAACGCACTGATACAACATACAAGGAAAATAATCACAATTAAAAACTCTATTGCCAGTACTTTAACACAAGCAATGAAAGACTATTATAAAAGTATAATAGGCCTGGCAGATTTTGCCACTAAAATCTAAACCTGGGTATGGTCCAAACACAAACTGGATATTTTGGCTGTGCTTAAAAACCTAGAGAGCAGCCTACCTGGACAGCATTTTTGCCATGTGTGTGCACTCAAATAGAGACCCTCACGCCCACAAATGATGTCTGTGTAGGCTGCTAACTAGTTTTTGACACACAGCCTTTTTGTCCCACTTTCCGAAGTTTTTCGGCATGTCGGGGCCCGGCATTAGCTAACACTCTGCTTCCGCCAGCAAAATATCACAGATTTTCCATTTTTAAACCCTTTGTTAGTTTAAATATGGCCTACAGGCACTTGATGTGAACATATTATAGTTGTAATGAAGGAAATGTAGAATATATAAACCCGTTCTGACTCAACAAAACAGAGAAGTGATAGCATGCTAGCGCTAAGCTAACAGAGACACATAACAGAAATACGCACCGATTAAGACAGCGGAATATTGCCAAAGTCCGGCATGAAGACTGGAGAACCTTTGACCAAAACGGTTAACGGAATGAAAAAGAAAAAACCGTGAAAGGTACGAGGTTTCTGTGAAAAATTAGGTGTTTATAACAGATTGTGACAGGCGCGAAAAGAGAGACCATCAGAGTTCACTTTTCAAGATGGCGGCGTTATCAACTTCAACAGCCCCAACCCCCATCTGAGGTACGGGAGATGTCAATCAAAATCCTCTGCTGCATCCTGATTGGCTATAGCTCTACAGCGACGCAAAGCGTGCCGTTTTGTGCGTTTCAGAAAGGAAATTTTGAATCCCAAAAAAATAAATTCAATTTAAAATAAATAGCTTTGTCATTTAAAGCGTTATTTAGTGTAGTTGGAGCTATTGGATAACAACCATTTAGGCATTTCTGAAATGAAACTAAACCACTGTGCATACCCAGCACTGGCTAAGCCAATGGCATTTTAGGTCGATTTAAGATCTCTCATCTGATTGGTTCACGGAAACGTCAATCAAGCAAGAAGGCTGATTTCAAAAGTACAGCGACGCAAAAACGCACGTATTGCTTTATCTTACCTGCTTTATGATAGCTCGTCATAGCGTCTCTTGTGAAGATATCTTACATTTCAACATATCCGAAATACAAAACTAATACTTCTTTGGTTTCTATGAAACGATAAACTAACCAGTCCGCTTACAGTGTCGCTTTCAGATTTGCTTCAACCGGTTCGTTACTCGCAACGCCCTAGCAACAATAAGACGTCACAGTGATTGACATGGTGGTAGACCAATCAGCGGCGTGTGCAGCGACCACACATTACTGAATGGAGCATCCAGTTTGCCTTCAGAAAAAGAAACAATTGCAAACCAAAATTACATTTTTTATATAAAATATGAATTTGTTTGACAATAAGTCTTACAAATAAAATTGTATAAATATATTGTAAATTGACCCATTATGTATTTGTACAAAATGTCTACTATTTATTAAAAGCATCTTGCACCCATTCATAAATATCTGGCCCTTATGTTAAATGTGATGCATCTGCATCTATTTTTTTGTGCTGCTAATACAGTTTGTGTGTTCCTCATGTCATGCAGTACCATAAAGATAACAAAACCTGCAGCATATTCTTTCCATATAGTAAAAGCAGCCAGATTTAATGTGTTTCATATGTGTCAAATTAGGCCTGTGATTGCACTGTGTTTCTTATTAAGGACATCCATGAGCATGTGAGTTTTCTATGAGCAAAACCATGAAACATGTGGACGTGGTTTGCATACGATTGGCTAACAAAATTCTGCCTCTTCTAATCACAGATTATGTCATGGAAATTGCATGGACTGAATGTTCAGATGTATTGTGGGGCCATGCAGAAGATGTAGCTATACTCTCATGAGATGTCACCTCTCATTACAATACAACATAGACCGTCTTTTGATTCATTTCTCTTTTACATTTCCTCATTTGTACAACAGCATAGCTGTCAGTTGTCAGCATCCCAAGAAAAGAAGTTGAAGAGCTTTGGACATACTGTTCTTGTCTTCAAAAGTTACTTGAAGATGTAGGTAACATAAAGAACTTCTGTGACTTATTTCTGACTAATACTAAGAAGATATTTGTAATTAATTTAATTTATAATAAAATAAATAATAATAATAAATAATAAAATAGAACTGAGGTCCTCTCCTCCTTCACACAAATGAATTTTAAGTGGTTTAAGACCCAACATACAGGCAGTTGTGTGATTATCCTGACATGTGTAAGCACGTTCCCACGTGCCTTTCATCCAAGGCTTGTTGTAGCTCCTCTACTACACATTTCATAAACAAAGAGGGACAGATGGATACATGGAGGGGTGTCCATATTCCCTTCCCCCTTCGGCCCAGTCAGGGAGCCTCATGACATGTGTTCAATTCTGTCATGTGTGTTCACGCAGCTCCTCAAGATGAAAAATGAGAAACAGGAATGTACGTTTAGTTCTCAGCTGCTGTGTTTGACAAGTTTAATGGCCCCATTTTTGGCTTATGAAGTCAGTTTTGTCACATACTGATAGTAGTTTTTAAATTTTTACAATATATATATATGCTATATTCAGTGGACCAATTCAATATTTGACATTTATGGAATTTTATAAAACATATTAACATATAAATAATAATATTCCTAGAGTTGCAATAACTTGATCTTTACATTATGAAACCAAAATGTTATCATTATTTAAGAAAATATTTACATTATGGATTTAGTAGATACTTTTATCCAAAGAGTGCATGCAAGGTATACATTTGATAAATATGTGTACTATAAATTGAAAAATAAAATAATGAATAAAATTGAATGTTGTGTTTGTTGAATTTAATGTTACTGATTAAAAAAATAAATATCTCGTTCTAGACCTTTTTTGTATTATTGTTTCTAATTTTGCATTACAGTAATTTTCATTAAAAAAGTGCAATAATTGAAAGTGTTGGACAGACAGTTGGAGGAACAAATAGCTTCTTTATGGAAAATATATATATTTATGTATTTATGAAGGTAAAAACGTCACTTGTTCCAGCTACCACATGATGGCAGCAGAGGACAAAATTACTTCTGCATGAAACACTTGACCTCCATACACCTTTAATGTATTATCTACGTATTTCAATAACAGGTCACAATGGAGTTTGGAGTGGTCTAAACTAAAGCAGTGGTTATCATTTTTTTTCAGCGTGCGCGCCCCCAGTGTACGGTGCATCCTTTCGTGGTCCCCAAAGACAATTCATGACATAAAACAATCTCAAACTTAGAATTTAAATTAAACAAAACATATCAAATGATACAATGTCTAACTTTTATCTAAAATGTAGTGCTGTCAAACAATTAATCGCAATTACATTGTATACAAAAGTTTGTGTTTGTATAATATATGTTTGTGTGTGTAATTATTTTGTATATATAAAACTACACACATGCATGTACAAATATATCAATTTAAATATCAATTTAAACATATATATATATATATATATATATATATATATATACATATATATATATATATATATATATATATATATATATATATATATATATATATATATATAGATATATAGATATATAGATATATATATATAGATATATATATATAGATATAGATATATATATACATACACTCACCTAAAGGATTATTAGGAACACAATACTAATACTGTGTTTGACCCTCTTTCGCCTTCAGAACTGCCTTAATTCTATGTGGCATTGATTCAATAAGGTGCTGAAAGCATTCTTTAGAAATGTTGGCCCATATTGATAGGATTGCATCCTGCAGTTGATGGAGATTTGTGGGATGTACATCCAGGGTACGAAGCTCCCTTCCAACACATCACAAAAATGCTCTATTGGGTTGAGATCTGGTGACTGTGGGGGCCATTGAACTTATTGTCATGTTCAAGAAACCATTTTAAAATGATTAAAGCTTTGTGACATGGTGCATTATCCTTCTGAAAGTAGCCATCAGAAGATGTGTACATGGTGGTCGTAAAGGGATGGACATGGTCAGAAACAATGCTCAGGTAGGCTGTGGCATTTAAACGATGCCCAATTGGTACTAAGGGGCCTAAAGTGTGCTAAGAAAACACCCCCACACCATTACACCACCACCAGCAGCCTGCACAGTGGTACCAAGGCATGATGGATCTATGTTCTCATTCTGTTCACGCCAAATTCTGACTCTATCATCTGAATGTCAAGAAATCGAGACTCATCAGACCAGGCAACATTTTTCCAGTCTTCAACTGTCCAATTTTGGTGAGCTTGTGCAAATTGTAGCCTCTTTTTCCTATTTCTAGTGGAGATGAGCGGTACACGGTGGGGTCTTCTGCTGTTGTAGCCCATCCGCCTCAAGGTTGTGCATGTTGTGGCGTCACAAATGCTTTGCTGCATACCTCAGTTGTAATGAGGGGTTATTTAAGTAAGTTGCTCTTCTATCAGCTTGAATCAGTCGGCCCATTCTCCTCTGACATTAAGCATCAACAAAGCATTTTTGTAAACCCTAGAAATGGTTGTGCGTGAAAATCCCAGTAACTGAGCAGATTGTGAAATACTCAGACCGGCCCGTCTGGCACAAACAACCATGCGACGCTCAAAATTGCTTAAATCACTTTTCTTTCCCATTCTGACATTAAGTTATATGTGTGTATATATATATATATATATATATATATATATATATATATATATATATATATATATATACAATATATATACACACACACACACGTAAATGTTTCTTTAATACAATACATGAATGTGTGTATTTTTATATACATAATAATTACACACAGGACACACACATATATTACGATACGCAAACATAAACTTTTACTTTGTAAATTGTTTCGCAAATTAATCGTTTGACAGCCCTACTAAAATGATATCTTTCCGAGGTATGATTACACATAATTTATGATAAATTAATGTATTTTATAAAATGTCATAAAACTTGGTGCCCTCGGCACCACCTCACACCCCCCAGTTTGAAAACCATTGATCTAAAATGATTCTGCAATCTTAGTCATGTAATTTTGATAACCACTGGAAAGATAAATTCAGTAAACCCTCTGAACGTGTGGTGTAGTATTGGCTGTTGTCAATTACAAATCCCTTTGAGTAACTTGTGGTTAAATCATCAAGGGCAAAAACAATTATGCCCCTAACTGAACCTTTTGAAGACCCACTGAAGTGACATTCTGTAATTTGATAGGAAGCTAAAGTGCAGAGTGATGTCATAAAATCAATGATCTGTATTTGTGAAAGTAACAGATTGTAAGTTTTGAATGACTGTATCTTTTAAATGTAAATGGTGTCTGTGTTTTAGAGCACACTAGTTTGGGAAAACATTTTGAGACTAAAAACAAAAATAATAGTTTTGATTTCATAGGGACTTTAAGGTACGAGAGTTTTGATCTCCGATCTGTTGAATACATTCAAATCGATATAAAAAAAGACAAAAAAGTAATATTTCTTAAAATAGAACCTTTATTATATAAAAATGCTTTTGATACAAAAATTGTCACAAGTTTGCATTTGTACGGCATTTGTACATAAAACACAGACTTTGATGTTGCACTGAAGAGCAAAGAGCCTCCAGTGTGAGTGGATGGTTTGATTTATACAGGTCAAAACCAAAGTGGTATAAAATCCAAATGCACGCAATTCAGTCACATTCAAATCGAATGACATGTTATATAGCTTAATGCTGAGTTGCATTACCTGTTACACTCATCTTTGTTACATTTTAAGAATGATTTCACTTACGGGATTAGCTAATAACTAACTGCTTTAAAAGACATTGTTACGTGAATTCATGTATGGCTTTTTTTATTTAGCTGGTCTTAATGCGAGCATCATTTTAATAAGTGCTAGATTTTGCATGAGAATTAAGAAGTACAATTCAAGATCATTTTGTTTCAAAATGTACTCCATGACATGTTTGTATCTACCGTTCATGTAACAGGAAAAAACAGATGAACACAATATACAATTTTTCTAAGTTTCATGTGTGATGAATTACAAAGCAGAGTTTGTTACCATAGTACTATGGTACAATTAACCACATAACCCCTTAATCATAGCTTACTGTAACTATTATTATTATTATTAGTTTTCTTAAATAGACACCAACACTGAGTTCAGTCTGAGATCTGATGAAATCCAGGTAGTTGCTGCCTCTTTAAGACAGAAGTTTAAACCACACACAACATTGGCTGGCTCGCATAACGTACATGCACTCCTTCAAAATAATTTCACATGTATATTCATATACGACTATACACAACTGAAGATCTTTGCTATGAGAGATTAATAGCATGGCATTTATAACAATTACATAATGGTCTATGGTCAGTTTCATTAGCTGGCTGTTTTCATTCATTATTTACAGTTAAAGATATATGTACAATAGCAGCAGACACACTTTTGGTAAACAGGACAAACCAAACATACGCTTGGAATCGTATCATTTTCACATAAATCAAACGGACATTACAGAAAATTATTATTTACCTAATTACACATATGTACAACTCCATTGCAGCATCTTATTTTGGCGTTTTCTTGATGATTTGGTTTTTATACTACCTAAAAGCATTTAACTCATTTTTAATAAAAAAAAGCAACTTGAACTAATCTGAAGATGATGACTCGCAAATCGAAGAGCTCTCATTGGGGGGGCATACGAACCGCCGGCTAAATTAGTCCAAGTGGTGGCGAAAATGTTCACACCACTTTCCGTCTGCGAATATCCTTGTGTTCCCCGCAGAGCTGAAACGTTTCTCAAATGAGCGTGTAAAAAAGGAATAAAATAAAATCTTTGTTTCGACTATTTAAAATTATTTACAAGGCGTGGCTGCTTGCCGGGTGTCATGATGAGTCTGTGCAGGGCGAGGGAGGCGGGGGACACAGGTGAAAGTAGCTGCGCTCGGTGGAGGGCGAGGGAGGGCAGCTCTCCTCGGCTGACATGTATTGGCTCCGTGGCGTTGGGGGTGGGGGGTATGGGTCAGAGTCTGAATTAAGGTCCATGTAGTACTTATTGCTTTTCCACCGGCTGGTGGTGTAGTCGCTGTCGCACACGTCTGTGCTGCAGGGGGTGGTGGGGGGCGCGACCCCTCGCATCACATAGGGCCTGGCGGAGGAAAATATGTTGAGGTTATTGTTTCTATAGCAACATGACAATAAAAAATGATCTGTCTGTCTGTCTATCCATCCCAATTAGCCCTATAGTCTCCTTCTTTCTCAACATCCATCCATACTCTATATTAATCAT